>NC_054848.1:122174843-122474843 GCF_018345385.1 Vulpes lagopus | reverse complement strand
TAATGAGAAGATCCTTAAAGCAGCAAGAGACAAGAAATTTCTCTTTTATGAGGAGAAATATTAGATTAACATCAGACCTCTCCACAGAGACCTGGCAGGCCAGAAAGGGCTGACAGGATATAGTCAGGGTCCTAAATGACAAGAACATGCAGCCAAGAATACTCTATTCAGCAAGGCTCTCATTCAGAATAGAAGGAGAGATACAGAGATTCCAAGATAGGCAGAAACTGAAAGAATATGTGACCACGAAGCCAGCTCTGCAAGAAATACTAAAGGGGACTCTGTAATAGAAAGAGCAAGTCCAAGGAAACAATCCACAAAAACAGGGACTGAATAAGTATCATGATGACACTAAATTCATGTCTTTCAATAGTAACTCTGAACGTGAATGGGCTTAATGACGCCATCAAAAGGCACAAGGTGTCAGACTGGATAAAAAAGCAGGACCCATCTATTTGCTGTCTACAGGAGACTCATTTTAGACCTAAGGACACCTCCAGCCTTAAAAAGTTGGAGAACCATTTACCATTCAAGTGGTTGTCAAAAGAAAGCAGGGGTAGCCATCCTCATATCAGATAAATTAAAGTTTATCCCAAAGACTGTAGTAAGAGATGAGATGAAGAGGGACACTATATCATACATCAAGGATCTATCCAACAAGAGGAACTAACAATCATGAATATTTATGGCCTGAATGCGGGAGCTGCCAAGTATATCAAACAATTAATAACCAAAGTTAAGACATACTTAGATAATAATACACTTATATTTGGAGACCTGAACACGGTGCTTTCTGCAATTGATAGATCTTATAAGCACATCTCCAAAGAAATGAGAGCTTTAAATGATACACCGGACCAGATGGATTTCACAGATATTTACAGAACTTTACATCCCAACTCAACTGAATACACATTCTTCTCAAGTGCACATGGAACTTTCCCCAGAATAGACCACATACTGGGTCACAAATCCGGTCTTAACCAAAAGATTGGGATTGTCCCCTGTGTATTTTCAGACCATAATGCTTTGAAACTAGAACTAAACCACAAGAAGAAGTTTGGAAAGATTTCAAACACGTGGAAGTTAAAGACCATCCTGCTAAAAGATGAAAGGGTCAACCAGGAAATTACAGAAGAATTAAAAAGATTCATGGAACCTAATGAGAATGAAGATACAACCGTTCAAAATCTTTGGGATACAGCAAAAGCAGTCCTGAGAGGGAAATACATTGCAATACAAGCATCCATCCAAAAACTGGAAAGAACTCAAATACAAAAGGTAACCTTGCACCTAAAGGAGCTGGAGAAGGAACAGCAAATGAAACCTTCATCAGCAGAAGACAATTAATAAAGATTCGAGCAGAACTCAATGAAATAGAGACCAGAAGAACTGTGGAACAGATCAACAAAACCAGGAGTTGGTTCTTTGAAAGAATTAATAAGATAGATAAACCATTAGCCAGCCTTATTAAAAAGAAGAGAGAGAAGACTCAAATTAATAAAATCATGAATGAGAAAGGAGAGATCACCAGCAATACCAAGGAAATACAAACTATTTTAAAAACATATTATGAGGAACTATACGCCAATAAATTAGGCAATCTAGACCAATGGACGCATTCCTGGAAAGCCACAAACTACCAAAACTGGAACAGGAAGAAATAGAAAACCTGAACAGGCCAATAACCAGGGAGGAAGTTGAAGCAATCATCAAAAACCTCCCAAGACACAAAAGTCCAGGGCCAGATGGCTTCCCAGGGGAATTCTGTCAAAGGTTTAAAGAAGGAACCGTACCTATTCTACTAAAGCTGTTTGGAAAGATAAAAAGAGATGGAGTACTTCCAAACTTGTTCTATGAGGCCAGCATCACCTTAATTCCAAAACCAGACAAAGACCCCACCAAAAAGGAGAATTATAGACCAATATTCCTGATGAACACAGATGCAAAACTTCTCAACAAGATACTAACCGATAGGATCCAACAGTACATTAAGAATATTATTCACCATGACCAAGTGGGATTTATCCCTGGGATGCAAGGCTGGTTCAACACTCGTAAAGCAATCTATGTGATAGATCATAACAATAAGAGAAAAAACAAGGACTATATGATCCTCTCAATAGAGGCAGAGAAAGCATTTGACAAAATACAGCACCCATTCCTGATCAAAACACTTCACAGTGTAGGGATAGAGGGAACATTCCTCAGCATCTTCAAAGCCATCTACTAAAAGCCCACAGCAAATATCATTCTCAATGGGGAAGCACTGGGAGCCTTTCTCCTAAGATCAGAAACAAGACAGGGATGTCCACTCTCACCACTGCTATTCAACATAGTACTAGAAGTCCGAGCCTCAGCAATCAGGCAACAAAAAGAAATAAAAGGCAAAGAAGAAGTCAAACTCTCCCTCTTCGCAGATGACATGAAAACCCAAAAGCCTCCACCCCAAGATTGCTAGAACTCATACAGCAATTTGGCAGTGTGGCAGGATACAAAATTAATGCCCAGAAATCAGTGGCATTTCTATACACTAACAATGAGACTGAAGAAAGAGAAATGAAGGAGTCAATCCCATTTACAATTACACCCAAAAGCATAAGATACCTAAGAATAAACCTAACCAAAGAGATGAACTATCTATACCCTAAAAACTACAGAACGCTTCTGAAAGAAATGGAGGAAGACACAAAGAGATGAAAAAATATTCCATGCTCATGCATTGGAAGAATTACTATTGTGACAATGTCGATGTTACCCAGGGCAATTTACACATTTAATGCAATCCCTATCAAATTCCATGGACTTTCTTCAGAGAGTTGGAACAAATCATCTTAAGATTTGTGTGGAATAAGAAAAGACCCCGAATAGCCAGGAGAATATTAAAAAAGAAAACCATACCCGGGGGCATCACAATGCCAGATTTCAGGTTGTACTACAAAGCTGTGGTCATCACGACAGTGTGGGACTGGCACAAAAACAGACACATAGATCAATGGAACAGAATAGAGAATCCAGAAGTGGACCCTCAACTTTATGGTCAACTAGTATTCGACAAAGGAGGAAAGACTATCCACTGGACAAAAGACAGTCTCTTCCATAAATGGTGCTGGGAAAATTGGACATCCACATGCAGAAGAATGAAACTAGACCACTCCCTTGCACCAGACACAAACATAAACTCAAAATGGATGAAAGATCTAAATGTGAGACATGTTTCAATCAAAACCCTAGAGGAGAACACAGGCAACACCCTTTTTGAACTTGGCCACAGCAACTTCTTGCAAGATACATCCATGAAGGCAAGAGAAACAAAAGCAAAAATGAATTATTGGGACTTCATCAAGATAAGAAGCTTCTGCACAGCAAAAGAAACTGTCAACAAAACTACAAGACAACCTACAGAAGGGGAGAAGATATTTGCAAATGACGTATCAGATAAAGGGCTAGTTTCCAAGATCTATAAAGAACTTATTAAACTCAACACCCAAGAAACAAACCATCCAATAATGAAATGGGCAGAAGACATGAACAGAAATCTCACAGAGGAAGACATAGACATGGCCAACAAGCACATGAGAAAATGCTCCACATCACTTGCCATCAGGGAAATACAAATCAAAACCACCATGAGATACCACCTCACACCAGTGAGAATGGGGATACTTCACAAGACAGGTCAACACATGTTGGAGAGGATGCAGAGAAAGGGGAACCCTCCTGCACTGTTGGTGGGAATGTGACCTGGTGCAGCCACTCTGGAAAACTGTGTGGAGGTTCCTCAAAGAGTTAAAAATAGACCTGCCCTACGACCCCCAATTGCACTGCTGGGGATTTACCCCAACGATACAGATGCAGTGAAACACCGGGACACCTGCACCCCGACGTTTATAGCAGCAATGTCCACAATAGCCAAACTGTGGAAGGAGCCTCGGTGTCCATCGACAGATGATGGATAAAGAAGCTGTGGTCTGTGTATACAATGGGATATTCTTCAGCCATTAGAAACGACAAATACCCACCATTTGCTTCGACGTGGATGGAACTGGAGGGTATGATGCTGAGTGAAGTAAGTCAATCATTGAAGGAAAAACATTATATGGTCATTTGGGGAATATAAGAATTAGTGAAAGGGAATAAAGGGAAAGAAGAGAAAATGAGTGAAAATATAAGTGGAGGTGACAAAACATGAGAGACACCTAACTCTGGGAAAGGAACAAGAGGTAGTAGAAGGGGAGGTGGGCGGGGGGTTGGGGTGACTGCGTGATGGGCACTGAGGGGGCACTTAGGATGAGCACTGGGTGTTCTGGTATATGTTGGCAAATTGAACTCCAATAAAAAAAATTTTTAAATTTTATTTCAGAAATAATAGCTGAAAATTTCCCTAATCTGGGAAAGGAAACAGACATCCAGATCCAGGAGGTACAGAGAACTCCCATCAACATCAACAAAAGCAGGCCAATACCAAGGCATACCATAGTTACATTTGGGAAACCCGGTGATAACAAGAAAATGCTGGAAGCAGCAAGACAAAAAAAAGTCCTTAACTTATAAGGGAAGACCCATAAGGTTAGCTGCAGACCTCTCCACGGAAACCTGGCAAGCCCGAAAGGAGTGACGTGATATATTCAACAAGCTAAAAGTGGAAACTCTGCAGCCAAGAATACTCTCTCTAGCAAGGCTATCATTCAGAATAGGACAGATAAAGAGTTTCCCAGACAAACAAAAGCTAAAGGAGTTAGTGACCACTAAACCAGCCCTGCAAGAAATATTAAAGGGGAGTCTGAGTGGAAAGGAGAGACCAAAAATGACAAAGACAAGAAAGAATCAGAGAAATTCTCCAGGAACAATGACAGAACAAGTAGTAAAATGGCCATGGATACATATCTATTGATAATTACTCTGAATGTAAATGGACTAAGCACTCCAATCAAAAGGCATAGGGTGTCAAAAAAAATAATCCAGTTAAAAAATGGGCAGCAGACATGAATAGACATTTTTCCAAAGAAGACGTGCAGATGGGCAATTAAGACATGAAAAGATGCTCAACATCACTCACCAGGGAAATACAAATCTGATCTATAGTAAGACATCACTTCAAGCAAAATGACTAAAGGAAAACCTCAGAAAAACAGTTCTTCCCACAGGTTACAATTTGGAACAATTCAATGTCAGAATGCAATTCAGAAGCACTATATAAAGCTATGGTGTCTAGAAAAAGCATAAAGACTCAAGAGACTTCATGACTGCAAATTTAGATCTATAAGCGAATTTTTTTTAGTTTTTATTTATTTATCCATGAGGAGTCACAAGAGAGAGAGAGAGAGAGAGAGAAAGAGAGAGAGAGAGATGCAGAGACAGAAGCAGGCTCCATGCAGGGAGCCCGATGTGGGACTCGATCTAGGGTCTCCAGAATCACGCCCCGGGCCAAAGGCAGATGCTCAACCACTGAGCCACCCAGGGATCCCTAATCAAGCAGAAATTAAAAATCGATTAAATGAGATGCAATCCAAACTAGAGGTCCTAACGACGAGGGTTAACAAGGTAGAAAAGCAAGTGAGTGACGTAGAAGACAAGTTGATGGCAAGGAGGGACTGAGGAAAAAAGAGAAAAACAATTAAAAGATCATGAGGATAGGTCAAGGGAAATAAATGACAGCCTCAGAAGGAAAAATATACATTTAATTGGGGTTCCCGAGGGCGCCAAAAGGGGCAGAGGTCCAGAATATGTATTTGAACAAATCATAGCTGAGAACTTTCCTAACTTGGGAAGGGAAAAGGCATTCAGATCCAGGCGATAGAGAGATCCCCCCTAAAATCAATAAAAACCGCTCAACACCTCGACATTTAATAGTGAAACTTGTAAATTCCAAAGATAATGAGAAGATCCTTAAAGCAGCAAGAGACAAGAAATTTCTCTTTTATGAGGAGAAATATTAGATTAACATCAGACCTCTCCACAGAGACCTGGCAGGCCAGAAAGGGCTGACAGGATATAGTCAGGGTCCTAAATGACAAGAACATGCAGCCAAGAATACTCTATTCAGCAAGGCTCTCATTCAGAATAGAAGGAGAGATACAGAGATTCCAAGATAGGCAGAAACTGAAAGAATATGTGACCACGAAGCCAGCTCTGCAAGAAATACTAAAGGGGACTCTGTAATAGAAAGAGCAAGTCCAAGGAAACAATCCACAAAAACAGGGACTGAATAAGTATCATGATGACACTAAATTCATGTCTTTCAATAGTAACTCTGAACGTGAATGGGCTTAATGACGCCATCAAAAGGCACAAGGTGTCAGACTGGATAAAAAAGCAGGACCCATCTATTTGCTGTCTACAGGAGACTCATTTTAGACCTAAGGACACCTCCAGCCTTAAAAAGTTGGAGAACCATTTACCATTCAAGTGGTTGTCAAAAGAAAGCAGGGGTAGCCATCCTCATATCAGATAAATTAAAGTTTATCCCAAAGACTGTAGTAAGAGATGAGATGAAGAGGGACACTATATCATACATCAAGGATCTATCCAACAAGAGGAACTAACAATCATGAATATTTATGGCCTGAATGCGGGAGCTGCCAAGTATATCAAACAATTAATAACCAAAGTTAAGACATACTTAGATAATAATACACTTATATTTGGAGACCTGAACACGGTGCTTTCTGCAATTGATAGATCTTATAAGCACATCTCCAAAGAAATGAGAGCTTTAAATGATACACCGGACCAGATGGATTTCACAGATATTTACAGAACTTTACATCCCAACTCAACTGAATACACATTCTTCTCAAGTGCACATGGAACTTTCCCCAGAATAGACCACATACTGGGTCACAAATCCGGTCTTAACCAAAAGATTGGGATTGTCCCCTGTGTATTTTCAGACCATAATGCTTTGAAACTAGAACTAAACCACAAGAAGAAGTTTGGAAAGATTTCAAACACGTGGAAGTTAAAGACCATCCTGCTAAAAGATGAAAGGGTCAACCAGGAAATTACAGAAGAATTAAAAAGATTCATGGAACCTAATGAGAATGAAGATACAACCGTTCAAAATCTTTGGGATACAGCAAAAGCAGTCCTGAGAGGGAAATACATTGCAATACAAGCATCCATCCAAAAACTGGAAAGAACTCAAATACAAAAGGTAACCTTGCACCTAAAGGAGCTGGAGAAGGAACAGCAAATGAAACCTTCATCAGCAGAAGACAATTAATAAAGATTCGAGCAGAACTCAATGAAATAGAGACCAGAAGAACTGTGGAACAGATCAACAAAACCAGGAGTTGGTTCTTTGAAAGAATTAATAAGATAGATAAACCATTAGCCAGCCTTATTAAAAAGAAGAGAGAGAAGACTCAAATTAATAAAATCATGAATGAGAAAGGAGAGATCACCAGCAATACCAAGGAAATACAAACTATTTTAAAAACATATTATGAGGAACTATACGCCAATAAATTAGGCAATCTAGACCAATGGACGCATTCCTGGAAAGCCACAAACTACCAAAACTGGAACAGGAAGAAATAGAAAACCTGAACAGGCCAATAACCAGGGAGGAAGTTGAAGCAATCATCAAAAACCTCCCAAGACACAAAAGTCCAGGGCCAGATGGCTTCCCAGGGGAATTCTGTCAAAGGTTTAAAGAAGGAACCGTACCTATTCTACTAAAGCTGTTTGGAAAGATAAAAGAGATGGAGTACTTCCAAACTTGTTCTATGAGGCCAGCATCACCTTAATTCCAAAACCAGACAAAGACCCCACCAAAAAGGAGAATTATAGACCAATATTCCTGATGAACACAGATGCAAAACTTCTCAACAAGATACTAACCGATAGGATCCAACAGTACATTAAGAATATTATTCACCATGACCAAGTGGGATTTATCCCTGGGATGCAAGGCTGGTTCAACACTCGTAAAGCAATCTATGTGATAGATCATAACAATAAGAGAAAAAACAAGGACTATATGATCCTCTCAATAGAGGCAGAGAAAGCATTTGACAAAATACAGCACCCATTCCTGATCAAAACACTTCACAGTGTAGGGATAGAGGGAACATTCCTCAGCATCTTCAAAGCCATCTACTAAAAGCCCACAGCAAATATCATTCTCAATGGGGAAGCACTGGGAGCCTTTCTCCTAAGATCAGAAACAAGACAGGGATGTCCACTCTCACCACTGCTATTCAACATAGTACTAGAAGTCCGAGCCTCAGCAATCAGGCAACAAAAAGAAATAAAAGGCAAAGAAGAAGTCAAACTCTCCCTCTTCGCAGATGACATGAAAACCCAAAAGCCTCCACCCCAAGATTGCTAGAACTCATACAGCAATTTGGCAGTGTGGCAGGATACAAAATTAATGCCCAGAAATCAGTGGCATTTCTATACACTAACAATGAGACTGAAGAAAGAGAAATGAAGGAGTCAATCCCATTTACAATTACACCCAAAAGCATAAGATACCTAAGAATAAACCTAACCAAAGAGATGAACTATCTATACCCTAAAAACTACAGAACGCTTCTGAAAGAAATGGAGGAAGACACAAAGAGATGAAAAAATATTCCATGCTCATGCATTGGAAGAATTACTATTGTGACAATGTCGATGTTACCCAGGGCAATTTACACATTTAATGCAATCCCTATCAAATTCCATGGACTTTCTTCAGAGAGTTGGAACAAATCATCTTAAGATTTGTGTGGAATAAGAAAAGACCCCGAATAGCCAGGAGAATATTAAAAAAGAAAACCATACCCGGGGGCATCACAATGCCAGATTTCAGGTTGTACTACAAAGCTGTGGTCATCACGACAGTGTGGGACTGGCACAAAAACAGACACATAGATCAATGGAACAGAATAGAGAATCCAGAAGTGGACCCTCAACTTTATGGTCAACTAGTATTCGACAAAGGAGGAAAGACTATCCACTGGACAAAAGACAGTCTCTTCCATAAATGGTGCTGGGAAAATTGGACATCCACATGCAGAAGAATGAAACTAGACCACTCCCTTGCACCAGACACAAACATAAACTCAAAATGGATGAAAGATCTAAATGTGAGACATGTTTCAATCAAAACCCTAGAGGAGAACACAGGCAACACCCTTTTTGAACTTGGCCACAGCAACTTCTTGCAAGATACATCCATGAAGGCAAGAGAAACAAAAGCAAAAATGAATTATTGGGACTTCATCAAGATAAGAAGCTTCTGCACAGCAAAAGAAACTGTCAACAAAACTACAAGACAACCTACAGAAGGGGAGAAGATATTTGCAAATGACGTATCAGATAAAGGGCTAGTTTCCAAGATCTATAAAGAACTTATTAAACTCAACACCCAAGAAACAAACCATCCAATAATGAAATGGGCAGAAGACATGAACAGAAATCTCACAGAGGAAGACATAGACATGGCCAACAAGCACATGAGAAAATGCTCCACATCACTTGCCATCAGGGAAATACAAATCAAAACCACCATGAGATACCACCTCACACCAGTGAGAATGGGGATACTTCACAAGACAGGTCAACACATGTTGGAGAGGATGCAGAGAAAGGGGAACCCTCCTGCACTGTTGGTGGGAATGTGACCTGGTGCAGCCACTCTGGAAAACTGTGTGGAGGTTCCTCAAAGAGTTAAAAATAGACCTGCCCTACGACCCCCAATTGCACTGCTGGGGATTTACCCCAACGATACAGATGCAGTGAAACACCGGGACACCTGCACCCCGACGTTTATAGCAGCAATGTCCACAATAGCCAAACTGTGGAAGGAGCCTCGGTGTCCATCGACAGATGATGGATAAAGAAGCTGTGGTCTGTGTATACAATGGGATATTCTTCAGCCATTAGAAACGACAAATACCCACCATTTGCTTCGACGTGGATGGAACTGGAGGGTATGATGCTGAGTGAAGTAAGTCAATCATTGAAGGAAAAACATTATATGGTCATTTGGGGAATATAAGAATTAGTGAAAGGGAATAAAGGGAAAGAAGAGAAAATGAGTGAAAATATAAGTGGAGGTGACAAAACATGAGAGACACCTAACTCTGGGAAAGGAACAAGAGGTAGTAGAAGGGGAGGTGGGCGGGGGGTTGGGGTGACTGCGTGATGGGCACTGAGGGGGCACTTAGGATGAGCACTGGGTGTTCTGGTATATGTTGGCAAATTGAACTCCAATAAAAAAAATTTTTAAATTTTATTTCAGAAATAATAGCTGAAAATTTCCCTAATCTGGGAAAGGAAACAGACATCCAGATCCAGGAGGTACAGAGAACTCCCATCAACATCAACAAAAGCAGGCCAATACCAAGGCATACCATAGTTACATTTGGGAAACCCGGTGATAACAAGAAAATGCTGGAAGCAGCAAGACAAAAAAAAGTCCTTAACTTATAAGGGAAGACCCATAAGGTTAGCTGCAGACCTCTCCACGGAAACCTGGCAAGCCCGAAAGGAGTGACGTGATATATTCAACAAGCTAAAAGTGGAAACTCTGCAGCCAAGAATACTCTCTCTAGCAAGGCTATCATTCAGAATAGGACAGATAAAGAGTTTCCCAGACAAACAAAAGCTAAAGGAGTTAGTGACCACTAAACCAGCCCTGCAAGAAATATTAAAGGGGAGTCTGAGTGGAAAGGAGAGACCAAAAATGACAAAGACAAGAAAGAATCAGAGAAATTCTCCAGGAACAATGACAGAACAAGTAGTAAAATGGCCATGGATACATATCTATTGATAATTACTCTGAATGTAAATGGACTAAGCACTCCAATCAAAAGGCATAGGGTGTCAAAAAAAATAATCCAGTTAAAAAATGGGCAGCAGACATGAATAGACATTTTTCCAAAGAAGACGTGCAGATGGGCAATTAAGACATGAAAAGATGCTCAACATCACTCACCAGGGAAATACAAATCTGAACTATAGTAAGACATCACTTCACACCAGAATGGCTAAGAGGAACAACGCAGGAAACAACAGGTGTTGTTTCCCACACTGTGGGTTGGAATGCAATCTGTTGCAGCAATCTGGAAAACAGTATGAAGGGTCCTCAAAAAGTCAAAAATAGAGCTACCCTATGATCCAGCAATTGCACTACAGTTTACATCTTTTTACCTTATGTATCCATTAACAAATTATTGTAGTTATAAGTGTTTTTAATACTTTTGTCTTTTTTTAATTTTTATTTATTTATGATAGTCACAGAGAGAGAGAGAGAGAGAGAGAGAGAGAGAGAGGCAGAGATTCAGGCAGAGGGAGAAGCAGGCTCCATGCACCGGGAGCCCGATGTGGGATTCGATCCCAGGTCTCCAGGATCGTACCCTGGGCCAAAGGCAGGCGCTAAACTGCTGTGTCACCCAGGGATCCCAATACTTTTGTCTTTCATACTGGATCCCAATACTTTTGTCCTTAATACTAGATTTATAAGTGATTACCCACCACTATGACATGAGAACATTCTGAATTTGATTATATATTTACCATTACCACTGAGATTCATACTTTTTTATGTTTTGTTGTTCCTAATAAGTGCCTTTTTAGGTTATAGAAGTCCCTTGAATATTTCTTGTAAGGCCAGTCTAGTGATGATGATCTCCTTTAGCTTTTGCTTTTTCTGGAAAACTCTTATCTCTTCTTCTGAATGACAGCTTTGCTGGGTAGAGTATTTGTAGTTGGAAGGTTTGTTTCTTTCATTTCTTGAATTGTGTCACTCTCTCCTAGCTTGCAAAGTTTCTGATGAAAAATCAGAAGATAGACTTCTCATAGACTTATGGGGATTCCTTTATATGTTTTTCTCTTACTTCTTTTAAGATTATCTCCTTGTATTTAACTTTGGAGAGTTTAATTATATTGTGTCTTAGTGTAGGTCTCTTTGGATTCCTCTTTTGGAGATTCCACGGGCTCTCTAGATGTAGCTGTCTCTTTCTCTAGGTTAGGGTTGTTTTCTGTTATTTTTCCAAATAAGCTTTCTGATCCTTTCTCTCTTCTCCTGGGACCCCTATAATGTGAATATTAGTCTCCTTGATGGAGTCTTGTAATTTCCTTAAGCTATCTTCACTCTTTTTCATTATTTTTTCTTTTTGCTTCTCCGATTGAATGAATTTGTCTTTTCTCTTTGAGTTTGCTGATATTTTCTTCCACTTTATCTAGTTGACTCTATTGACTTTTTAAATTCAGTTATTGTATTTTTCAGCTCTGATTTCTCTTTGGTACGTATTAATATATTCTGTTTCATTGGTGAAATTCTCACTTTTATCAGGGTCTGTTTCTGGAGTTTTGTTGTTTTGTTTAGAACGTTTTCTTATTTCTTCATTGTTCTTTCACTCTGTGTTGGTTTCTGCACATTAGAACCTCTCCCAGTCTTGACAGACTGGTCTTGTGTAGGAGGTGAATCTAAGCTCTTGGTTGTCTCTCAAACCTTTGATTTTCTAAGCCCCTTTCCTTGTTTTTAGTGGGTTCCAGGAGTTGAAGGTGTGTCAAAACCTGTCAGACTCCCAAAGGGGAGGATCTTAGTCAACACCTAGATGCAGGCTGATTGGAAGCCAGACCTTTGGTTAGCAGCTTTTATGCAAGTATTCATAGCATACTACAGTATGCAAGCAGACTTCTTTCCGGAGTGACTGGGGACTGTGCATTTCTATATGCTCCCTTTGCACTAAACCTTGGGTAGAGAGCCAATTAAGAAGCATTTATTTATTACTGTCCTGTAGAATCTGGAAATAAAGCCCCCTTGGCTGCCAGAGCAGGTGATCAATGGGTGTATCCCCTGGACACCCTGGACAGCAGCCACGAAAGCCAGGGTCCTAGGCATGTATAGAAGCTCATTCCAGGGATACACCAGCAAACTGAAGTGGGCCAGAGGGAGGATGTGGGGATGGTGCCTGCTGGCTTTCCTCATCTCCACAGAGGATTGCAGTCTGCCCATAGATGCATGCCAAAACAGAAGCCTGACCTTCAGGAAGCAGCTTTTAAAGTGTACAAATAGGCCTTTTTTAGAGAATGACTAGGATATAGATGTTTCTGCCTACTCTCCCTGTGTGCTAGGCTTCAGGAATTTCCACAGTGAGTCTTCACAAGCCCATTAAGAACTGTGTTCTAGAATCAGGCAGGTCTTATGAGACCTCATTGTCTTTCAAAGCTAGGTGTTTGGGGTGCCCATCCCTCGTGCAGACATCATAAAAGTTGGGGCACCAAAAGTTGAATCCAAACTCTTCACTCCTCACAAAGAAGCTTGGAGTTGTAAGTTTCCTCCTGATTGCTGTACCAAGAGTGGTTTTATGATAAAATTGTTTCAGCATGTTCTGCCCATTTTAATGTGGATTTTTTCCTTATTTGCCCAATATGTAGGAGTCACTCAGCTAGTTTCTGGATTTCTTGCAGAGGAAATTGTCCCATGTGTAGCTGTAGATTTGGTATGTACATGGGAGGAGGTGAGTTTGGGAGACTGCTATGTTGCCATCACTGACCAGAACCACCAGCACTATTTGTAATAGTCCAAATTGGAAACTACTCAAATATCTATCAATACTAGAATGGATGGATAAGTTGTGGTATAGTTACACAAAAATTCTATACAGCATGAGGTATAAATGATCTATTGCTACATAGCACAACAATGATAAATTTCCTTTTTTTTAATTTTTATTTATTTATGATAGTCACACACAGAGAGAGAGAGAGAGAGGGGCAGAGACATAGGCAGAGGGAGAAGCAGGCTCCATACACCGGGAGCCCGACGTGGGATTCAATCTCGGGTCTCCAGGATCGCGCCCTGGGCCAAAGGCAGGCGCCAAACCGCTGCGCCACCCAGGAATCCCCAATTTCCTAAATATAATATTAAATGAAAGAATCCAGACACAAAAGAGTACATACTGTAGTATATTAGTCATATAAAGTCTACAAACAGGCAAAACTAATCTTTGGTGACAGAAGTCATGATAGTAGTTATCCTTGAGTTAGGGGAAAGACAGGATAGAAGAGGGGGACAAGAGGGATCCCTGGGTGGCGCATCGGTTTCCCCTTGCTTACTCAACTCCAGCCACATGGCCTTCTTGCTGTTCTGCAAACATAATAAAACTTCTTTCCATCCTAATGCTTTGTGCTTGCTCTTCCCTTTGCCTGGAACACTCTTCTCTCAGCTTGTCAGTTTGTTGTTTTTTTCACCTGAGAGGTTCTAAGTCATTCTGTTAAAAAGAAAGCCTTGCTAGTATAAACTCTCTTGCCCACCTCAGCTTAGTGAATAGAAAGCTCAGATCTTTCCCCACTGCTTCTATAAAATTTGGCCAAGAGAATGTACTTTAAATAAGACATCATATCCTAAGGTGGGAGAAACCAGCTAGAACCTACTTCTATCTGCTACCCCCGGATTGTCCAAAGAAAAACAAAATATGGTCAACAGGCAGTGGGGCTCCTCTCTGCAATCCTATATTCCTTTTTTTAAAGGATTTTATTTATTTATTCATGAGAGATCCAGAGATAGAGGCAGAGACACAGGCAGAGGGAGAAGCAGGCTCCCGACATGAGACTCGATCCCGGGTCTCCAGGATTAGGCCCTGGCTGAAGGCAGCGCCAAACTGCTGAGCCACCCGGGCTGCCCACAATCCTATATTCCTAAGAGAACATTGACTTATTCTCACCTTATCTCTAGGACAAGTAATGAATATAGAGAAAGCCTGATGTAAAATTGCTCAATAAACAATAGATGTCTTTAACATGTGTTTGAGGATATCTTTTCTTCTCATGATTTCATCTTAGATACAACAACTATGACAGAGCTGTCATCAATACTGTACCTTATGATGTTGTCCATCGTTGGTATACAGCACACCGGACTCTGACAATAGAGTTGAGGAGACCTGAGAATGAGTTTTGGGTCAAACTAAAGCCTGGCAGGGTGGGTGCCGAATTCTAAATATGTCAAGTAAGCTTGTTATACTGAAGCAGTGAAAATGGGTATGTATTTAATATGTGAGTCACAGTCTTGCAAAGATAAAAAAGAAGAGTCCTGGGTATTGGCTCTGGTCCTGCCACTCACTGAATGACCTGGGAACAGTTCCCACACCATATGTAGCATCAGTAACTCAGTGGCTCTGTATGTATAATGAGGGGGTGGAGCTAGATAATCCCTAAGGGTCCTTCTAGCTCCTTTTTAATTTTTTTGGCTCTTGATATATCCTCTGAATGAAGAAAATCTTCAGCTTAGCATAAAATATAATGAAATAGTGTAACTCTTTGAAAAGGTATATATTAAATATTAAATAGAAAAGAAAATGAAGCCAGTTATCTGATTTTCTTTGATAAGAATAATTACTCAAGAAACATAAGCTCCTCAAGTGCAGGGCCTGATTATCTACTGTTGCCTTTGTAACTGCCACCCTGCCTCCTACAGGGCTATACACATCCTAATTTCCAAATGCTTGTTTAATCTCAAAAAGAAAGATATCCCATTGAATGTAACCAGAGAACAATCTAAAGCTTTTAAGTGATCTCTTCTGATTTAGAGTTCTGTTGGTCTGCTTTTGTTCTGATGGCGCTTTTTTTTTTCTCTTTTTGCCCATTCACAGGTCCTATTTATAGACAACTGGCGTGTCCTACATGGCAGGGAATCCTTCACTGGCTACCGCCAACTCTGTGGCTGCTATTTAACAAGGGATGATGTATTAAACACTGCTCGTCTCTTGGGGCTTCAGGCTTAGAATTGACAACATTAGAATTATGAACACACCTGGCACCCTGGCTA
The DNA here is from genome assembly GCF_018345385.1 of Vulpes lagopus. Classification (NCBI taxonomy): domain Eukaryota; kingdom Metazoa; phylum Chordata; class Mammalia; order Carnivora; family Canidae; genus Vulpes; species Vulpes lagopus. Next base: position 122,459,071 of record NC_054848.1, on the reverse strand, counting down.
CCAGAATTTCATATCAGCAAAATAATATTATGTCAAAACCTGCATCAAACTGTCTCCTTATCCTATCACACAAAACAGAAGTTGCAACTAGATCAGTTAAAAAGAAATGCATTTTAGGAACAAAGTCTTTATAAGGCAGCAATTTGTAAAATGTTTGGTCTTAAGACACCTTAACATTCTTAAAAGTCCTTGAGGACCCCAAAGAGTTCCTGGATGTGGGTTATATCTATTGATACTAACTGTAATGGATTCTAAGACTGAGAAATATTTAAAATTCAAGAACACAAAATCACACTTCCCTCAGTATCAGAGAGATGACATCATCACATGTCATATAGCCATTGGAAAAATCCTCTGTACATTTACGAGGTAATATGAATGAAAAAGGTAAATATCATCTTAGTGTTATGATAAAAAATAGTTTTTAATCCACAGGGCCACTAAAAGTGTCTCAAGGATCCCTCCAGGTGTCTTCAGACCACTCCTTAAGAACCAATGGCCTGGAGGATACCTTAAGGTAAAGGATGTAAAGGATCACCTGTGGATTAAAGAGTTTAGCTGAAATCCTAGATTTATATCTACAGTGTCCTAGAACTAAGATATCGTAGAAATTGCTTGATAGCACAAGCTCAGTGATAAGGTAGTAACTGAATTCAAACACGGTGTTTTATCTTACAAGAAGGGCTATCTCCATCCAAATCATCTCTTGAAGAGTTAAAATAAGAAGTCACAATAGCTCCTGTGGAATAAATCCACCAGTTCAATAACTCTGTGAGGGATAATTGCAGAAATATTTTAGAGACATCTGAGCTTCCATATGATAATCCATAGTCTGTAAGACTGTTCAGTGAACTCATCATGACAGATGTTGTGCCTCCAAAGAACTGGAAATTACTATCCAATTTTGCATTTTTGCTTTTGATGGAATTTAGAATGCAATCTGTTTCCTCCATTTCTGCTGATCTTTTTTTCTTTACTTAAAATATTATACATGTTAACTGCTAAGATTTGACTGGGTTAAGTATTATACCTTGTTTCTTTTCTTCTTTAATGGCTTTATTTATATATGGATGGAGATACAGAGAGATGAGTATGAGGCTTATTTTTGCCTAGCTTCCATTGAAAGTGAAGCTGTAAAATAACTGCATTGACCACTGTAGAATGATGAAGGAGAATCCAGGCTAGGATGTGCAGAAGAGGGAAAAAAAGCACTATTGGTGAGGATAGAAGTCACAAAGCAAAGTCAGTACTCTGACAGAGAAGGGAGTCTAATCTGATGTTCACAAAAAGTGCCTAGTTCACATTTAGGAGTTTATGCATTATCTTTTGGACTCGCCCAGTGCTCTAAAATATGTTCTCTGAATATTTCTGCATTTTATTTATACTATGTAGGAATCTTTAGGCACCTTCATGAAATCTGTTTTCTTTAGGTCAGAGAGGATTTATAATAAAGTCTAGATCTTAAAGGATATATACCCGTTAGCGATCAGAACAGAAGTAACATTTTTACATGCAATCTATTCTCCCTGCTGTTATGTACTCCTAAAACATGTCACCATTAGTCTTCATCAGGATATTTACCCTTTTTGGAATTTTGCTTAACTTAGCCTTCAAAATTACATTTTAACTGTAGTCAGCATTGATTTATAACAAGCAAAGGGCATATTCAGGGTCCTGGAGAGAGAAGGATACAGATCAATCTTCTCCTTCACTGAAGGACTTCCTTTACCTTCTGTTTCCCCTGGGACCTTGATTCATTAATTATTTCACAGTCACTTTTCTAAATTTTCAATCCATACTTTTCTACAATATACTCCCTTCAAAGGAAGAAAGAGGGAAGGGAACTGAGTGCTGATCATGATGCATTGAAAACTTTCTTTGTGAGATGTTTCTTTTTTACATCTTTCTAGTGTCCCTGAATATGTACGCCTGAGTCTATGTCCACCAAGCTCAGTGTAGAATTACTTTTACTTTTTGCTAAGGTGGGACGGGATCAGTAGGGTCAGGAGCACAGCACCTAACATAGTCATTTCACAATACAAATTTGTTAGAATAAGAATAAATTTATGAATCCATTTCAAACAAAATTACCAGATATTACCATGTTCTCTGTTAATTATGTCCTTTTGTGTTTGACAGTTAACCAGCACTGAATTTTGTTTACCTTCCTCTACAATGACAAACCATTCAAGTGTGTTCAGGACTAAAGGATTTCCTGGGCTGCAGAACTTAGTGCTAAAACTGGGAAAGTCCCACATAAACCCTACCTTCTTGCTGCTACCTATGTCTTTTTCTTTAGTGTTCATAACTGGTTCCCATTTCTATCCAAGTGCTTGTGAATCACAACCTATGTAGTACATAATGAAAGGAAAAAAAGAAGGGCACCAGAGTGGCTCAGTTGGTTAAGTGTCTGCCTTCAGCTCAGGTCATGATCTTTGGGTCTTGAGATTGAGTCCCATATTGGGCTCCCTGCTCAGCCAGGAATCTGATTCTCCCTGTACCCTCCCATCTTCTTCCTCTCCGCTGCTCATGCTTTCTCTCTCTCTCTCATGCTGTCTCTCTCTCAAATAAATAAATAAGACCTTTTTAAAAAAAAAAAAAAGGAAAGAAAAAAAGATATATGAACTATGGTGTGTTGTGGTGGTTCCCAAAGTAGATCATCAGCAGCAGCAGCAGCAGCAGCAGCATTTGAACACTTGTTAGAAATGAAAATTCTTAGGCCCCACAACAGACTTACTAAATCAGAAACTGTAGAGGTGGAAGCCAGCAGTTTGCGTTTCAGCAAGCCCTCTAGGAGATTCTGGTGCCTGCCAAAATATGAGAACCACTGAAGGGAAGAGCCTTATTGCTGAGTTTTAGACCCTATTTTGAGCTACAGTTTGCTCCTCTTCATTTTATTTTTTTAAGATTTTATTTGTTTATTTGAGAAAGAGACAGAGATAGTGACAGAGATAGCAAGAGAGAGCAAAAGAAAGAGAATGCACAAGCAGGGAAGAGAGGAAGAAGAAGGCTCCACACTGACCAGGGAGCCTGACATGCAGCTTGACACAGGGCTTGACATGGGGCTCGATCCCAGGACCCTGAGATCATGACCTGAGCCAAAGGCAGAGACTTAGCCAACTGAGCCACCTAGGTGCCCCCTCTTCTTCACTTTAAAATGGAGGCCTTGGACTGCGCAACATCTAAAGGCTCTGTCACTCTATAATTTTGTTTGACCTCATACCTTAAGTTATCTCATATGAATGGAGTAAGGAAAATACCTATATCACAGGTTTTTCTAGCAAATTTGTGATTCTTAAGTAAGATGTTTGCAGCACATAATAATGACCAATAACAACAGCTAACTCTTTCATAGTGCTTTCTATGTGCCATTGTTATGACTGCTTTTAATCCCCACAGCAACCATACCCCTATTTTATGAATGTAGAAATAAAGGCAATGAGAGATTAAGCAGTTTAGCCAAGGTCACATGGCTAAATAAGTGTCAGACTTTGGATTAGAATTTCCAACACCTGGCCACAGAGACAGTGCTTTTCATTAATATGCTATAGTCCAAAATAAATGTTAATTCCTTCCCCATTGTCCTTATTCCAACAGTATTTACAGTCTAGCTGACCATTCAGATGGTAATCATCATCTGCACTATTAAGTTCCTGCCAATAAATTCTTAAGAGTACCATGAGACGATCCAGATGTTTTGCAAATAGTTTGTAAATATCCACCAAACCCCCCTATGTTTTTTTAAAGTGTTTTTCACTAATTTTTCTTCTTCCAAAGGTAGATGATAGAAAGACATCAATCCATTCAGCATTTTTCCTTCTTTCCACACTCTTCTGGAATATGTCAGTTGTTAGGATCAAAACCATTTTTTTTATTTTTTTAAGATTTTATTTATATATTCATGAGCAACACAGAGAGAGAGGCAGAGGCACAGGCAGAGGGAGAAGCAGGCTCCATGCAGGGAGCCGGACGTGGGACTCCATCCTGGGTCTCCAGGATCACGCCCGGGGCTGCAGGTGGCGCCAAACCGCCGCACCACCGTGGCTGCCCAGATCAAAACCATTTCATGGCATATTCATATCACTGCCCCCATGGAGCTCTTAGGCATATTGGAGATCCACTCACACAGTCAGCTGGTGGCTTCGTTGTGAAGTCAGATCATGTCTGTGTCCTTGCCTGCTTAGGCCTACAGCTCACCAGAGCCAAAGACCGTGGCATATATGGTTGTAGTTCTTGTTCTTTTTTGTTGTTGTCAGATCTACATTCGGGGGTTGGTGGGTTTGCAGGTAGTTGATCCTACTCCTTGGCTTTAAGCAGTGGACCTGGCCTTTGTCCTCCATCTTGGTCAGATTACTTTTGGATCACTCAGCATATAAAAATCAGTATGATCAATGGAATCCAAGCTTCCTTTCCGGAAAAAAATCATCAGGCACCTTTACAATTGTGAAGATCATCTTAAACCGTGTTGGTTTGTATCATGCAGTTTCATAGTGGTATTCTAGCCTACTTTTTATGGGTAGACGAGCATGGTAATTTATCCTGTGCATAAGCGAAGATCACTGGGTCAATGCTATGTGAACCTATGAAGTCAGTGAAGGTTTTTCTCTTCTAGCCCCACCTTTCTCTATGGTCTGTCCTTTGTCCTATCAGTGATGGTCACTCCCTCCAATTCAAGTGCTCAATATCCTCTCATCTTCTGCTTTCTAGATCCCTCTCCGATGCCTTGACTGAGCAGTGTAGTGTCATAGAAAGGGCATGGACTTGGACCAAACTGGGTTTGAATTCCATCTTTGCCTCTGACTAGCCTGGCGAATTTGGGGAAGCTACTTTCCTTCCTTGAGCCTGTTTCTTCATCTGCAAAGTAATGCCTATAAATGTCATCTACCTGAGAAAGCTGTGATGAAGAATGAAATGAGGTCATATGTATAAAGTGTATACCATAGTGAGCAGCACACAGTAAATACTCAGTAATTAGTAGTTGTTTATCTTTGTCACCAATGTCATTTGAGCAAATAGAAGGGAACAAGACTAGTCTGTGTGTTTGACAGACATCAGCATTCTACTTAGAGAAAGACAATGAGAGTCAAAATTGGAAAAATTTGTGGAAATGCTAGGGGTCAAGGAGAGTAAACAGATCATGAAATGCACACATATTGGCGGAGCATTCCAGCACGGCCTGAGGGTTTGTAGATAGGAAGTTGTCTTGAGTAGGTGGTGCAGGAGCTGAGAGCCGTAAGGGCAGAATGGTCAAGGTATGGATCAGAGATCTTGCTGAGGCAAGAAGAGTGTTTTAGGGAACGTGGCTTGATAACAAAGGTGATAGGGTAAATGAGGCAGGTAGGCAGATACCCATGCCTGCAATGATGTATAGTTAAGGAAGAACATGTACTTCCATGTGCGAGTTCACCACCTCCCAAAACCCCAGTGAAACTACTATAAAATGATATTTAAAAGGATTGGAAGAGCAGGAAATGAAGCAACGACTAAATTTTGAATGCTGAAAAGCAGGTGGATGAATAGTAATTGACTTAGCAGACCTAGAAAGACCACAAACTAGGAATTTTAACCCTTAGCAGGAGAAGCCAAAACCCAACCTCATTTATTACCCCTTCTTCCATCCGACCTGCAATAATCTTCAAAGGCTAAAACAGGTAACTCTGGAAGTGGAGATGGGTGGTGGGTACCCAAATAATGAGGTTTGTTTAAAAACTTTTTGAGATTTCCAAATCTCCTCCTGCATTTGATACTTGACTAAACTGGGGATCTGCCCCTTCCCTGCCCTGACAGAAGTCTGGAGTGTTAGTTCCTGAAAAGGAGAGCACTCTGGACTGGGAGTTCCTATACCCAGCCAAGGGCTGGAATCTCATATTAAAAGCAGAAGGGTTAATTGGAGATATGCATCCTGAAAGTTGTAAATCGCCATCCTTATCCACCTCTGACTAAAATTTTAGCAGCTGGAAGATTCTTTTGTGGGCCATTTCAGCAACTCAAAAGAAAAATATCTAAGGAGGGATCCCTGGGTGGCGCAGCGGTTTGGTGCCTGCCTTTGGCCCAGGGCGCGATCCTGGAGACCTGGGATCGAATCCCACGTCGGGCTCCCGGTGCATGGAGCCTGCTTCTCCCTCTGCCTGTGTCTCTGCCTCTCTCTCTCTGTGTGACTATCATAAATAAAAAATTTTATAAAATAAAAAAAAAAAAGAAAAATATCTAAGGATATTGACACTAAAGAGCCCCAAAAAGAACCCAGCTGGATTACTCCATGGTGAGGCTCATAGTATGATATTGGGGGTACATGGGGGAAGGAGGAGACCCATCTCGTTTGGTATTTATTATTAGAAATGCAGGGGAGGGGATCCCTGGTTGGCGCAGCGGTTTGGCGCCTGCCTTTGGCCCAGGGCACGATCCTAGAGACCCGGGATCGAGTCCCGCGTCGGTCTCCCGGTGCATGGAGCCTGCTTCTCCCTCTGCCTGTGTCTATGCCTCTCTCTCTGTGTGACTATCATAAAAAAAAACGCAGGGGAGAGCTAAGATGGCAGCATAGTAAGAGAACCCGAGGCTTGTCTCATCCCTCAAACACAACTAGATAACTATCAAATCATTCTAAATGCCCCAGGAATTAACCTGAAGACTGAGAGAATAACCTCCACAATTAAAGGGAGAGAAAAAAACCACATCGAAGAAGGTAGAAAGTGTGGAGACGTGGTTTGGAGGAAAAAAATCACAAGATCTGCAGAGGAAAAGGAGCTATGGTTGTGGAGAAAGGTGAGAGAGAATGGAGCATCAGGGGAACACACAAGGAGAACACTTCCCCCAAAACCATTGGCTGGGAAAAGGAGAGGGGCTAATTTCTGTGAGTTCTGAAACCAGCAGGGCTTAAAAACTAGCATTTTAAAGACAGGTGGGCTTGGCTGGGATAGAGCCTTGAGGGCACTGCCCTACTGCTGGAGAGAACACAGGCAAACAACCCTGGGAAAGATGGCATGGAAACAACCATCTGGGAACACCTGTGGCACAGAGAAGGTGACTATCTGTTCTTGGAGAGTATCCCTGGTCCCTGAGAGGTAGCATTCATAGAGACACCTCTCTGGGGACCTTTGTCAGCCAGCTGGTGCCATTTCCCTCCCCCATCCCTCAACAAAAACACAGAGCCACCTGCAGAGGGCAGCTTGGCCCTGACACTGGTTGCCTAGCCTGCTTGCTCCAGGTCCCACACCCCTGCACTCTGGCACAACAACCCTTCTCAGTCAAACCTGCCTCAGTCCCAGAGTGGTGAGACACTCCCCTAGAAAACCAGTGCAGGCCCCTGCCCACAACATGTCTCTAAAGCCTGGAGATTTATTTTTTTAAGATTTTATTTATTTATTCGAGAAACAGATAGAGAAAGAGGCAGAGACACAGGCAGAGGGAGAAGCAGGCTCCATGCCAGAAGCCCGACATGGGGCTCGATCCCGGGTCTCCAGGATCAGGCCCCGGGCCGAAGGTGGCGCTAAACTGCTGAGCCACTTGGGCTGCCCTAAAGCCTGGAGATTTAAAAGTCAGCAGGCTAGGCAGATAGAGCCCAAAAGGTATAGTGATGTTTCTGGAGAGAAGGCAGGCAAACAACCTGGAGGCAGACAGTGTGGAAAGAGCAATCTGAAAAACAACTGGCCCACATAGTGGTGGGGATTATTCACTCTTCTTGGAGTGCACCCCTGAGAGCAGTGGGCCCAGAGACCCCTCTCCAGGGACAAAGTTGCTGGCTGGTGCCATTGCCTTCCCCCACCCCTCAGCATAAACATGGAACCACCTTTGGTAAATAGCACAGTGCCTAACTGTGCTTTAGTAAATAGCACTGGCTGCCTAACATGCTTACACCAGGTCCCATACCCCTGTGATCTGCTGCTACTGCCCTTGTTAGTCAGGTTTGCCTCAATACCAGCATGGTGTCCCCTTCCCCAAAAGACCAGCAGAAACTCCCGCCCACACCATGTCTCCTGGTCAGAGGTTTCTGTAAGGCTTCAGTTCTGGTAGAAGTGGTATCAGGTCTCATTTAACAAGCGGACCAGAGCACCCCGAGTTAAAACTCACCACATTATGGCCAAGGCCCAAACACTACCCACTTCAGGCAAGGAGAGCCTCTGCAGACGACTAGCCTGAAGAACAGAGCAGCCAAAATGCAGCAGAATGCACACTACACACACCACAGACATTCCCTGAAGTGGCAGGCCCTGGACACTAAATGACTTATTCTTCATAAAGCCATCACTCTCAGGAACAGGAAACATAATAGGCTTATCTAACACAGGGAAAAAGACAGAGACTTAGAAAAAATCCCAGGACAGAGAAATTCATCCCAAATGAAACAAGATAGGTGATGCCACAGATCTCAGTGAAACAAAGGTAAGTAACATGCCTGATGGCGAATTTAAAGCAACAATCATAAGAACACTTGCTGAGCTTAAGAATGGAAGACTTCAGAGAGGCCTTACATCAGAGGTAAAAGAGTTTTAAAAAGACAATCAGAAATGAAAAATGCAAAAAAAAGAAATGAAAAATGCAATAACTGAGATTCAAAATACACTTGATGCAATGAACAGGAGCACGGAAGAAGCAGAGGAATACATAGGTGATATGGAAGATAAAATAATGGAAAATGATGAAGCTGAGAAAAGAAGCATTATGGAATACAAGAGTAGAATTACGGAACTCAGTAATTCATTCCATCAAACATAATAGCATTCATATTCTAGGAGATGCACAAGAAGGAGAGAAAAGGGAGCAGAACATTCATTTCAGGAAATAATAGCCAAAAACTTCCCTATTTGGGGAAGGAAACAGACATCTAGATCCAGGAAACACAGAAAATTTTCATAAAAATCAACAAAAGCAGGCAAATACCAAGGTCAATATTCTAGTTAAATTGAGAAAATCTAGTGATAAAGGAAAAATTTTAAAAGCAGCAGGCAAAAGAAGTCCTTCACTTACAAGGAAAAACCCATAAGACTCGTTGGAGATTTCTCAACAGAAAACTTGGCCGAGAGACAGTAGCATGTATATTCAAAGTGCTGAATGGGAAAAATCTGCAGCCAAGAATATTCTCTCTAGCAAGGCTAGAGATTTAGAGTAGAAGGAGAGATAGTTTCCCAGACAAAAACTAAAGGAGTTAGTGGCCACTAAACCAGCGCTGCAAGAAATATCACAGGAGACTCTCTTAGTGGGAAGGACAGACCAAATGTGTCAAAGACAAGAAAGGATCAGAGAAAATCTCCAGAAACAATGACAATACAAGTAATAAAATGGCAATAAATACATATCTATCAATAATTACCGTGAGTGTAAATGCACTACGTAAACAATCAAAAGATACAGAGTGTCTGAATGCATAAAAAGACCCATCTATATGCTGCCTACAAGACTCATTTTAGACATAAAGATACCTGCAGACTGAAAGCAAGGGGATGGAGAATGATTTATCGTGCTAACGGACGTGAAAGAAAGGTGGAGTAGCAGAACTTATACCACACAGAATACATCCTAAAGCAAAGACTGTAACAACAGATGAAGAAGGGGCTGTATCCTAATACAGGGGACTTTCCAACAAGAAGATCTAACAATTGTAAATATTGATGCCCCTAACTTGGAGGCACCCAAATATATGAAAGAATTAATAACAAACATAAAGGAACTCATTGATAATAATACAATCATAGTAGGGGACTTTTTAGCTCCCCACTGAGAGCAATGACCAGATCATCTGAACAGAAAACCAACAAGGAAACCATGGCTTTGAATGACACGCTGGACCAGATGGACCTCGCACATATATTCAGAGCATTCCACCCTAAAGCAGCAGAATACACATTCATTTCGAGTACACATGGGACATTCTCCAGAACAGATCACATACTGGGTCACAGAGAACGTCTCAACAAGTACAAAAATATTGGGGTCATACCGTGCCTGTTATCTGACCACAACACTGTGAAACTGGAAGTCAAACACAAGAAAAAAACTTGGGAAGACCACAAATACATGCAGGTCAAACAACATGGTACTAGGCAATGAATGGGTCAACTGAGAAATTAAAGAAGAAATTTTTAAAAATACGTGGAAACAAATGAAAATGAAAACAAAGTAATCTAAAACTTTTCAGATAGGGTAAAAGTGGTCCTAAGATGGAAGTATATTGCATTACAGGCCTACCTTAACAAGCAAGAAAAATCTCAAAGAAACAACCTAACACCTAAAGGAGCTAGAAAAAGAACAACAAATGAAGCGTAACACCAGCAGAAGAAGGTAAATAAGAGATTAGAACGGAAATAAATGATACGGAAACTAAAACAACAGTAGAAGAGATCAATGAAACAGGAGCTGGTTCTTTGAAAAAAAAAAGTAATACAATTGATAAACCCCTAGCCAGACTTAAAAAGAAAAGTCCCAAATAAATAAAATCACAAATGAGAGAGGAAAAATCACAACCAGCACCACAGAAATACAAACAATTCTAAGAGAATAGTATGAAAAATTATATGCCAACCCATTGGACAACCTGGAAGACATGGATAAATTACAAATAGAAACACATAACCTACCAAAACGGAAAAAAGAAGAAATAGAAAATTTGAACAGACTGATAACCAGCAAAGAATGTTAGTCAGTCATCCAAATCTCCAAACAAACGAAAGGCCAGGGCCAGATGGCTTTACAGGGGAATTCTTCCAAGCATAAAAAAAAAAAAGAGTTAATGCCTGTTGTTCTCAAACTATTGCAAAAAATAGAAATGGAAGGAAAACTTCCAAAGTCATTCTAAGAGGCCAGCGTTACCCTCAGTCCGAAGCCAGACAGACTCCACTAAAAACAGAATAGAGGCCAATATCCCTGGTGCACATGGATGCAGAGGTTCTCAACAGGATACCAGCAAATCAAATCCAACAGTACATTGAAAGAATCATTCACCAGGATCAAGTGGGATTTATTCCTGCTCCGCAAGGGTGGATCGATATTCACAGATCAATCAGTGGGATACACCACGTGCATAAAAGACAGGATAGCACCCATGGGATCCTCTCAATAGATGCAGAAAAGGGATTTGACAAAGCACAACATCCATTCTAGATAGAAACCCTCAACAAAGTAGGGATAGAGGGAACACACCCCATCATAATAAAGGCCATATACAGAAACCCGCAGCAAATCTCATCCTCGATGGGGAAAGACTGAGAGCTTTTCCTCTAATTTCAGGAATAAGGATGCCCACTCTCACCGCTGTTATTTAACATGGTGCTGGAAGTCCCAGCCTCAGCGGTCAGACAACAAAAAGAAATAAAAGGTACCCAAATCAGGAAGGAAGAAGTCGAAGTTTCAGTCATTGTAGAGGATGTGATGCTATATATAGAAAACCTGAGTTACCCCCCAAAATTGCTAGAATTGATAGACAAATTCAGTCAAGTCACGGAATACAAAATCAACATGCAGAAATCTGTTGTATGTCTATACACCAATAATGAAGCGGCAGAAGAGAAGTCAAGGAATAGATCTCATTTACAACTGCACCAAAAGCCATGAGATACCTAAGAATAAAGCTAACCATCGTTGGAAAGAACTGTACTGTAAAAACTAGAAAACACTTATCTAAAAAATTGAAGATGACACAAAGAAATGGAATAAATTCCATGCTCAGAGTTTGGAGGAACAGATATGATCAAAATAAAAAATATATTACCCCAAACAACTACACACTTAATGCAATTCCTGTCAAAACACCAACAGCATTTTTCACAGAAGTAGAAGAAAAAATAGTGAAATTTATATGAAACCACAAAAGAACCCGAATAGCCAAAGCAACCTTTTAAAGGAAAAGCAGGGGGCAGCCGGGGTGGCTCAGTGGTTTAGCGCCGCCTTCACCCCAGGGCGTGATCCTGGGGACCCAGGATCAGGTCCCACATTGGGCTCCCTGCGTGGAGCCTGCTTCTCCCTCTGCCTGGGTCTCTCCCTGTGTGTGTGTGTGTGTGATGAATAAATGAATAAAGTCTTAAGAAAAATAAAGCTAGAGGCATTACAATTCCGGACTTCAAGTAATATTATAACCTGTTGTGCTCAGGACAATAAACTGCTCGCACAAAGCAGACACATGGGTCAATGAAACAGGACAGAGAACCCAGAAACGGGCCTTGAATTCTATGGTCAGTCTTTGACCCAGCGGGAAAGCCCCCGGACGGAAAGCAAGAGACTCTGTTCCAGAAATGGTGTGGGGAAGAGCGGACAGCCTGTGCGGCAGATGGACCTGGGGCACTTTCTCACACAGAAAAAAAAATAAATTAAAATTAAATCATTCCTGAACCTCACTCGGGAGGCCCCGAATACGCGGGAAGCCCCCCCCCCCGTTTCAGGACCTGAACGTGTCGCATCGCCGAGTGCCCAGTCGCGCCCAGGCGACCGACAGGTCGCACCCCCCGCCGGGATGCCCCCACCCCCCGCCCTGCCCAGCCGGAGTGCAGGGGCCGCCTGGAGGGGCGCCCAGTGGGAGGGCCCCGCGGGTCCCGGCGCACCTGCAGCGCTCCCCCCTCGCCGACCGGCCGCTGCTGGCACCGCGGGGCGGCGCTGGGGACCCGGGGGCGCGACAGGCCCAGCTGGGGGGGAGGAGTGCAGCTGGGCACCCGCCTGCAGCCCGGGCTCGGGTCGGCAGCCCTGGGGGGGCGGGGGGAGCCCGCAGGCTCCACGGGGGTCCGGGTCAGCGGGCTGCACCTGCCCGAGCTCCCTGTCCCTCGGGCCCCGCCCTGCCCCTCCCTACACACGGGGGGCAGTGACCCCCAGGTGCCGCGGCACAGCCGGCGCAGGGGCTCGCGAGGCCGCACCGGGGGCAGCACGCGCGGGCCAGGGCCAGTGGGGCGGCGCGGCGGGAGCAGGGGGCCGAGCTCAGCGCGCTGCCCAGACAGCGGGTGTCGCCCTGCCGTCGGGCCCCCCATCCCGCGCCCGGAGGGGCCCCGGGGGCGTCGGAAACGCGGGCTCGGCCCGAGGCCCGCCCGACGACCTTCGCCGCCGCCGCGCACGTCGGCCCGCAGGTGCCCCTCGCCGCCAGGTGGGCCGCCGGGTGCGCAGCGGGGCGACCCCGGGGGGCTCTGCGCGCAGTGGGGGCGAGTCAGCCCTCGACGGATGAGCAGGACGATCCCCGCTCCCTCGGTGGGCCCATTCCTGCTCCCTGGGGGGACGGACCCCGATTCCTGTCCCTTGGTGGAGGGGCCCCGACTCCTGTCCCTTGGTAGAGGGGCCCCGATTCCTGCTCCCTCTGGGGGAGGGGCCCGATTCCTGCTGCCTTGGAGGAGGGACCCCGATTCCTGCTCCCTCGGGGGGAGGGACCCCGATTCCTGCTCCCTCGGTGGGCCCATTCCTGCTCCCTGGGGGGACGGACCCCGACTCCTGTCCCTTGGTGGAGGGGCCCCGACTCCTGTCCCTTTGTAGAGGGGCCCCGATTCCCGATCCCTCTGGGGGAGGGGCCCTATTCCTGCTGCCTTGGAGGAGGGACCCGGATTCCTGCTCCCTCGGGGGGAGGGACCCCAATTCCTGCGCCCTCGGGGGGCCCCGATTCCCGCTCCCTCGGAGAACAGCCCTCCTGAGAACATGGTGCCGAGGAACGCGGCGGGCGCACACGGCCACCTACTGGCCCCAGGGTGGCACCTGCAGCAGGTGTCTAGAGGACGCCAAGCGGCAGGGACGGGAACCGAGGAGCGGCCCCCCGGGGCAGGAGGGGGTGCAGGGGGCAGTGAGCGCGCGGCGGCCGGGCCGTCTGCGCGGGGTGGTGCCGCGTGTGCACCCGAGAGGGCCGACATGTCGGGGCGCACCTGGTGGCGCGCGAGCTCCTGCCTTCCGCGCGGCGCAGGGCCAGCGACTTCCCGCCGATTCTGGTGTGCGACGGCCGGGCCGGGCCAATGGGGACGCAGTGACCTCATCAGATCTGCGTGTCACCGCGTGCGCAGGGGGCGGGGAGGGGGTGTCGCTTTATAAGGACGGGGCCTCGTCGCCCGCTGCTCAGAGCTCGGGAGCAGCCGGCCCAGCGCGCCGCACGGCGGTGCACCCCGGCGCTCCTCTCTGCGCCCCGACGCCGATTCGGCAGCGCAGCCCGAGGCCCGCCTCTCCACAGCCCGAGGTCGGTCTCTTTCCTCCCTCGAGGGGAGGGGCCCCGATTCCTGCTCCCTGGGGGGTGGGGGGAAAAGGCCGTTATTCCTGCTCCCCGGGGGGGGGTGCCCCGATTCCTGCTCCGCGGGGGGAGGGGCCCCGATTTCTGCTCCCTGGGGGGTGGGAAGAGGCCGTTATTCCTGCTCCCTGGGGGGGTGCCTCGATTCCTGCTCCGTCGGGGGGAGGGACCCCAATTCCTGCTCCCTCGGGGGGCCCCGATTCCCGCTCCCTCGGAGAACAGCCCTCCTGAGAACATGGTGCCGAGGAACGCGGCGGGCGCACACGGCCACCTACTGGCCCCAGGGTGGCACCTGCAGCAGGTGTCTAGCGGACGCCAAGCGGCAGGGACGGGAACCGAGGAGCGGCCCCCCGGGGCAGGAGGGGGTGCAGGGGGCAGTGAGCGCGCGGCGGCCGGGCCGTCTGCGCGGGGTGGTGCCGCGTGTGCACCCGAGAGGGCCGACATGTTGGGGTGCACGTGGTGGCGCGCGAGCTCCTGCACGCTCGTCGCCCGTCGGTGACGCCCTATGCCGTCCGCGCGGCGCAGAGCCAGCGACTTCCCGCCAGCGGCTTTTCCGGCGGGCGAGGGCCGGGCCGGGCCAATGGGGACGCGGTGACCTCATCAGGCCTGCGTGTCACCACGTGCGCAGCGGCGCGGGGAGGGGGTGTGTCCCTCGGATACGGAGCGCGGCCTCACCCCCGCTGCTGAGGGCTCGGGAGCAGCCGGCCCAGCGCGCCGCACCGCGGTGCACCCCGGCGCTCCTCTCTGCGCCCCGACGCCGTTTCGCCAGCGCAGCCCGAGGTCGGTCTCTGCAGCCCGAGGTCGGACTGTCTGCAGCCCGAGGTCGGACTCTCTGCAGCCTGAGGTCGGACTCTCTGCAGCCCGAGGTCGGTCTCTCTACAGCCCGAGGTCGGTCTCTCCGCAGCCTGAGGTCGGACTCTCTGCAGCCCGAGGCCCGTCTCTCCGCAGCCCGAGGTCGGTCTCTCCGCAGCCCGAGGTCGGACTCTCTGCAGCCCGAGGTCGGCCTCTGCACCCCGAGGTCGGTCTCTCTGCAGCCTGAGGCCCGTCTGTCTGCAGCCCTTGCCCCATCTCTCTGCAGCCCGAGGCCGGTGTCTCTGTCCACAGCCCGATGTCTCCGCCCGAGGCCCGTGGCTCCGCGGCCCGACGCCGGACTGTCCGCAGCCCGGGGTCTCCGCAGCCTGAGGCCCGTGGCTCCGCGGCCCGACGCCGGACTGTCCGCAGCCCGGGGTCTCCGCAGCCCGAGGCCCGTGGCTCCGCGGCCCGACGCCCGACGGTCCGCAGCCCGGGGTCTCCGCAGCCCGAGGCCCGTGGCTCCGCGGCCCCACGCCCGACCGTCCGCAGCCGGGCCGCAGCCGGGCCGCAGCCCGAGGCCCCGCGCCGAGCGCCGCCGAGGCCCCGCACGCGCCTCCGGGGGAGCCGTGGAGGGCGGCCCGGCCGCCCGAGGTCATGCCGCTCGCGCAGCGCCCGCGCCGGCCTGGCCTTCTCCGTGTGCCAGGTGGAGCGCCTCCTGCGGGCCGGCGGCTACGCCAAGCGCCTGGGCGCGTCCGCCCCCATCTTCCTGGCGGCCGTCATCCAGTTCCTGACGGCCACCGTGCTGGGGCTGGCGGGCGACGAGGCCCGGCACAGGCGCACCGCGTACATCACCCCGGAGCTCGTGGACCGGGCGCTGCACAACCACGAGCTGCTCAGCGGCTTGTTCACGATGACCACCGTGTCCCAGGTGGCCCCGTGCCGGTACTAGCCGCCCCGGGCCGGGCACCAGCCGCCCCCGGCCCCTGATCCCCGCCCCCGCCCGGGGAGCCGCCGGGGGGGCTCGGTGACCCCCGCGTCCCCGCAATAAAAAGCGCAGAGACAACCAGCCGTGTGCGCCTCGCTCACTGGGTGCGGGACGCGCCTCGGGGGGAGGGCGGGGGGGGGGCGGGGGCGGGTCTGGGGGGAGGTTGGGGTTTGGGGTTGTGGGCGAGGTTGGGGTGGGGGTGCGGGGCTCGGGGATGACGGGGGGTTGGGGTGCCCTCGGCGGCGCACGATGGAGGTGCACGTTTGGGGGGGGTGGAGGATTTGGGGTGCGGCGTGGGGCGCGGGTTCGTGGGTGTGGTGCGGGGTTCGGTCGTGGGGTCCGGGGCAGTGTTGGGGTGCAGGGACGGGGGCTGTGGCGGGGTCCGGCTGGGGTGCAGGGGTGGTGGCGGGGTCCAGCTGGGGTGCGGGGACGGCTCGGAGTCCGCTATGACACCCAAGACCGGCTTCTCTCGGGGTCAGGGCAGGGGTGGCCGGGTTGGGGGTGACGGTGGAGCATAGAAGACCCCCCCCACCGCATGGGCCAGTCCCTAGGACGATGGCGCGTGTGGGGCTGGAGCTCAGGACCATGCCTGCGGCGTGGTGATGGGGTGAACGCTGGTGTCATAAGAACCTGGGTGCGGGATGGAGGGGGACACCCCTGCCGGCGCGGAGTGAATGGGGGACACACCTGCCGGCGCGGACTGCTTCGGGGACACCCCTGCCGGCGCGGACTGTTGCGGGGACACAGCTGCCGGCGTGGACTGTTGGGGGGACACCCTTGCCGGCGAGGAGTGAATGGGGGACACACCTGCTGGCGCGGACTGTTGGGGGGACACACCTGCCGGCGTGGACTGTTGGGGGGACACAGCTGCCGGCGCGGACTGTTGGGGGGACACAGCTGCCGGCGCGGAGTGAATGGGGGACACCCCTGCCGGCGCGGACTGTTGGGGGGACACAGCTGCCGGCGCGGAGTGAATGGGGGACACACCTACCGGCGTGGACTGTTAGGGGTACACAGCTGCCGGCGCGGACTGCTTCGGGGACACACCTGCCAGGCGCGGACTGTTGGGGGGACACACCTGCCGGCGTGGACTGTTGGGGGGACACATCTGCCGGCGCGGACTGTTGGGGGGACACAGCTGCCGGCGCGGAGTGAATGGGGGACACCCCTGCCGGCGCGGACTGTTGGGGGGACACAGCTGCCGGCGCGGACTGTTGGGGGGACACACCTGCCGGCGCGGACTGTTGGGGGGACACAGCTGCCGGCGCGGACTGTTGGGGGGACACACCTGCCGGCGCGGACTGTTGCGGGGACACACCTGCCGGCGCGGACTGTTGGGGGGACACACCTGCCGGCGCGGAGTGAATGGGGGACACCCCTGCCGGCGCGGACTGTTGGGGGGACACACCTGCCGGCGCGGACTGTTGGGGGACACACCTGCCGGCGCGGACTGTTGGGGGGACACACCTGCCGGCGCGGACTGTGCGGGGACACACCTGCCGGCGCGGACTGTTGGGGGACACCCCTGCCGGCGCGGACTGTTGGGGGGACACACCTGCCGGCGCGGACTGTTGGGGGGACACACCTGCCGGCGCGGAGTGAATGGGGGGACACACCTGCCGGCGCGGACTGATGGGGGGACACACCTGCCGGCGCGGACTGTTGGGGGGACACATCTGCCGGCGCGGACTGTTGGGGGGACACACCTGCCGGCGCGGACGTGATGGGGGGACACCCCTGCCGGCGCGGAGTGAATGGGGGACACCCCTGCCGGCGCGGACTGTTGGGGGGACACAGCTGCCGGCGCGGAGTGAATGGGGGACACCCCTGCCGGCGCGGACTGTTGGGGGGACACAGCTGCCGGCGCGGACTGTTGGGGGTACACAGCTGCCGGCGCGGACTGCTTCGGGGACACCCCTGCCGGCGCGGAGTGAATGGGGGACGCAGGAGCCGGCGCGGACTCGAGGGGACGGGGCTTTGACGGAAGGCTGGGGGGGCGGGGACCATCCTGCCACCGGCCAAGCGGCCTCGGGGCCACGCGGGCCGGCGCCGCGACGTCAGCTCGGGGCCGGGAGGGGCCGGGGTCGCGTCGGAAGGGCCACGGCCGCCCAGGCCCCGCGCCGGCCCGAGCGCTCGGTTCCGTGGGCCGGGACGGCGGGGCGCGGCGCACGCATGCGCGGGGCCGGCGGCGTGGGCACGTCGGGCGTGCGCGCGGGCGTCCGCGCGGGCGCGCGTGCGGGCAAGATGGCGGCGGCGGCGGCGGGCGGCCCGGGCGGCCCGGGCGGCGGCGGCGGCGGCGGCCCGGGCGGCGGCGGCGGCGGCGCGGGCCCGGGGCCCGAGGCCGGCGACTTCCTGGCCCGCTACCGGCAGGTGTCCAGCAAGCTGCGGAAGCGGTTCCTGCGGAAGCCGAACATGGCGGAGGCGGGCGAGCAGTTCGCGCAGCTGGGCCGGGAGCTGCGCGCGCAGGAGTGCCTGCCGTACGCCGCGTGGTGCCAGCTGGCCGTGGCGCGCTGCCAGCAGGCGCTGTTCCACGGGCCCGGGGAGGCGCTGGCGCTGACCGAGGCCGCGCGCCTCTTCCTGCGGCAGGAGCGCGACGCCCGCCAGCGCCTCGCCTGCCCCGCGGCCTACGGGGAGCCGCTGCAGGCCGCCGCCAGCGCGCTGGGCGCCGCCGTGCGCCTGCACCTGGAGCTGGGCCAGCCGGCCGCCGCCGCCGGCCTGTGCCTCGAGCTGGCCGCCGCCCTGCGCGACCTGGGCCAGCCGGCCGCCGCCGCCGGCCACTTCCAGCGCGCCGCGCAGCTGCACCTGCCGCAGCTGCCCCTGGCCGCGCTGCAGGCGCTGGGCGACGCCGCCTCCTGCCAGCTGCTGGCGCGCGACTACAGCGGCGCCCTGGCCGTCTTCACGCGCATGCAGCGCCTGGCGCGGGAGCACGGCAGCCCCCCGCTGCGGCAGCCGCCGCCCGCCCCGCCGCCGCCCGCCCCGCCGCTGCCCCTGGCCCCGCCGCCGGCGGCGTCCTCGTCCTCGTCGGCCCCGTCGGCCTCCTCGGCCTCGGCCCCGCTGGGCCCCGGCGCTGCCCCGGCCCTGCCCGCCGCCCTGCTGCCTGCCGGCGCCGCGCCCGCGCCCGCGCCCGCCGCGCTGGGCGCCTTCTCCGACGTGCTGGTCCGCTGCGAGGTGTCCCGCGTGCTGCTGCTGCTGCTGCTGCAGCCGCCGCCCGCCAAGCTGCTGCCCGAGCACGCCCACACGCTGGAGAAGTACTCCTGGGAGGCCTTCGACGGCCACGGGCCCGACGGCGGCGGCCAGCTTCCCGACGAGCTGTTCCTGCTGCTCCAGTCCCTGGTCATGGCCACCCACGAGAAGGACACGGAGGCCGTCAAGTCGCTGCAGGTGGACATGTGGCCGCTGCTCAGTGCGGAGCAGAACCACCTGCTGCACCTCGTTCTGCAGGAAGCCGTGTCCCCGTCGGGGCAGGGCGTCTGACCACTCGCGCGCGCCAGCGCCGAAGCCGCTTTCCGCCTCTGGCCCCGTGGCCTGCATCTGCCCCCGTGGCCTGCATCTGCCCCGCCGTTTGGCCGCGGGCCGGCGGGCGGCGGTGCCCATGGACGGACGGGCAGGGAGGGGCCCGGCGCTTGCACCTGCCTTGGTCCGCGCCCGCCCGCCTCCACCGGACGCTGCTGGACTGCAGGCTCCCGCATCCCACAGACCTCGCGCCGTCACTGGCGCGGCAACCACCCCAGCATCACGGGGTCAGCCTGCAGGACTGGGCTCTCTTCCCCAAGACTGGCCACGGGACACCGAGCGGCCCCTTTACCCCTGGCCTCTTGTTGCACCCAACTGCCCTGCGGGCCCCCACCCCCCCCCACCCCCCGTACACCTCTGTTGCAAGTTGGACGGTTGGATGTTGCACACGGCTCTCGGGCCCACTTTTTTTCCGTCGGGGATCTGCTTTAGCGCAGGCCGGTGTCTCTCCAGGTGCTCACCCCGGTTCTCCTTTGTTGCCCACGCCCCACGCGTACCCCTGGGGAGCACTAGATGGCACGGGCCCTCGGGGCTGCTGCCCTAAATCCACAATAAAGCCGTTCTGATGCCCCTCGCCTGCGGTTCGCCTTCCTCCATAACGCGGAATAGCTGCTCCGCCTGTCGGGAAGCAGCAAGGGGAAGAGCGGGTGGCTGCGCTTCGGGCCGCCTGTGCTCATTCACTTGCAGCGCTCCGTGCGCCTGCTGCTCGGGCTGTGCTGCGCACTCAGTCCACAGACAACCTTGGCCGCGTGGGCCTTCCTCGGCGCCAAGGCGAATGTGGCCCGCGCAAAGCAGGGGGCCACGTTCGACTGTCGAGGTGTCTGGCGTGCCTTGGAACTCACGGTTGTGGGCCTAGGTTCCATTCTCAGACGTGGGCCTGGGCCACGCCGTGACTTACTTGTCCTGGGCGTCTTCCCGCCACTCGTGGGTAACTGAGATGTGTTGAATCGGCGTGCTGCTGTCCTATTGCGCGGTCGTCGGCCTGCGAGACCGGGCCTTTCTTGCCCAAGAGGACAGCATCCTGTTTCAGAATCCTGCATTTTCAAGGCTTTTTGGTCCAAATGTCACGTGCAAACGTTACCAGCTGCGTGTTTGTACATTCCACTTGTCTTCAGGGGTTTGGGAGGGACAGTGAGAACTCTCCAGAATGTAATCTCCCTCTCAGTCCTTCTGCTTTCCGAAAATGCACCCTTTAGCCTGAGGCTGTGTACGGAACTGGTCTGGTGGGGTGAGGTTTAAGGACGAGGTTCGGCAGTTCTGTTGTGCCTTTAGTGTGTGTGTGTGTGTTGGGGGATGTGTAGGCGGTGGTCGCCGTGAGTTAAGCGCCTCTAAATGGGTGGGAGGTTAGGGTAGTCTTCATGCCTCCATTTCAACAATGGGGAAGCAGTCAGTAGGTAAGAAAATACAAAAGAGGCCCGTCAGACACAGACTCCGCCACCAGTCCTGCGCACTCACGTGGCTGCCTGGAAGGGTCTTTCGGAGCCCTAAAAGCCTAGTCTAACCTATTGCAAAAGTGTTAGGGTGTATCCTCCTTTGTAACTTAGCTTTTTCTGGTACAATCTTCTCAACCGGGAATGTAGGCCTGGGCAGCTTCCTTACCGTCTTAGGACAACAATGCTTAGGAGTTACGGAATGTGAATGGTGATAATATTTGGGTTTGGGTTTAAGAAAAAGCCTCCTTAGGCCTCTGGTCTAACTCCTTGCATTGAGGATATAGAGAGGTTACCAAAAACCCTGGTGTTAGGTATATGAGCAGCATTGGATTTCTCTAGAGATATAAATGAACAGAATCTTTGTATAATGTGTGTGCATACTTGTATATGTGCACATATACATACGTATTCATATGGACATTCCCAATTAGCCTCACCCTCATTTCCTATAGGCAACCACTGATCTTATTTTTCCCCACCATATATTAGTTTTGCTTATTCTAGAACTTCAAATAAATGGAATAAGATGTGCCTTTTATATCTAAAAATAGATTGATTTTAAGGTATTGGTTTACATGATTGTGAAGGGTTGAAAATCTCAAAATCTGCAGGATACGCCAGCAGTCTAGAGACCCAGAAAAGAGGTACGGATGGAGTTCAAAGGCAGTTTGCAGGCTTAATGGCTAAGTTCCCTCTTCTTCCTAGGGGGTTTCTATTAAGGCTTTTAATTGATTGAGGGAGAGCTATCAACAAATGGGGGCTGGTAATCCGCTTTACTCAAAGTCCACTGATTAAATGTCAAGCTCAAGTACAAAATAAGCTCACAGAAACATCAAAGGTAAATTTTGAGCAAATGTCAGGGTACAGTGGCCTGACCAATTTGACATATAAAATTAATGATCACAAGTACACCCTTTATCAACTTGGCACCCAGACCCATCTCCTTTAAAAATTCCTAGATTTGGGATCCCTGGGTGGCGCAGCGGTTTGGTGCCTGCCTTTGGCCCAGGGCGCGATCCTGGAGACCCGGGATCGAATCCCACGTCAGGCTCCCGGTGCATGGAGCCTGCTTCTCCCTCCGCCTGTGTCTCTGCCTCTCTCCCTCTCTCTCTGTGACTATCATAAATAAATAAAAAAATAAAAAAAAATTAAAAAAATTCCTAGATTTGTAATAAAGATAATGACAAAGTTCTACATAGACCTGACATGGTGCGACTATCCTGTGTACACCAAAACCACAATAACCCTTTTCCCATCATAGTATTTAAGTTTCAGGAAGTCAAGGAGAAGAGAAAATATTAAGGATCATACGTGCTTTAGTGGGAAAAGGGTTATTGTGCTTTTGACAAGTCTAAGTAGAAGCTACCAAAATGGAAAATTGAAATGTGCTCAACATCTCCCTCATTAGTTATTTGCAAACTAAAACCACAATGAGGTATCACTATATATGTACCTGGCGTAGAATGGCTAAAGCTAACCAGCTGACACCACTGAATGTAGGCAAAAATATGGAACAACTGGGACCCTCACACATACTGGGAGTGTAAAATGGTATAAACACTGGAAAACAGTTAAGCAATTTCTTACAAAGCTAGGTATACATTTGACACTTCCACTTCCACTTTAGGATTATCCAAGAGAAATGAAAACATTTACACACAAAACCTTGAACACAAACCTTTATATTAGCTATATTCATGATAATAAAAAACTAAACAGGCCATTTTCGATCAGAGTTTGAATATATAAATAAAGTGTAGTTTATCAATACAACTAAATAACAATGATGGAAAGGAATGGGTCATTGATACGTGCAAAAATATGGATAAATCTCGAGGCTTCACTGAAAGTACTTGCGTGTCTTATTCCATTTATTTGAAGTTCTAGAATAAGCAAAACTAATATATGGTGGGGAAAATAAGATCAGTGGTTGCATATAGGAAATGAGGATGAGGCTAATTGGGAAGCGGGCTGAGGGAACTTTTCTATGATTTAGTAGTTCAAATCCTTAGTGTTCACCCTAGGGAAGTGAAAATTCATGTTTATACAAAAGCTACCCATAAATGTTTATAGCAGTTTATTCAAGATTCCCCAAGCCTGGAAACCAAAATGTCCTACACTATGCAAATGATCAAACAAAATGTGGTATATCCATATAATGGAATAAAACTTGGCAATAAAACACAAGTATTGGTACATTCTAGATAAACAATCTAGATAAGCCTCAAAAATATATTGAGTGACAGGAGCCAGTTTCGAAGGTGACATACTGTATGAACCATATCCCCAAGTGGTTCTGGGAAAGGCGCTTCCACTGCGAGGGAGAACAGAGCAGTGGTTGTTCAAGAGGAGGCGAGGAAAGGGTCTGACTAGTGCTTAGAGTTGACTCCAAGATACTGCGGCTTCAACAACATGCAGGAGTGAGCAGAGCTAGCTCGCCCTCAAGGGCGTGCTCTGGATGACCCGAGTCGGTAGGACTTTCCCAGTCACCCCAGTGTTAGTCTCTCCTGTGTGCTGGCTCCTCCCTCTACGGCCCTTGGGACTCCCGCAGAGCTGACCAAATCACCACTCTTTTCGTTCTGAAGTGCTCAATCCAGCCTTAGCCCAGAAACCCCAGAAACTTTTCACCCATGAACTTATTAGTAAAGGCATATGCTCCACGGCCTGCTGCCCCTCTGCACGTGCCCTGCCTCGACCTCCCCATGTGTCGCTCCAGACATGCTGTGCACCTCTTCAAGGAGGTATGAGTGATATGCTTCTCTGCTTCCCTTTCCCTTTCATTCTTGGTTGAACTTTGGCTCCTCGTCCAACACCCCTGCCTGGGGTTCCCCTCAACAAGTGTTAATTCAGCAAAAATCATGACAACTAAGAAGGGACTGTGGTACCAAACCAGGCTTTCAGGTTGATGGAGCTGTTCATGTCCTGATTGTGGTGGTGGATACACACATTTCTCCACGTGTTACATTCATAGAAGGGGGCTCCAAAGAGGTTGATTTCACTGTATGACATAAAAGTACTAAATAAGAAATGTAAAAGAAATAACTATCACGGACTGTAAATAGTACCAACCCAAAGTCTTAGTAAATTCTGACTCTAGGGCAGCCCAGGGGGCGCAGCGGTTTAGCGCCGCCTGCAGCCTAGGGCCGATCCTGGAGCCCCGGGATCGAGTCCCATGTCGGGCTCTCTGTATGATGCCTGCTTCTCCCTCTGCCTCTCTCTCTGTCTCTATGAATAAATAAAATCTTAAATAAATAAATAAAATTCTTACTCTAGCAAAACTCTATTTTTATAAATCATAAAATGTATTTTTATATATCATATATCCACATGTATGCATATACAATTTTACGTGTTTATCTCTCTTTAACTCTTCTAGTAACAATCTAAAATGGAGGGCACGTATTGTGTCCCCATTATAAAAATGAGCGTATTAAATTCCAGTAAGCACCAGTACCTAGCAGGGAAGTTGTAGCCATAAAATTCCTAATAAAATTGAAACTACATAAGGTGTAAAGAAATAACAATAACTAAAAAGACGTAGGTCTAACACTCAGCCATTACTCTGGCTTTAAGACCCAATGGCCTGATGCAAAGTACAGACCCAGGTGCACATCAAGGGGTCTGGGGGAAAACCCTTCCCAGGGGCAAAGTTCATAAGCCAGAAGGTTGTGGCCAGAGGCCTCGCACTGTGCTGTGCCCTTGTCCAAGCAAGTCCTGGACTGGGAACCGGCGGCTGTTACACCTGGTCCTGGACTTCAGCCCCACGCGCGCGATCGTCCTCGGGACCGGCCGTGCGGTGGGGGGTGGGGGTCTTCTATTCCCCAGCGTCACCCCCAACCCGGCCACCCCTGCCCTGACCCCGAGAGAAGCCGGTCTTGGGTGTCATCGCGGACTCCGATCCGCCGCTGAACCTCAGCCGGACCCCACCACCACCCCTGCACCCCAGCCGGACCCCGCCACCACCCGTGCACCCCAGCCGGACCCCGCCACAGCCGCAGGTGTGTCCCCCCAAGAGTCCGCGCCGGCAGGGGTGTCCCCCATTCACTCCGCGCCGGCAGGTGTGTCCCCCCAACAGTCCGCGCCGGCAGGTGTGTCCCCGCAACAGTCCGCGCCGGCAGGTGTGTCCCCCCAACAGTCCGCGCCGGCAGCTGTGTCCCCCCAACAGTCCGCGCCGGCAGGGGTGTCCCCCCAACAGTCCGCGCCGGCAGGGGTGTCCCCCCAACAGTCCGCGCCGGCAGGGGTGTCCCCCATTCACTCCGCGCCGGCAGG
Source organism: Vulpes lagopus (assembly GCF_018345385.1). NCBI lineage: Eukaryota > Metazoa > Chordata > Mammalia > Carnivora > Canidae > Vulpes > Vulpes lagopus. The sequence continues at coordinate 122,433,909 of NC_054848.1, read as the reverse complement.
TGTGTCCCCCAAACAGTCCGCGCCGGCAGGTGTGTCCCCGCAACAGTCCGCGCCGGCAGGTGTGTCCCCCCAACAGTCCGCGCCGGCAGCTGTGTCCCCCCAACAGTCCGCGCCGGCAGGTGTGTCCCCCCAACAGTCCGCGCCGGCAGGGGTGTCCCCCATTCACTCCGCGCCGGCAGCTGTGTCCCCCCAACAGTCCGCGCCGGCAGATGTGTCCCCCCAACAGTCCGCGCCGGCAGCTGTGTCCCCCCAACAGTCCGCGCCGGTAGGTGTGTCCCCCCAACAGTCCGCGCCAGCAGGTGTGTCCCCCCAACAGTCCGCGCCGGCAGGTGTGTCCCCCCAACAGTCCGCGCCAGCAGGTGTGTCCCCCATTCACTCCTCGCCGGCAGGGGTGTCCCCCCAACAGTCCACGCCGGCAGCTGTGTCCCCCCAACAGTCCGCGCCGGCAGGGGTGTCCCCCATTCACTCCGCGCCGGCAGCTGTGTCCCCCCAACAGTCCGCGCCGGCAGCTGTGTCCCCCCAACAGTCCACGCCGGCAGGTGTGTCCCCCCAACAGTCCGCGCCAGCAGGTGTGTCCCCCATTCACTCCTCGCCGGCAGGGGTGTCCCCCCAACAGTCCACGCCGGCAGCTGTGTCCCCGCAACAGTCCGCGCCGGCAGGGGTGTCCCCGAAGCAGTCCGCGCCGGCAGGTGTGTCCCCCATTCACTCCGCGCCGGCAGGGGTGTCCCCCTCCATCCCGCACCCAGGTTCTTATGACACCAGCGTTCACCCCATCACCACGCCGCAGGCATGGTCCTGAGCTCCAGCCCCACACGCGCCATCGTCCTAGGGACTGGCCCATGCGGTGGGGGGGGTCTTCTATGCTCCACCGTCACCCCCAACCCGGCCACCCCTGCCCTGACCCCGAGAGAAGCCGGTCTTGGGTGTCATAGCGGACTCCGAGCCGTCCCCGCACCCCAGCTGGACCCCGCCACCACCCCTGCACCCCAGCCGGACCCCGCCACAGCCCCCGTCCCTGCACCCCAACACTGCCCCGGACCCCACGACCGAACCCCGCACCACACCCACGAACCCGCGCCCCACGCCGCACCCCAAATCCTCCACCCCCCCCCAAACGTGCACCTCCATCGTGCGCCGCCGAGGGCACCCCAACCCCCCGTCATCCCCGAGCCCCGCACCCCCACCCCAACCTCGCCCACAACCCCAAACCCCAACCTCCCCCCAGACCCGCCCCCGCCCCCCCCCGCCCTCCCCCCGAGGCGCGTCCCGCACCCAGTGAGCGAGGCGCACACGGCTGGTTGTCTCTGCGCTTTTTATTGCGGGGACGCGGGGGTCACCGAGCCCCCCCGGCGGCTCCCCGGGCGGGGGCGGGGATCAGGGGCCGGGGGCGGCTGGTGCCCGGCCCGGGGGCGGCTAGTACCGGCACGGGGCCACCTGGGACACGGTGGTCATCGTGAACAAGCCGCTGAGCAGCTCGTGGTTGTGCAGCGCCCGGTCCACGAGCTCCGGGGTGATGTACGCGGTGCGCCTGTGCCGGGCCTCGTCGCCCGCCAGCCCCAGCACGGTGGCCGTCAGGAACTGGATGACGGCCGCCAGGAAGATGGGGGCGGACGCGCCCAGGCGCTTGGCGTAGCCGCCGGCCCGCAGGAGGCGCTCCACCTGGCACACGGAGAAGGCCAGGCCGGCGCGGGCGCTGCGCGAGCGGCATGACCTCGGGCGGCCGGGCCGCCCTCCACGGCTCCCCCGGAGGCGCGTGCTGGGCCTCGGCGGCGCTCGGCGCGGGGCCTCGGGCTGCGGCCCGGCTGCGGCCCGGCTGCGGACGGTCGGGCGTGGGGCCGCGGAGCCACGGGCCTCGGGCTGCGGAGACCCCGGGCTGCGGACAGTCCGGCGTCGGGCCGCGGAGCCACGGGCCTCAGGCTGCGGAGACCCCGGGCTGCGGACAGTCCGGCGTCGGGCCGCGGAGCCACGGGCCTCGGGCGGAGACATCGGGCTGTGGACAGAGACACCGGCCTCGGGCTGCAGAGAGATGGGGCAAGGGCTGCAGACAGACGGGCCTCAGGCTGCAGAGAGACCGACCTCGGGGTGCAGAGGCCGACCTCGGGCTGCAGAGAGTCCGACCTCGGGCTGCGGAGAGACCGACCTCGGGCTGCGGAGAGACGGGCCTCGGGCTGCAGAGAGTCCGACCTCAGGCTGCGGAGAGACCGACCTCGGGCTGTAGAGAGACCGACCTCGGGCTGCAGAGAGTCCGACCTCAGGCTGCAGAGAGTCCGACCTCGGGCTGCAGACAGTCCGACCTCGGGCTGCAGAGACCGACCTCGGGCTGCGCTGGCGAAACGGCGTCGGGGCGCAGAGAGGAGCGCCGGGGTGCACCGCGGTGCGGCGCGCTGGGCCGGCTGCTCCCGAGCCCTCAGCAGCGGGGGTGAGGCCGCGCTCCGTATCCGAGGGACACACCCCCTCCCCGCGCCGCTGCGCACGTGGTGACACGCAGGCCTGATGAGGTCACCGCGTCCCCATTGGCCCGGCCCGGCCCTCGCCCGCCGGAAAAGCCGCTGGCGGGAAGTCGCTGGCTCTGCGCCGCGCGGACGGCATAGGGCGTCACCGACGGGCGACGAGCGTGCAGGAGCTCGCGCGCCACCACGTGCACCCCAACATGTCGGCCCTCTCGGGTGCACACGCGGCACCACCCCGCGCAGACGGCCCGGCCGCCGCGCGCTCACTGCCCCCTGCACCCCCTCCTGCCCCGGGGGGCCGCTCCTCGGTTCCCGTCCCTGCCGCTTGGCGTCCGCTAGACACCTGCTGCAGGTGCCACCCTGGGGCCAGTAGGTGGCCGTGTGCGCCCGCCGCGTTCCTCGGCACCATGTTCTCAGGAGGGCTGTTCTCCGAGGGAGCGGGAATCGGGGCCCCCCGAGGGAGCAGGAATTGGGGTCCCTCCCCCCGACGGAGCAGGAATCGAGGCACCCCCCCAGGGAGCAGGAATAACGGCCTCTTCCCACCCCCCAGGGAGCAGAAATCGGGGCCCCTCCCCCCGCGGAGCAGGAATCGGGGCACCCCCCCCCGGGGAGCAGGAATAACGGCCTTTTCCCCCCACCCCCCAGGGAGCAGGAATCGGGGCCCCTCCCCTCGAGGGAGGAAAGAGACCGACCTCGGGCTGTGGAGAGGCGGGCCTCGGGCTGCGCTGCCGAATCGGCGTCGGGGCGCAGAGAGGAGCGCCGGGGTGCACCGCCGTGCGGCGCGCTGGGCCGGCTGCTCCCGAGCTCTGAGCAGCGGGCGACGAGGCCCCGTCCTTATAAAGCGACACCCCCTCCCCGCCCCCTGCGCACGCGGTGACACGCAGATCTGATGAGGTCACTGCGTCCCCATTGGCCCGGCCCGGCCGTCGCACACCAGAATCGGCGGGAAGTCGCTGGCCCTGCGCCGCGCGGAAGGCAGGAGCTCGCGCGCCACCAGGTGCGCCCCGACATGTCGGCCCTCTCGGGTGCACACGCGGCACCACCCCGCGCAGACGGCCCGGCCGCCGCGCGCTCACTGCCCCCTGCACCCCCTCCTGCCCCGGGGGGCCGCTCCTCGGTTCCCGTCCCTGCCGCTTGGCGTCCTCTAGACACCTGCTGCAGGTGCCACCCTGGGGCCAGTAGGTGGCCGTGTGCGCCCGCCGCGTTCCTCGGCACCATGTTCTCAGGAGGGCTGTTCTCCGAGGGAGCGGGAATCGGGGCCCCCCGAGGGCGCAGGAATTGGGGTCCCTCCCCCCGAGGGAGCAGGAATCCGGGTCCCTCCTCCAAGGCAGCAGGAATAGGGCCCCTCCCCCAGAGGGATCGGGAATCGGGGCCCCTCTACAAAGGGACAGGAGTCGGGGCCCCTCCACCAAGGGACAGGAGTCGGGGTCCGTCCCCCCAGGGAGCAGGAATGGGCCCACCGAGGGAGCAGGAATCGGGGTCCCTCCCCCCGAGGGAGCAGGAATCGGGGTCCCTCCTCCAAGGCAGCAGGAATCGGGCCCCTCCCCCAGAGGGAGCAGGAATCGGGGCCCCTCTACCAAGGGACAGGAGTCGGGGCCCCTCCACCAAGGGACAGGAATCGGGGTCCGTCCCCCCAGGGAGCAGGAATGGGCCCACCGAGGGAGCGGGGATCGTCCTGCTCATCCGTCGAGGGCTGACTCGCCCCCACTGCGCGCAGAGCCCCCCGGGGTCGCCCCGCTGCGCACCCGGCGGCCCACCTGGCGGCGAGGGGCACCTGCGGGCCGACGTGCGCGGCGGCGGCGAAGGTCGTCGGGCGGGCCTCGGGCCGAGCCCGCGTTTCCGACGCCCCCGGGGCCCCTCCGGGCGCGGGATGGGGGGCCCGACGGCAGGGCGACACCCGCTGTCTGGGCAGCGCGCTGAGCTCGGCCCCCTGCTCCCGCCGCGCCGCCCCACTGGCCCTGGCCCGCGCGTGCTGCCCCCGGTGCGGCCTCGCGAGCCCCTGCGCCGGCTGTGCCGCGGCACCTGGGGGTCACTGCCCCCCGTGTGTAGGGAGGGGCAGGGCGGGGCCCGAGGGACAGGGAGCTCGGGCAGGTGCAGCCCGCTGACCCGGACCCCCGTGGAGCCTGCGGGCTCCCCCCGCCCCCCCAGGGCTGCCGACCCGAGCCCGGGCTGCAGGCGGGTGCCCAGCTGCACTCCTCCCCCCCAGCTGGGCCTGTCGCGCCCCCGGGTCCCCAGCGCCGCCCCGCGGTGCCAGCAGCGGCCGGTCGGCGAGGGGGGAGCGCTGCAGGTGCGCCGGGACCCGCGGGGCCCTCCCACTGGGCGCCCCTCCAGGCGGCCCCTGCACTCCGGCTGGGCAGGGCGGGGGGTGGGGGCATCCCGGCGGGGGGTGCGACCTGTCGGTCGCCTGGGCGCGACTGGGCACTCGGCGATGCGACACGTTCAGGTCCTGAAACGGGGGGGGGGGGGCTTCCCGCGTATTCGGGGCCTCCCGAGTGACTTTCAGCAATTTTTTCCTTTCAGCAAGTCCAATTCCTGCACATCTTCAGGTAATTTTATTCTTTGCGATGTACGGCGAAAGGAATTGTTTTCTTTTTCTACTAGATTTTTATTTAAATTCCAGTTGTTTAAGGTACAGTGTAACACGAGTTCCGGGTATAGGTCTCAGTGGTCGGCCACCTCCCGACAGCACCCGGCGCTCATCCCAAGCCGCCTCCCTCGTCCCCGGCACCTACTTACCCCACTCCCCGCCCTGCTGACCATCACTGTGTCTCTCTACTTGAGTCTCTTTCTTGGTTTTCCTGTTTCCGCTCTACGTTCATTTGTCTTGCATCTTAAATCCTACTTGTGAGTGAAAGCTTGTGGCGTTTGTCTTTCCCTGCCTGACTGGCTTCACTTCACGTAAGCGTCTCTAGCTCCAACCCCGTCATCGAAGAGGCCCAGATCTCATCTGCCGGGGCTCAGTAATACTCCATGGTGCACAGGTGCACTGCGTCTTTCCGGCCATTCATCCATCGGGGACATCTGGGCACCTGCCTTAGTCGGCTGCTGCCCCCACTGTCGCTAAACACTGCGGGGCACTATTCCTTCAAGCTACTGTTTCCTATCCTCCGTGTAAAGACCTAGTGCTGCAATGGCTGGGTCGTAGGGCAGCGCTATGGTGAGCTTCCTGAGGACCCTCCACGCTGTTCGGAGCCGCTGCACCGGCCTGCGCTCCCACTCGCCGCGGAGAGGCCCCTTCCTCCACATCCTCGCCAACGCCCGTTGTCTCCCGATGGTTGATTTTAGCCATTCTGACAGCTGTGAGCTGGGATCTCATTGTGCTTTTGATCTGCATCTCCCTGATGATCAGTGATGTGGAGCATCTTGTCGGGTGTTTGTTGGCCATCTGGATGCCTTCTTTGGAGAAATGTCCGTTCGTGTCTTTTGCGCATTTTTAACTGGATTATTGTTTTTTTGGGCGTTGGTCTCTCTATATTTTGGATACTAACACATATTTTCTGCCATATTTAGGGAACTCTCGTGGTTAACTTTATGTGTCACCTTGGATATGCTATGGTACCCATTTATTTTGTCAAACATTTTTCTAGGTGTTTCAGAGATATTTTTAGATGAGATTAACATTCAAATTAGTAGAATTTCATCCCATCCCCTGTGGCCAATAAAATGGGAAAAGCATACTTAATTAAATAGTTTATTAATTAAATTTCAGTAAAACAGAATATTCCCCATAATGTGGGTGATTCTCATCCAATCAGTTGAAGGCCTTACTTAGAAAACACTAACTTCCCCCAAGGAAAACGGGATCTTCTCAGCACACTTTCTTTGGACGTGAACTGCAGCAGCAACTCTTCCCTAAGTCTCCAGCATGGTGGCCTAGCCAGCAAATTTTGGGCTTGCCCTCCTCCACAATACCTTGAACCAATTCCTCATAATGCCTCTCTCTCTCTCTCTCTCTCTCTCTCTCCACACACACACACACACACACACGCACGCACACACGCACACACACACATTCCATTGTTTCTGGGTCTTGGAGAATCTTGACTAATACAGAATTTGGTACTAAGATTCTACAGCAACAGAAACTTAAGAATGATTTTTCTTTTTTAAAAAAAGATTTTATTTATTCATGAGAGACACAGAGAAACAGGCAGAGACACAGGCAGAGGGAGAAGCAGGCTCCTGATGTGGGACTCGATCCTGGAACATCCCAAGAATTATTTTTTTAAATTAGTTTTAGCACTTCTGGAATTGACTCTGTAGTCTGATTAGATTTGAAATTGCTAATGAGTCTACTGCCATTGTAAAGAGTACACTGGGGGATCCCTGGGTGGCTCAGCGGTTTAGTGCCTGCCTTGGGCTCAGGGCGTGCTCCTGGGGTCCCGGGATCAGGTCCCACATCGGGCTTCGTGCATGGAGCCTACATCTCCCTCTGCCTGTGTCTCTGCCTCTCTCTCTCTCTCTCTCTCTCTCTCTCTGTGTGTGTGTGTCTCGAATAAATAAATAAATAAATCAATAAATCAATAAAATCAAAACTAAAAGGCAGCCTGCAGAATGGATGAAGATATTTGTAAATGACATATCTGATAAAGGGTTAGTATCCCAAATCTATTTTAAAAAACCTATACTCAACACCCAAAAAACAAATAATCCAGTTAAGAAATGGTCCAAAGGCATGGATCGATATTTTTCCCAAGAAGACATACAGATGGTTAACGGACGCATGAAAAGATGCGAAGATAACATCACTTATCATCAGGGAAATGCGAACGGAAACCACAATGATATATCACCTTATACCTGTAAGAATGGTTAAAATCAACAACACAAGCAACAACAGGTGTTGGTGAGAATCAGAGAAAGGGGAACCCTCTTATACTGTTGGCAGGAATACAAACTGGTGCAGCCACTCTGGAAAACAATGTGGAGAGTCCTCATATGTTCAGATGGAACTGCCCTAGTATCCAGCAATTGCAGTAGTTGACATTTACCCAAAGAAAACAAAAATACCAATTTAAAGGGATACATGCACCACAATGTTTGTACCAGCATTAAGAATCAGAAATTAAAATTATGAAAAGACACCAGGTGTCTATCAACTTATGGATAAAGCAGAAGATTATATATATATACAACTCAGTCATCAAAAAGATATATATATATAATGGAGGTATATATAATAGAATATTACTCAGCCATCAAGAAGAATGAAATATTGCCATTTACAAAAACGTGGATAGAGCTAGAGAGTATTTTGTTAAGCAAAATAAGTCAAAGAAAGACAAATACCATATGATTTCACTCATGTGGAGTTTAAGAAACAGAACAAATGATCATAGGGTAAGGGAAGATAGGAAAACCAAGAAACAGACTCTTTTTTTTTTTTTAAAGAGGCTCCACACCCAGACTGGAGCCCAATGCAGGACTTGAACTCACAACCCTGAGATCAAGACCTGAACTGAAATCAAGAGACAACACTTAATGGACTGAGCCACTCAAGTGCCCCAAAAAACAGACTCTTAACTACAGAGAGCAAATTGGTCATGTCAGAGGGGAGGTGGTTTGGGGGATGGGTTGGATGGGTGATGGGGATTGAGGGCGCTTGTGATGAGTAGTGGGTGCCCTATGTAAGTGTTGAATCATTGTATTTATTGTACACCAGAATCTAGTATGTCACTGATGTTATTTAACTGTAATTTATTAAAACCTTTAAAAAGCATCTGTTTTTGTGTCTGTTTTGTTTTGCTTTTTAGATTCCACATATAAGTGAAATTATATGATCCTTGTTTTTCTGTCTGACTTTTCTCACTTAACATCATACCCTCTAGGTTCATCCATGTCATCTCAATACGGAAAATGTCAAAGACACTCTGGGCAGCAGAGAAAAGAAAAGAAAGTTCTTTTTTTCACAATGTGTTGAGGATGGTACAGAGCCGGTTGGGCTGTTGTACGCTGTTGTTGCCTCGGGGACGACAGGAGTGGTGGCTTTCCCATGAGGGCTGAGGATCGCGCAATGACTTGGATCCTTTAACATAAAAAAATTTTTGAATGACTCAGTAAGTAGGCCCCAGAGATGAAGAGAACAGCAGAGGGCACACGGTCAATAACGATGCGTGTTGACTCCACGTCTCTTGGTGAGGCCTGACTAACGCACAGGGTCCGTATGCAGTCGAGTCACTATGTCGTACACCCGAAACCGACACGACATTGTATACCCACTGAAACCGACACGACATCCTATATCCATGCCACTTCAGTGATCAATAAAATCATCTAAATAAATGAATAAGAACCCATGTCGCTGGCTGCAAATGCAGAGTAGCGGCGGGGGCAAGGAGAAGTGGAAAGGTCTAAAAATACTCGGGAAGCAGAAGTGGCAAGATCTTGAATCGATGTCGGGAAGAGAGAGGATGCCCCCGGCTCAGCGTGCTTCGCTGGAATTGCTGTTCTCCTCCCAAACTTACTGTCTTCCCTCGCGGCTCATCTCATGAGCCATCAGCCTGCTGGCACAGAGCAAGCACCCACTGATTGCCTTTGGAGTGAAACGATAAATGAATAGAGTAGAAATAGGGCCAAACGGAGTGTTCGCCGGTGCCTGCCAAAAGGCCAGGCCTAAAGTCACCGTCAAGGTCGCCTCAGCAGAAGTCTATCACGGCCTCCCTGTCACCTTATCAACCGTCTGGAAAAGCACCAGGTCCCACATCGTCCAGGAGAACACCTGCCTTCCTATAACGGGCAGTCCCTGCCTAGAAGCTGCAGGTGTGCCACAGGCCGGGCTTTGCCACGAGCCTCTCATCCTGTAAATTCTTTACGTGAGGGCGGTGGTGGATTGTACGGCCCATATGAGTACAGGGAGCATTTGGTGTGGCGGGAACAGGGTCACAGTGGACCCAACTGGTGGATCTATGTTCACTTTGGCTTCAATCAGAAAGAGCCTCTTCCCACCAGAGGGCGCCTGGGTGGTGCAGCCGGTTAAGCCACTGACTGTTGGTTTATCAGGTCCAGATCTCAGGGTCGTCAGATCAAGCCCCAGGTCAGGCTCTGCACTTAGTGCATTGTCTGGTTGAGGTTCTTTCTCCCTCTCCCTCTGCCCCTACTGCCCCTACTCATGCTCACTCTCGCTCTCTCTCTTTATTAAATAAATAAATAAATAAATAAATAAATAAATAAATAAATCTTTTAAAAAGAAAAGGAAAGAGCCTCTTACCACCAAAGAGGTTTATTAATCCAGCTCCTTCCCCCACCGTCATCCTGGCAGGGACCAAATACAACCGGCAGAAAAAGTGCAGACACCAGGTGTCAGTTTGGATATTTTCTTGCTTCTCCCAGGGCTGACAAGCAGAGATACAGAACTGCTTGTGGTTCCTGGTACAGATACCAAAACTAGGAAGTGATCCGTCCCAGTGCAGATTTCCCAGAAGTAAGAATGAGATGAGACAAGCAAAGGACGCCCCCTGGACTCAACCAACGCAGCAAACATTCCCTGGTTATAGAAGAGAAGTGAAAGTTATAATCCGGAAGGGAAATTTGGCTGTGTGAGCAGTAGAATTGGGGGGTGGAGACATTTGATGAAGTGAAGTTTTTTTAACCCCCTTTTAGACAATATCATTAGATAAACATCCTTTTCAATGATACAACCCAAGTCATTTCTGGCCCTTTTCCTGGAAAAGCTTTTTACTGCTGTCAGTTTACAGGAACAGCAATAAGAGGCCATTTTCTGGGCATACAGCCCAGGACTCAAAGGGAGGCTCTAGAGAACATCTGGTCTGCTTGATATATAGAAGCCAGCACTGCATGTGTGTATTTGTGTGTATGTGTTTTTCCTATGCTGACTCATGGCATTGAAGTCTTTCTGGAAACACCCCCACCTTTGTAGCCAGCCAGTTTACACACACCCCTTCAGCTCCTCCTTGATTCAAATGTTAAGTCAAGAGGAAGAAGGAAAACAAGTTCGAGAGCTGCTCTCAAGCATCTAGAATTCTCTGCACCCCACCTCTTGAGAAGAGACTGGCCCCAGCTCTGACTCAGTCTACTACAAGCTGGACTCTCCTCTTAAAGCACGAACTTTATCTGAGCCTTTGGATAAAAGTGGAAGAAAAGAGTCCACAAGTACGGTGAACTCTGCAGGAGGCAGAGGGCTGACAACTGGCAGTAAAAACAGAAAGATGGCAGATCCTGAAATTGAACTTTTTGTGAAGGTAAGTTTTCTAGCTAAAATAACGGCATATGTATTATTTCTTGACATTGGACCTCAGAATCTAAAAAGACGTCCATATTTGGGCTAGAGATAAATTATTTTGTCATTATATTCTTCCTCTCAGTACTCGACATATGCCTGGCTGCTACATGATAATAGGAAAACACATTAGTATAAAAAGGCAAAGAGCTATTGTGGAAAGAGCACTGGACTGGTTGGTTAGTCAGAACAACCAAGTTATATTCTTGGTGGCTTCCTATGTAACTCTGGACAAATCTCTCCCTCCATCTGGACCTTTGTTTCTTCATCTGTACAATGTAGGAGACTGACAAAATGATCCTTAAGGGCTTTCTAGCTCTTGCAATCTGTGTTTTATGGGATGGGATTTGGAAGGCCTAAATGGGGAAAGTATGGGCTGAGAGCCCCAATCCCACACATAGCCCAGATCGAGCTTTCTAAAATTCTCCCATAATAGATGAACATCACAGTGTAGTCACATGGACACTATGGGAGAAAACAGCCAGGAGTCTGTGTGAGGAGTCTGTGTGAGGAGGAGGCATTTAGAATGTTGCGTTTCCTCTTTATGGTCTGCCTTGGGGTTTTTGGTAATGCCTTAACTTTTCAGAAAAGCCCTTTGGAAAACCCCTAAGGCAGGAGCAAGGAACATGTGTTTCTAAATTAACTCATCAAGAAAAATAATAATTCTGTATAAGTTATTCTAAGTATGAATTACAGTTTCCTTAAACTTTGCTTAGATTGACTATTTTTTCTCTATATTTCCCTTGACTGTTACAAGTACCCAGGATAATAATAATCATAGCAAACTCTCATATCATGTTTGGCTTTTTTTCTGAACACTTCACCTGTAGTACTCATATTTACATATATTACCTCATTTAGTCCTAACACCTTACATTATTAGTACTAATAGGAGAAGTATCATGAGTAGGAGTAATGGTAGTAGTACCTGTCATTATAGTCATATTGATGTTCTCATCTCTAGATAAGCAAGCAAAGGCAATAAAGTTTGTTACTTGCCTCTAAAACTAGATGTCTGTTGATGACTTACAAAGACATAAAATAAAGTATGTCTACCAAATGTTAGATTAAACTTCTGTTAGCCAAAGTAAGACTTTCACAATCATTTAAAAATATTTGTCAACTGGTCACATATATACACAAAGGGCATAATCAACCGCCTTTTCCAAACTATAGGAGAGTGATCCTTGAATTCCTGCATTGCAAAATAATCCAAGTAAGTGTTGGAGTATGGGGCATAAGAGCTACTTCTCTTATCTCTGGATTTTAGCAAAATATGTGACTGCTCAGACACAATATAAATTAGCCTTAATTTCCTAATTGGCTTTTCACATCTACCAATTTCAAACCACAGGTAATGTCTCTTCATAGGGCAACTAAAGCGTTCTTTTAGTCTAAACTACTCATTTAATCCAATCCAACTCCCCTAACTAGTTGTTGGCATTGATCTACATAAGTCAATCTTCATAAAATTCCCATATTTGGGTACTAATCTGGACAGGAGAAGTTAGTGAATCATACATTGGATGAACAAATGTTGGGTTAAGTAATAACTTTCAAGTTAAAATAACTAATCGTTTATTGAGTATTTACTATATGGCAGGCATTGTGTTAAGAGGTTTATTATTAACCTTATATTAGAGATACAGAAAGTAAAGCAAAGAGTATCTAAGTAACTTTGTCCAGGGTCACATAGCCAGTGAATGGCAAGGTTAGAATTCCAATTTTTAAAAATAGTTATGTTTAATCTTATTGGCAAACTCTTTTTAGTGAATTTTTCCAGAATTTCATCAGATGGAATCCTTTAGATATAAGCTTATCTAATAACATTGACACAAATCACAGATTTTCTAGAAGAACGTTGAGGATCATCTGGTCCAGGTTTTTATTCTGTTTTGCTTTAAGGCGTGTTCCGCAGAGCTCCACAAGTTTCACAGAAGATACGGAGGTAGGGCATAAGGACTGAGAGGCATGAAAAATGTTAATGAGTAAGTTTAAAAAGCTCTGCTCCTTGCCTATGGTATCTCATTATAGATCATGCAGTTTCTTTCTAAAGATGAAAGGAATCTGTGATTTCCTCAGCTGCCTCTGGCTGTGGCCTAGAAACCCTACCACAACTTCTCCCCCATATCACGGATGGGATACCTGTAGGAGATTAAGCACTTTCCTGTTACAATTAAGAATTCATATCACACTACCTACGTGTTTTAATGTAGCCCTTGAAAACATTGCCTTTCAGCTCTGAATGCCTTGGGCAAGATTTTTAACCATGAACTAAGATCAAAGTACTTTTTAAGATTTTATTTATTCATCCATGAGATGACACAGAGAGAGAGAGAGGCAGAGACCCAGGCAGAGGGAGAAGCAGGCGCCGTGCAGGGAGCCCGACGTGGGACTCGATCCCGGGTCTCCGGATCACGCCCTGGACGGAAGGCGGCGCTAAACCGCTGAGCCACCCGGGCTGCCCATATTTTCTAACATACATTTTAGTTTCTCTAAATGCAGACTCTATCTTACTAGTTTGTTGTTCATTGTTAAACAGATTGTGTGTTTTCTACCAAACACGCTAAAATGAAGTTTTAGTAGATCTTTACATAAAGTTATAGAACTGAACATTTGAGCCAAAATTCTGAATTTGTCAAAGCCATTTCACCTCATACCCTAACCCCTAACCCCTAACCCGAAGCTCCTAACCACTAACCATAACCCTAACCCTCGGGAGAGGTCGCTGAACTGAAAATACCAGGTACATACCCTAACTCAAATCCTAACCCTCACCCATAGCCACTAACCCAGTGAACCTAGTCCCTAAAATTGACCCTAACTGTAACCCTAACACTAAGCGTAACCCTCTGGAGAGGTCTCTGAACTTCAAAATACCAGGCACACACTCTAACCATAACACCTAAGCCCAGGAGAAGTCTGGGGTTAGATTCTCTGGTGAGTTCCTGAACTGCAAAATTCCAGGGACATGCCCTGACCCTAACCCTTGATCTGAGGAAGTGGCTCACTGAACATGGGATTTAAAAGCTGAGAAGCAGGGCACCCGGTGGCTCAGTGGTTGAGCGTCTGCCTGTGACCCAGGGTGTGATCCTGGATCCCGGGATCGAGTCCCACGTCGGGCTTCCTGTATGGAGCCTGCTTCTCCCTCTGCCTGTGTCTCTGCCTTTCTCTGTGTGTGTGTGTCTCATGAATAAATAAATAAAACCTTTTTAAAAAATAAAAAGTATTTAGAACCCCAAATCCCCTCCCTGCCTCAGCTTGATAGAAGGCTGCCATGTTTATTCTCAGCCCAGCAGAAGTGTGAGGGCCAAGTTAGCTAGGGGTCGGTCCTGCCTGTCCCTGCTGCTTCCCATACCTGCCTAGCTGCTGTCACACTTCTCTTTTCCTGTTTTATCCTCTTTTTTTTTTCAATAACCTAAAAACTGGTAGAGGAGTTTTGCAGGTTGAAGCCATGTCTAAATGAAAGTCCTCAGTAGGTGTTAAAGGAAACAGGGAGGGGAGGTCCTGGAGCCTCCCGCCAGGGGGTCAGGGGGCAGGGGCTGCCCTGGCCTGAGTGGCTGGGGGCCCGGGAGGCGTGGACGGGGCAGGTGAGGTGCAGGGGCTGTGGCCTGATGAGCAGGTGGGGCACACTGGCGGCTGGGCAGAGTGTGGACTGCTTGTTCTGGTATGTTGTGTGTTTGCTGCTTTTCTTTTCTGACCAAGAGGCTGGTTTTGGCATCTCTGTCTCATTCCCTGGGATCTAGTGGGAGGTACAAGTTCGGGGCTGGAGAAACAGGGAAGGGCTATGGAGGTCAAAGTCCTCCAGGCTTGCAGGCCTAGGACACCAGAGCCCTCAGTTACCGGTGAGCCCAAGCTGTCCAGAGCTCAACATGGGTGATTGGGAATCAGGTATGGAAATTGAAAAAGGCACAAGACAGGCCATCTCCCCGCCCCTTACAGCCTGACTGGGGATGGGGGAGAGGTGGGGCCAGCCTGTGGAGGAGTGTCCCAGCTAGGCCCGCTCTTGGGATGGCTGCAATGATGAGAAATCCCGGGAATTGTATTCTTAGAAGAGGTGTCTGAATGACAGGATACCCGGCACATACCCTAACCCTAATCCATAACCCATAACCCCTAACGTCAATCCCTAACCCTAAAACTCACCATAACCCTAACCTTCTGATGATATCTTTGAACAGCAAAATACTAGGCACATACTCAAGCCCTAACCTAACCCCCAACCCTAACCCCAACCCCAACAGAAGTCTGGGATTCTATTCTCTGGAGAGGTCTCTGAATGGCAAAATACAGGGCACATACCCTAACCCTAACAACACAAAAATATTTTCTCTATGTGGAAAAGAAATAAGACATTATACTTTTAATTTTCAGACCATTTTCAACCCCTCTTAAAACTATCATAAAGACTATCATAAAAGCAGATCAATTTCTAAAAATCCAACAAAATTATTAGATGGGAGAAAACGTTGTTTAAGGGTTTGGGTTTTGGAGTACACAGTCCTGGACTTGCTATAGGAGAAGAGTATATAGGTCATCAGCTATTGACTAGCTGAGTGTATTTTAACAAGTCAGTTTCTCTGATCCTCAGTTTCCCCATCTGTAAAACAAGAATTTGTTTTATCAATTTATTTTTTATTGGTGTTCAATTCGCCAACATATAGCATAACACCCAGCGCTCATCGCATCAAGTGCCCCCCTCAGTGCCCGTCACCCAGTCACCCCCACCCCTGCCCACCTCCCCTTCCACCACCCCTAGTTGTTTCCCAGAGTTAGGAGTCTCTCATTAAAACAAGACTGTTAAAAATTAATTAATTAATTAATTAATTAATTAATTAATTAAACAAGAATGTTAAGAGAAAACCTACCTCATGGGATCACCTTCACTGTGTGGATCAAAAAAATAAATATGTAAAGCACTGTAGTTGTTAACTAGTAGACATTTAATAAAAGTCAAATATGGTGGCTATTATTATTTTTCATGTTTGGAAACTTAGATCACAGACATACAGAGAAAAAATTGCTTTTGTGAATGACCACATCCTGTCCTTGGCAGCTAAATATACTTAAGAGTTGGTAGTTCATCAATGAGGCTAGTGCATTTACATCCTAAAATTTTCTGTGATGGCGCTTTAAATCAGCATATTGTAAACAGGGGGAAAAACAGTTTTCCTGTAAAACTTGACTGCATTTCCCCCACATCTCAATGTTTTGCCTTTCCTTTTGCCAAAGGCGATCCACCCTTCCTGCTGTATCTATTCTCAGACTCCATTCTTCTTCCTGCCTCCCACCCATAATGGTGTTTCTACTCACTGGGCCCAGTTCTGATTGGATCCCTAGTTTGACTTCTGTTACAAAGGAAACACGGCTGCCAAAGCTGGGTGCCTCTTCCCATAGCTCTTCACTCCCTGACATCACAAAAGAACAACCGTAACCATCATTTCCTCTCTTGTACCCATTGCCAGGGAAAGGAAAATTTGCCAAAAAAAAAATTAGGATTATGCCCAAGGCTTCTGGGACTTTGATATTGTTAGGAATCACGGATCAGGGCAGCTTTAGGGTGAAGTGCCCTTTACTTTCTTCTGTAGACTGAAGCAAAAGCAAGCAAACAAACAAACAGGCCCAGCAGATGAGACATGCTCATGGCTTGGGCTTGGGTAGCTGGTAGGTAACAGTGTTGGACAGATAGCAAGCATCAAATAAATATCAAATGAATGAATAATGTAATAGCTATGGAAAATGAAAGAACTAAACTTATTTGGAGATATTTATAGGTAAAACGGACAAGAATTAGTGTTGGATTTAATTTGGGAGTGAAGGGGCGGGTGGGTGGCTCAGTCGGTTAAGTATCTGCTTCTCTCTCTCCCCCTCCTCCTTCCTCGTGCTCTCTCCCTCTTACGTGCTCTCTCTCTCTCTCTCTCTCTCTCTCTCTCAAATAAATAAGAATCTTTTAAAAAATAATAATTTGGGAGTGAAGCATAAGGCTTATTGTCGATTTTCTAATTTAGGCAACTTAGTAGGTACTGTCTTGTGTGCTCAGGCTGCCATAACGAAATGCCGTCGATGCGGTGGCTTAAACAAGAGATTTTTATCTTCGCAAAGTTGTACAGGCTGCATGTTCCAGATCAGAGTGCCCTCATGGTCAGGTTCTTGTAAGCACTCTGTTCCTGGCTTACGGGTGATTGCTTGCTCAGTGTCCTTGCATAGTGGGTGGCAGAGAGAAGGGGGAGGAGAGGAGACAGAAAGCTTCCTGGTCTCTTCTTATAAGGGCCTTAACCTTATCCTGAGGGTCCCATCCTCGTGGCCTCAACCTAATTACCTCCCAAAGGCTTCGCCTCCAAATACTGTCATATTGAAGGTTAGGGTTTCACAATACGGATCTGGGGGGAATACGGTTCAGTCCGCAGCAGATAGCAGTGGCATTCGCAAGATTAGGAGCCCTAGAGAAAGAGTAGGTCCGTGAGCGCACTAAGGAAAAAGGAAGGAATTCAGTTTGGGACATGCTGATTGTGAAGTGTCTAAAACCTGGATTTCCCACGAAGACACTGTATCAGCCATAGCCCTCTCAAGCCCTCATTCTTCTCACCACTGAGCCTGGAAGTGAGGTCCATATCCACTAGGTATCCTTGCCTCCACATACCTCTTTCCAGACCATTCTACGTCCCCCATCCAAAGAAATACTTATGGTGAGTATCATAAAATCAGACTAAACCACGCACTACCTTTCCGCATTATAAGTCTTCCAGAAAAAAAAAAAAAAAGTCTTCCAAACACCAGGTCATTCTCCCCTATTTCTTGAGGAATTTTAGCTTCTGGATAATTTTCACTCTCTCGAACACTATTCCTATCAAAATTCTTGGTGAGTTTAATATCTACGGAGATGAAAGTTCCAGTACTCTGGCCTCTCAGATCCTTGACTGCTTCCCTTCCGCTGATCTTGTTCTTCCCTTTCCATGGTCACACCCTAACCTTGTCACTACAACCCCTACCATGCCTGCATAACATCATTATTTGGGGGGAGGATTGTTCTACTTTTTGGACTTTTATATTCCAATTTACTTTAGTGATGTATGATTCACATAGAATAAGAAGTACCTATTTTAATTGCACAATCCAGTGACACTTTTTTGTACATTTTTTTTACTGGAGTTCGATTTGCCAACATATAGTATAACACCCAGTGCTCATCCGTCAAGTGCCCCCCTCAGTGCCCGTCACCCAGTCTTTTGACATATGTTGACACACATGTAACCACTGCCCCAACCAAAATACAGAACATTTTTATTACTTTAGAAAGTTCCTTTGTGTCTCTTTGTAATCAGGCTTCCCCACTATAGCCCACTACCCCCTGCCAAGAAGTCACTGACCTGTATTCTGACAGGATAGATCAGTTTGTGTTTTCTAAGATTTTCTATAGATTGAATCATACAGTATGTACCTTCGTTTGTCTGGCTCCTTTCACTCAGCATAATTATTTTAAGATTTCCCATACTGTTAAGTACATCAGTCTCTCATTCTTTCTTATTGCCGAAGTGTTCCATTATACCGATGTAGCGTATTTATCTATCTACCCACTGGAGGACGTTCGGGTTGTTTCCAGGTTTTTGGCTACTATGAATAAACGTTTATGTGCAAGTCTTTCTCTGGGCATATGCCTTCACCTCTTTGGGGCCAATACCTAGTATTAGAATTAATGAGTCAGATGGTAGGTACATTTTGAACTTTGACAAACTCTTTATAAACCATTGGTACCGTTTTACACTCTTAACCACGGCGTATCGGTTCCAGCTGCTCCTGGAATACTCGGCAATGCTTGGTATGGTCAGTCTTCTAAATTTCAGCTATGCCAATGTGTGTGTTCTGGTATCTTGTTGTGCTTTTGATTTTCATTTTCCATGTTGAGCATCTATTTGTGTCTTCATTTACCATCTGCATCAAACATCATAGAGTGTTTGAATCTCTTGCCCCTTTTTAAGTGGGATGGTTTGTCATGGAGTTGTTACGAGCTCTTTACTAGTATATTTTATATATTTTGGATACAAGCATTTTTCATTTTCTTAATAGTTCTTTTCAAACCACAGAAAACCACATTGTAGCTTTCACGTAGCTCAATTTATTGAATTTTTCTTTGCCCTCACTCACCCTCTGAATCCCAGCCATATTGACCTTCTTTCAGTTCCTTATAATGCCATTGCTCAAGCATGTTGCAAGGCTTTTGGACATGCTATTTGCTGTTTAGAACACCTTCGTTGTGCCTATTCACATAGTTAACACTTATTCTTTTTAAATATTTTATTTATTTAGGAGAGAGAGAGGCAGAGACACAGGCAGAGGGAGAAGCAGGCTCCATGCAGGGAGCCTGATGTGGGACTAGATCCCGGGTCTCCAGGATCAGGCCCTGGGCTGAAGGCGGCGCTAAACCGCTGAGCCACTCCGGCTGCCCAACACTTACTCATTCTTTGAACTCAGTTCAAATGCCATTTCCTCAGAAAAACCTTCCCTAACAGAACCCAGATAGTGTTCCTCTGTTACACACTCTCATGACATGCACATCCTTCCTTCAAAGAACTTACCTCATTTTAAAAGTAAGTTAAGCTGAGAGACTACTTCTTAAATATCTGTTATATACAGCATAGATTATAGGTAATATCTGATCTATTTTAAAAACATGATTATTTGTCCAGTAAGTATTTATTGGGAGAGTGAATGAATGAGTGAAGAATAGAAGGGCCACAGATAAACTCAAGTATACATAAAATTTCAAAGCAGAAAAGTGTGTTGTTTTCAATCAGTGAGCAAAACATGGATCTTTATTTTTTCACCATGATTTTTCTTACTATTGAAGAATAGGTAATATGCATTGTTATATTAGTTTTATGCATATAACATATTGACGATTACATATTATTACAATATTATTGACTATATTCCCAATACTGGATTTTTCATCTCCATTATTTATTTATTCTATAACTGGAAGTTTGTACCTCTTGATTCTCTTTGTCTATTTTGCCCACCCCCACTTACCTCCCCTCTGGTAACCAGTAGTTTGTTCTATCTAGAGATGGGTTTGTTTGGGGGTTTTTTTGTTTTTGTTTTTGCTTGCTTCCTGTTTTATGTTTTAGATTCTACATATAAGTGAAATCATATGGTATTTGTCTTTCTCTGTCTTACTTATTTCACTTGGCATAATACCTTCTAGATCCCTTTATGTTGTCACAAATGACAGGGTCTCATTCTTTCTTTATGCCTGAGTAATATCCCATTCATCTATTGATAGACACTTGGGTTGCTTCCATATTTTGGTTATTGTGGATAATGCTGCAATAAACATGCGGGTGCATGTATCTTTTCCAATTAGTGTTTTCATTTTCTTTAGGTAAATGCCCAGTACTGGAATTATTTACTACATCATATTTCTAATTTTTTTAGGAACTTCCATGCTGTTTTCTGTAGTGCTCAGACTATGAATTTACATTCCCACTGCAGGTGCATGAGGGTTCCCTTTTCTCCAACAGTTGTTATTTCTTACCTTTTTGATAATAGCCGTTCTGACTTGTGTGAGAGTATATATCATTGGGGGTCTGATTTGCCTTTTCCTGATTATGAGCGAGAAATGTTTATTCAAGCCTTCATTTTTAATGAGATTATTTGGGATTTTTGGTGTTCAGCTGCATAAGTTCTTAGCATATTTTAGATATTACCCCCTAATGAGATACTTCATTTGCAAATATCTTTTCTTATTCAAGAGGTTGCCATCCTCTTTTGTTCAAAGTTTCTTTTGCTCTGCAAAAGCTTTTCATTTTGGTGTAGTCCCAATAGCTTATTTTTGCCTGTTTCCCTTGCCTCAGGAGACATAGCCATAAATATGTTGCTAAAGCTTATGTCCAAGAGATTACTGCCTATGTTTTCCTTTAAGAATTTTATGATTTTAGGTCCTACATTTAGGCCTTTAATCCATTTTGAGTTTATTTTTGTGTATGATGTGGGGGGGGGGAAGTGGTCCAGTTTCTTTCTTTTGCATGTAGCTGTCCAGTTTTCCCAGCACCATTTATTGAAAGACTATATTTCCCCCACTGGATATTCTTGCCTCATTTGTCATAGATTAATTGACCATATAAGCATGGGTTTGTTTCCTGGGCTACTTTGTTCCATTGATCTATATGTCTATTCTTGTGCCAGTACCCTACTGTTTTGATTAGTATAGCCTTGTAGTGTAGCTTGAGATCAGGGAGCATGATACCTGTGGCTCTGTTCTTTTTCAAGATTGCTTTAGCTATTCAGGGTTTTCTGTAATTCAATGCAAACTTTCCAATTGTTTGTCACAGCATTTGATGGAGATTGCACTGAATCTGTAGATTGGACATTTTAACAGATTTTAACAAAATTAACTCCGCCAATCTAGGAGCACAATATATCTTTCCATTTATTTGTGTCATCTTTAATTTCTTTCATCAGTGTCTTATAGTTTTCAGAGTACAGGTCATGAGTGCAGAGTACAAGGAGGTACTTGTACTTGGTGAAATTTACTCCCAGGTATTTTTTTTAAGTAGGCTCCACACCTGGCATGGAGCCCAACATGGGGCTTGAACTGATGATCCTGAAGTCAAGACCTGAGCTGAGATCAAGAGTTGAACATTTAACTAACTGAGCCACCCAGGCATCCCTGCTAGAGTTTTTTTTTTTTTTTTTTTTTTTTTTTTTTTTTTTTTTTTTTTTTTTTTTTTTATAGAGAGGTAGCCCAAAGCCACACCAGGCTTCAATTATTTTTTATTTTATTTTTTTATGATAGAGAGAGAGAGAGAGAGAAAGAGAGGCAGAGACACAGGCAGAGAGATTAGCAGGCTCCATGCACCGGGAGCCCGACGTGGGATTCGATCCCGGGTCTCCAGGATCGCGCCCTGGGCCAAAGGCAGGCGCTAAACCGATGCGCCACCCAGGGATCCCCCCTGCTAGAGTTTTTTATGCAGTTGTAAATGGGATTGTTTTCTTAATTTCTCTTTCTGCTACTACATTACTGGTGTATAGAAATGCAACGGATCTCTGTTTATTGATTTTGCATACTGCATCTTTGCTGAATTCATTTATTAGTTCTAATAGTCTTTTAGTGGAGTCTGTAGGGTTTTCCACATAGAGTATTGTGTCATCTACCAATAGTGAGAGTTTTACTTCTTCTTTATCAATTTGGATGCCTTTCATTTTTCTTGTTTGATTGCTGTAGCTAAGACTTCCAGTACTATGTTGAATAAAAGTGGTGAGAGTGGACATCCTTGTCTTGCTCCTGATCTTAGAGAAAAAGCTTTCAGTTTTCACCATCGTGTATGATATTAGCTGTGGGTTTTTCATATATGGCCTTTATTATGTTGACATATGTTCCCTTTGAACCAACTTTGTTGAAAGTTTTTATCATGAATGGATGTTGTATTTTGTCAAAAGGTTTTTATGCATCTATTGAGATAATCATATGGTTTTTATCCTTTCTTTTGTTAATATTCTGTATCACATTGATTTATGAATTTTATTTTATTTTTTTATTTTTTATTTTTTATTTTTTTTGATTATGAATTTTAAATCATCCTTCCATCTCTGGAATAAATCCCATTTGATTATGGTGAATTGTCCTTTAAATGTATTATTGAATGCTACTTGCTAGTATTTTGTTGAGGATTTTTGCATCTGTGTTCATCAGGGACATTGGCCTATGGTTTCCTTTTTCTATAGTGACTTTGGTTTTGGCATCAGGGTAATGCTGGTCAAAATATCGATCTTTAAATGAATGGTGTTAAAACAACTATTAACTATTTTTTAAAAACTTAAGTACATAAGCTAGAGTCCCAGTATACTCCTGGTGCCAAAATGAATTCCAAATACGCGAAACAAATGAAAAAATAATAATAAAAGCATAAAGGTACTAAAGGAAGGGCACCCTGGGTGGCTCCGCGGTTTAGCGCCACCTGCAGCTCAGGGAGTGATCCCGGGGTCCTGGGATCAAGTTCCGTGTCGGGCTCCCTGTACGGAGCCTGCTTCTCCCTCTGCCTGGGTCTCTGCCTGTCTGTTTCTCATGAATAAATAAATAAAATCTTTAAAAAAAAGAAAAAGAAAAGAAAACACAAAAGAACATCCTTATAATAAAACAAAATAAGGAAAGTTTGGGATTGTTGTGGATTTTTTGTAATCTTGATGTATATAACGGCAGTGTAAGAACGTAAGAAAAACCAGACTGTGTAGAGGAACTAATAGATTTCACATAAAATCTAAATTTTACACAAGCCATGTTTTAAAGTACATGTAATGTGTATCAAAAAGTATTAATGTCAGGCAGCCCGGGTGGCGCAGCGGTTTAGCGCCGCCTTCGGCCCGGGGCGTGACCCTGGGGTCCCGGGATCAAGTCCCACGTCGGGCTCCCTGCGTGGAGCCTGATTCTCCCTCTGCCTGGGTCTCTGCCTGTCTCTCTTTCATGAATAAATAAGTAAAATATTTTTTTAAAAAAGTATTAATGTCTTCAGTATACAAATGAAATTTTCAAATCAATAAGGAAAATATCACTTTGATAGAGAAAAATGTAAGATTGCCATGAAGAAACATTTAACGAAATAAGGAAATCAAATCAGCAATAAACATATGGAAAATGCCTTTCAATGAGCACTGGGTGTTATTCTATATGTTGGCAGACTGAACACCAAAAAAAATAAATTTATAAGAATTAATAAATTAATAAATTAATTAATTAAAAATAAATAAATAAAGTTCAAATCAAGAAGATTAGCAGGTTGGGGGAGTAAGGGAGTTGGTAAATAGGGACAAGGATACAAAAAAAAGGAAAATGCCTTTCAGGAAGGAATTTTGGCAGGATCTATCAAAATGGAAAATGCACTTACTCTTTTTTCAACATTCTCATTTTGAATATTAATTCTAAAGATAGATATAGTCTCAGAAGTGGAAAAAATTATATGCCTAGAAATATTGCTGCTGAACTATTTAGCATAGCAAAAATTTTGGAATATCTGAAATGCCCATCAATAGGAAATGGTTCTATAAATTCTGGTAATATATAAAATCAACTATCATTATTATGTATTCATTACACTTGTCATTTTAAGTTTTTTAAAGATTTTATTTGTTTATTTATTTATTTGAGAGAGTGGGAGAGAGCACAAGAGCAGGGCAAAGGGCAAAGGGAGAAGCAGATACTTACTGAGCAGGGACCCCGATGTGGGGCTCAATCCCAAGACTCTGGGATCATGATCTGAGCTGAAGGCAGACGCTTAACCGACTGAGCCACCCAGTTGCTCCTACCCTTATCATTTAAAATACAATAAACTTATCTGATTTATCCCTGTCTGCCCACAGATGGTAGACTACATGAGATTAAGGACTTCCAATTTTGTCTGTAGCAACTGGCTCATTTCCCAGTAGGCACTCAATATGTACTTGAGCAAATGAATGAATGAGGTTTTCCTTTATCTTAACAGGCTGGAAGTGATGGGGAGAGTATTGGAAACTGTCCCTTTTGCCAACGCCTCTTTATGATCCTCTGGCTTAAAGGAGTTAAATTCAATGTGACTACTGTTGACATGACCAGGTAAGAGGGCATGTTTCATTCAGAAGATTGAAATCAGTAGACATCAATACAATGTTTGTATAACATGTACTTTATCTAGAAGCCTAACTCTGCTTATTTTCAATAATCATAGAAAGCCTGAAGAGCTGAAGGACTTAGCC
Source organism: Vulpes lagopus (assembly GCF_018345385.1). Taxonomy (NCBI): domain Eukaryota; kingdom Metazoa; phylum Chordata; class Mammalia; order Carnivora; family Canidae; genus Vulpes; species Vulpes lagopus. The sequence goes on along the minus strand of NC_054848.1, from coordinate 122,409,501 downwards.
CCAGGTACCAATCCTCCCTTCCTGGTGTATAACAAGGAGTTGAAAACGGACTTCATTAAAATTGAGGAGTTTCTAGAGCAGACACTGGCTCCTCCAAGGTACAGCATTATACATGATGTTATTGTTCTTGAGAAAATCTATTTTATTGCCCTATTATATTGCAGATTGAAGATTCTTACTTCTAGACATCTCTTTTTCACTGTTCAACCTCTTTTGCTATTTTTCTAGAAATGTTTGCAGAGATCCCCATGATTACATGACTACAAAACTGTACTACACAATTACTTATTTAATATATGTAAATCTATTAAAACTTTATGAGATGTAGGTAGTATATTAGGAAAGGGCAAAATATAGATTTGGAGACCTGGAAAAGGCAGGGAATTTCAGCCATAATAAAGTTTGGGGGCATTTATACTGATAGGATTTAAACTCATTTTATTGTAGAGCCCTCACAAGATCTTCAATTTTGAAATAGCCTTTGATTCAGTCTGATTTCTAAACTTGCAAGTTGAGAAATATAATATCTATTATGCATAAACTTTCCCCTTCAACTTCAAAGACATGAGGACATTAGATGTAACACTTCAAAGTATTTTTTTTAATTTTTATTTATTTGTGATAGTCACAGAGAGAGAGAGAGAGAGAGAGAGAGGCAGAGACACAGGCAGAGGGAGAACCAGGCTCCATGCACCGGGAGCCCGACGTGGGACTCGATCCCGGGTCTCCAGGATCGCGCCCTGGGCCAAAGGCAGGCGCCAAACCGCTGCGCCACCCAGGGATCCCACTTCAAAGTATTTTTAAGAGATCTTATTTATTTTAGAGAGAGAGTATGCATGCAGGGGGAGGGGCAGAGAGAGAGGAGAGAGAGAATCCCAAGTAGACTCCATGTTCAGCATGAAGCCCCACCAAGGGCTTGATCTCACAATCCTGAGATCATGACCTGAGCTGAAATCAACAGTTGGATGTTTAACTGATTGAGCCACCCAGGCACCCCCAGAGTATTTTTTATATTCCTTATGCTGTGCCTTTTATTTCCATGACTTATTCATTCCATAACTGTAAGCCTATATCTCCCACTCCCCTTCACCCATTTTCACCCATCCCCAACCCCCTCTCCTCCAACGACATCAGTTTGTATTTGTAGGTCTGTTTCTGGAGGCATCACAATTCCAGACTTCATGCTATTTCACAAAGCTGTAGTGATCAAGACAGTATGGTACTGGTACAAAATGATGGGTATTAAGGAGGGCATGTTATGATGAGCACTGGATGTTACATGTAAGTGATGAAGCACTAAGTTTTACTCCCGAAGCCAATATTACACTATATGTTAACTAACTAGACTTTAAATGAAAATCTTAAAAAAGGAAATTTGAAAACAACAACAACAAAAAAGACACATAGAGACACCTGGGTGGCTCAGTGGTTCAGTATCTTCCTTCGGCTCAGGGCATGATCCTGGGATCCTGGGATCCAGTCCGCATTGGTTCCCCACAGGGAGCCTGCTTCTCCCTAGTCTCTGCCTCTCTCTGTCTCTCATGAACAAGTAAACAAAAGCTTTAAAAAATAGACACATAGATAAAAAGAACAATAGAAAGCCCAGGAATGAACCCACAACTATACAGCCAATTAATCTTTGACAAAGTAGGAAAGAATATACAATGGGAAAAAGATTATCTCTTCAACACATGGTGCTGGGAAACCTGGACAGCCAAAAGCATAAGAATCAAATTGGGCCACTTTCTTATACCATAGACAAAAATATACTAAAATTGGCAGAAATACCTAATTATGAGACAAGAAACAATTAAAATCCTAGGACACAGGCAGTAACCTCTTTGACATCAGACAAAGCAACTTATTCCTAGATATGTCTCCTGAGGCAAGAGAAACAAAAGCGAAAATAAACTATTGGGACTTCATCAAAATAAAATGCTTTTGCACAGTGAAGGAAACAATCAACAAAACTGAAAGGTACTTACAGAATGGGAGAAGACATTTGCAAATAGCATATCTGACAAAGGATTAGTATTCAAAAAATTAAGACGTTATAAAACCAAACACCCCAAGAAACAAATAACCCAGCTTAAATATGGGCAGAAGACATGAACAGACATTTCTCCAAAGAAGACATCCAGATAGCCAGACACATGAAAAGGTGTTCAGTATCACTCATCATCGGGGACATAGAAATCAAAACCACAGTAAGGGGTCCCCTCACACCTACCAGAGGGGCTCAGTTAACAACAGGAAGCAACAGGTGTTGGCCAGGATGCAGAGAAAGGGGAACCCTATTGCACTGCTACTAGGAATGTCAGTAGATGAGCCACTCTGGAAAACAGCATGAAGGCTCTTCAAAAAGTTCAGAATAGGGGAATTCCTGGGTGGCTCAGCGGTTTAGCTCCTGCTTTCGGCCCAGGGTGTGATCCTGGAGTCCCGGGATGGAGTCCCGCGTCGGGCTCCCTGCGTGGGGCCTGCTTCTCCCTCTGCCTGTGTCTCTGCCTCTCTCTCTCTCTCTCTCTCTCTGTGTGTGTCTCATGAATAAATAAATAAAATAAAATCGCTGAGATGATTTTATGTTATGTGAATTTTATCTCAATTTTTAAAAAAAAGATTAGGTTTTTAATTGAAATTGCACTGAATTTATATTACTATTTGAAGAAATTTCATTTTATGATACAAATTATTCCCATCAGAAACACGATCTGTGTATTTGTTTGGGGACCATCTTATTATTTTTATTGAGATAAAATTGTCATATAACATTGTGTAAGTTCAGGGTGTACAACCATGATCTGGTATTTATATATTGTAATATGATTACCACTGTAGTGTAAGCGAATTTCTCTATCACATTACATAATCATTATTTCTTTTTTTTGGTGAGAACAATTAAGATTTTCTCTTAGCAACTTTGCAGTCTGTAATCGAGTCTTGCTGTGCTTATTTATCTACTAGTTGCAAGTTTTTAACATTTAAACAACATCTCTGCAATCCTCCCACCAAGGTGCCTCTAGTAACTATTATTTTGCTTTTTAGATTCCACATATAAGTGTGATCATAAAGTGTTTGTCTTTCTCTGTCTGACTTAACTCACTTAACATAATGTCCTCAAGGTCCATTCATGTCACAAATGGCAGACTTTCCTTCTTTTTATGGATTAATAATATTCCATGGTATATAAGCACCACGTCTCCTTTACCCGTTCATCCACTGATCCACATTAGGTTATGAACCTAAGTGCCAGTCTTATGTTCTTTGATAAGATTTTGCCTTGTTTTGTTTTTTTTTCATATTGGTTCTATACCTTTTCTATTAAGCTATTTCTAAATATTTAATATTTTTGGGACACCCAGGTGGCTCAATCAATTCAGCACCTGCCTTCGGCTCATGTCATGATCCCAGAGTCCTGGGACCCAGCCCTATTGTCGGGCTTTCTGCTCAGTGGAGAGTCTGCTTCTCCCTCTGTCTCTCCTCCACCTCACTCATGCTCTCTCACTCTCTCTCTCACTCTCAACTAACTAAATAAAATCTTTTAAAATTAGATCAATAAATAAATATTTAATACTTTTATCACTATTGTAAATGGAATATGCTACTAATATCCATTTTTAAAAAGATTTTATTTATTTATTCATGAAAGACAGAGAGAGAGAGAGAGAGAGAGAGGAGGCAGAGACCCAGGCAGAGGGAGAAGCAGGCTCCACGCAGGGAGCCCGATGCGGGACTTGATCCCGGGACTCCAGGATCACGCCCTGGGTGGAAGGCAGGCGCTAAACCGCTGAGCCGCCCAGGGATTCCTCTAATATCCATTTCTATCTGGTTATTGCTAGCATAGATAACTTATTTTTTAATGTTTGATTTGTATTAGCCACCTTGCCAAAATATATCATTTATTCTAGTAATTTTTCCTATATTTTCTTGGGTTTTCTAAGTATACAATTATATTGTTGCTTTTCTTCCAGTAATTGTACTAGTGCTTTATGTTGTCTTTCTCAACTTGCTAGGACCTCGAAAACAATATCTACTATAAAAGCAATTATGAGTGTCTGTCTTGTTCCTAAATTTAATGTAAATGGTTCTAAAGTCATCATTTAGAATGTTTGGGGGTTTTTTTGTTTTGTTTTGTTTTGTTTGTCTCACTTATTAGTGTATTCAGCACAATGTTGGAGAGGAGTAGTGATGATGATCAAATCTCATCCTGTACTCATTTTAAGGGAAATAGCACTAACATATCATTTAATATGGTGCTTGCTGAAAGTTTTTAATGGGTGCATTTTATCAAGTTAAGGAAATTAATTAATTAGTTTAACCATTCAACAAACATTTATTGAATATTTAGTAAGTGTCAAATACTATTCTAGGCACTTAGGACACATCAGTGATTAAACCAGGCAAAAATACTGTGCCCTAGTACACCTTACATTCTAGATGAGGAAGACAATAAATAAGCAAGATTAAAAAGCAAAACATAAAGTACTTTAAATGATGATAAATAGTAAGAAAAAAAAAACAAAGCAAGGGGGGACCTAGCAAGTCTTAAGGACAGAAGAAAGTTTGCAATGTTAGGGTGGGTAGAGGAAGGCCTCACTTAGGAAGGGATATTAAAACAAGAGCTGTAAGAAGAGGAGGAACAGGTCATGTGCATATATGAAGAAAATCACTCCATTTAAGGGTAAATGAAGTGAAAATACTTTGGGGTGGGAGCTTGTCAGGCCTATTTGAAGAACACTAAGGAGATAAGTGGGGAAGAGGGGGAGGAAATGAGAGCAGAGTGGTAAGACAGCGTCAGATCACACCATTCCTCATAGCCTACTGCGAGGACTTGGGGTCCGAGTCTGATGGGATGGGGCATTGCGGGGTACTAAGTAGGGAAGATACATGATACAACTTATCTTTTAACATGACTGCTCTGGCAGCAAGTACAACATAGTCTAGGAGTGTGGGGGACAAGTAGCTGTTGCAGTAGTATATAAGCTTTGGACCAGGCAGGGGGCAGTAGATGCGGAGAGAAATGGATAGATTCTGGGTACATCTTGGGGTCTGTGTGTTGGTTTTCTGTTCAAATTTTTAATTTAAATTCTAGTTAGTTAACATACAGTGCAATATTGGCTTCAGGAGTAGAATTCAGCGATTCCTCATTTACATACAACACCCAGCGCTCACCCAGTGTCCTCCTTAATGCCCATCACCCATCTAGCCCACCCCCCACCCACTTCCCCCGGGTACATTTTGAAAGGTAAGCGGGCTAGCATTGCTAATGGATCAAATATGGGGATGGAGAGCAGAAAGGAATCAAGGAAGATGACTGTTTGACCTGACCATTTCTAGTGGCTGGTGGGTTTTTTGTTTTTTTTTTTAAGAATGAGAATTGATTTTCATTCAATACTTTTCCTGCATCAATTCATGATCGTATGATCTTATTCAATTTCTTAATGTGAGGAATTACACTATTACATCATTTGATTTCATTATGCTAAATCAAGTTTGTATTAAGGAGAGGCCAGCTTGGCTACCTTTTTCCATCCTCTCTATCCTGTTTATTCCTTCATTTTTATGTAAGTTACAATAATTTAAAACCATGTTTTCCTACCACTTATCTTTGAAATTGTATTACCACCAATATATATCCTGCCAAATAGGCTTTCAGGAGCAAGTACAGGTGACCTAACTACCATTTAAACCATTGTTTCTACATACAAGTTAATGAGCTTTGAATGCTCCACAACCAGTTTCCCGGTAAACTTTAGAAACTTCAGTATTCTGATATTGAGAAAAAATACATATTTTCCAATGAGAGATTTGCAGGACCTTTGGTTTCCAGCACAATTTTCCAAAACCTCCATTCTGAGCAGAGCGTAAGCTAGGACACTTGGTCTCTGATTTGTTATGTGTGAATAATCATGGAGTGATGTTTCTTTTTAAGGTATCCTCACCTGAGTCCCAAGAACAAGGAGTCCTTTGATGTGGGCTGTAACCTCTTTGCCAAGTTTTCTGCATACATTAAGAATACGCAGAAAGAAGCAAATAAGAGTGAGATACTTTTGTTTAAATTTCTGTTTCTCTCACACATTTGCTGACACTCACAGTCTCAGGTAAAATACATTTTCCTGAATACATAGTATGTTGGGGAATACACTCTCTGATTCTTTCTCCTCTCCACTGAAATTCCTTTGCATGAGGTCTTATTAAATTTAGAAGCCAAGATTCAATAGGGCACTAACTAAGCTCAATTAGAGCACTGACATGCCAGGAGTGAACTAACTGCAGGACTCTATTTTTTAGCCTCCCAACTTTCGGGTTTCTGAAACGATAGCGTCTACCCTCGCCCACAAACATTCCTGAATAGGTCCACTGTCTTCTGATTCATGAGGGCTATTAGTCTCAGATTCTACTTTCCGCCTCTTCTGTGTTTAACAATAACATAAATGACTTTTTCTTTCTTTGACTCTCCTCCCAATGCACCTCCTCAAGAAAAGTCCAAAAATATTTTTACTCATCATTTGATTCAACATCTGACCCTGTCTTATCAGTGGGTAGTAGAGCGTTTTAGTTAACTATTTCGATCTTAAAGGGCCAGTGTATGTGGTTAGAGATGTCTACATGTGTGAAAAGCATATTGAGAATGTATTTAGTCATGAAGACAACGTATTTATTGGTAACCCTATGACTTCTTTATCTCAGATTTTGAAAAATCTCTGCTCAGAGAATTTAAACGTCTGGATGACTATTTAAACACCCCGCTTCTGGATGAAATTGATCCAGACAGTGCCGAGGAACCCACAGTTTCCAGAAGATTGTTCTTGGATGGGGATCAGCTGACACTGGCTGACTGCAGCTTGTTACCCAAACTGAACATTATTAAAGTAAGTCTTTGTAGGGCTAACTGAATGGTCTGGGAGGGGTTTTGGAGTCGCCAGCATGAAACACAGTGACTGTTTAGTGTGAGATTGTTATATGATAGCTTTGTCATCATCATTATGCATAGTGTATATCTCTTTTTTCTCCTCAGAGGAAAAATCAGTAATGATCTTCTCTGGGAATCATAAAAACTTCTCGTTTCTTTCTTCCCAAATTAGAAGGTGTTTTCCACTGTCTTCTCTATAAAACAAGGATAATATTACCCATTTCACGGAATTGTGGAGAAAATTTAATTAAGGCATGTAAAATGCTTAGAACAGTATCTGGATCTTGGCAAATGATAATGTGACCTAGTAATAATTTTATGATGGTTTAGTCATTGATTTAATAAATCCTTATTGAACAGAACTTATTCTGTCTCAGATCCTATGCCAGACACACAGAATACAGGAAGAAATAAGGCACAGTTGGGACCCTGAGCAAACTCTTAGTCTAGTGGAGAAATATTTGCACTTTTTCTGGGCTTTCTTCTTCTAAACATATTAATAATTAAATACAGCATAAATATAAATGTGATTACACACATATCGTTTTGTCTGCATTTGTAAACAAAACATTAAAGTAGTAAGTCCAAGACTCTTTAGGTTTATTTTTGTGTAGATAACACGTCCTTAATGATCTTGACTTGTGAGGTATGTTTCTATATACTAGGCATGTCATTGATGCGTTTTACTATGAAGTGTTTTTTCCTTTTTTTCCTCAAAACCTTAGGTTGCTGCCAAGAAATACCGTGACTTTGACATTCCAGCAGAATTCTCAGGAGTCTGGCGCTATCTTCACAATGCCTATGCCCGTGAAGAATTTACCCACACATGTCCTGAAGACAAAGAAATTGAAAATACCTACGCAAGTGTGGCTAAACAGAAGAGTTAGGACAGCACTTTTAGTAGAAAAATCTCTCCTTTCACTTGTTATCATATTATAAAGGCTTTTGGAAATAAGAATATGGAAAATACTGTTTCCTCTGACTCTCTTATGAAAAGGATGCTGTGTATTCTGTATCTAATCAGTCCAAAGTATCTTCTCACTGTGTATTTTAAAGTTCTTTGTATACTCAATTAATCTGTATTCCCATGGCATAACCACTGCAATCTTAAATCACATGGAAAGCATCAAGATCTTTTGCTATTTAATTGAATTATTACAACGCCTTGTGTGTAAGCTCAACAGATGGCCAACGTTACAAAAGACATATTGCTCAAAAACTGCTCTTTATAAACACTTCCATCTAAATCATTAAAACAATTTTATATTTTTGTTAGTATAATACATGAGTGAATTTATTTCTGATATGAATAATAAAATCAGAGTAATTATATCAGAGAGGCAAATCCTAAAATAATAATTTTTAAAATCCGCTCTGAAAAGAGATCAAGACCAACGGGTATTCGAATGGCATTGGACACCTAGAAATATGACTGCCTCATAGTCAGAGATGAGAATACGACCTTCATGACCAGAGTATATCGTTAAATAAGCAGGTATTCATTAAATATAACATAATAGTAATTTTTAAAAGACCAGAAACAAATATATGGTAAAGTTGCAAAGTAAATTGGATCTATTATTCCACAGAAATAAGAAGGAAACTAAGAAATTTGACTGACCAGAAGCTCTTATTCCTGTCCATTGACAGATAAGCACGTTATCCTTAAAGAATAATGACAAAGATTTGCATAGAATTTAAAATGTTCTATTACTAAATGTACTCAAATTTACATGTTAAAATGAAATCACTCAGATCTGAAACTAAAGCTGGACTTAACTTGGTCCTTCAAAGGAGAAACAAAGTTCAGTCTCAAAAACAGAAGATACTGGGCAGCCCGGGAGGCTCAGCGGTTTAGCGCCACCTTCAGCCCAGGGCGTGATCCTGGAGACCCGGGATCGGGTCTCCCTGCATGGAGACTCGGGCTCCCTGCATGGAGCCTGCTTCTCCCTCTGCCTGTGTCTCTGCCTCTCTCTCTCTCTCTCTCTCTCTCTCTCTCTCTCTCTCTCTCATAAATAAATAAAATCTTTAAAAAAGAAACAGAAGATACCATAGATCAATGGAACAGAATGAAAAATCCAGAAATACAATCAGAGAAGGACAAACATTATATGGTCTCATTCATTTGGGAAATATAAAAAATAGTGAAAGGCAATAAAGGGGAAAGGAGAAAAAATGAGTGGGAAATATCAGAAAGGGAGACAGAACATGAAGACTCCTAACTCTCGGAAAGGAACTAGGGGAGGTGGGCGGGGGATGGGGGTGGCTGGGTGACAGGCACTGAGGGGGGCACTTGATGGAATGAGCACTGGGTGTTATGCTATATGTTGGCAAATTGAACTCCAATAAAAAATAAATTTTAAAAATCCAGAAATAAGCCCACAACTACATGGTCAATTAATCTTTCCAAGCTGGTAAGAATATCCTATGGGAAAAAGACAGTCTCTTCAACAAACGTTGGGAAAATTGGACAGCCACATGCAAAAGAATGAAACTGGACCACTTTTTACGTCATATACAAAAATAAATTAAAATGGGTTAAAGGCCAAAATGTGAGACCTGAAACCATCAAAATCCTAGAGGAGAAAACAGGCAGTAATCTCTTGGACATCAGCCATAGCAACTTCTTTCTAGATACATTTCCTGAGGCAAGGAAAACAAAAGGGAAAATTAACTATTAGGACTTCATCAAGATAAAAACCTTCTGCACAGCAAAGGCAACAGTCAACAAAACTAAAAGGCAACCATCAGAATGGGAGAAGATATTTGCAAACATCAGATAAAAGGTTAGTATACAAAAAACATAAAGAACTGATACAGGACACCTGAGTGGCTCAGTGACTGAGGTCTGCCTTTGGCTCAGGTCGTGATCCCGGCGTCCTGGGATCCAGTCTGCATCTGGCTCCCCGCAGGAAGCCTGCTTGTCCCTCTGCCTGTGTCTCCGTGTCTCTCATGAATAAATAAATAAAATCTTTTTTAAAAAAGAACCGGGGATGCCTGGGTGGCTCAGCGGTTAGGCATCTACTTTCGGCCCAGGGCGTGATCCTGGGATCTCGGGATCGAGTCCCGCGTCGGGCTCCCTGCATGGAGCCTGCTTTTCCCTCTGCCTGTGTCTCTGCCTCTCTCTCTCTCTCTCTGTGTCTCTCATGAATAAATAAGTTAAATCTTTAAAAAAAAAAAAAAAGAACTGATACAACTCAACACCCAAAAACACAAATAATCCAGTTAAGAAATGAGCAGAGGACTTGAATAGACATTTTTCCAAAGAAGCCATCCAGATGGCTGACACACACGCGAAAAGATGCTCTACATCACTCATCATCAGGGAAATACAAATCAAAACTACAATGAGATATCTCCTCACACCTGTCAGAGTGGCTAAAATAAAAAACAAGAAACAACGTGTTGGGGAGGATATGGGGAAAAAAAGGAACCCTCTTGCACTGTTGGTGGGAAAGCAAAGTGTTGTCGCCACTGTGGAAAACAGTACGGAGGGGCCTCAGAAAGTTGAAAATAGAGCTACCTAGAATCCAGCAATTGCACTACTGGGTATATACCCAAAGGATACAAAAATACCAATTCAAGGGGACACAGGCACCCCGATATTTATAGCAGCATTGTCAACAATAGCCAAGTTATGGAAAGAGCCCCAATGTCATCAACTGATAAATGGATAAAGAAGATGTGCCACACACACACACACACACACACACACACACACACAGTGCACAGGAATATTACTCAGCCATGATAAAAAAAATAAGATCTTGCCATTTGCAATGACATGGAGGCAGCTAGAGAGTATAATGCTAGGTGACATGTCAGAGAAAGACAAATACCATATGATTTCACTCATATGCCGAATTCAAGGAGCAAAACAGAAGATCAAAGGGTGAAAAAGAGAGAGGCAAACCAAGAAACAGACTCTTATTTATAGAGAACACACTAATGGCTACCAGAGGGGAGGAGGGGGAGGGGTGGGAGAACGAGGTGATGAGGATGAAGGAGGGCACTAGTTGTGATGAACATCAGCTGATGGCTGGAGGCGTGGAATCACTATATCAGACACCTGAAACTAACAGAACACTCTTAACTAGAATTAAACTGAAAACCTAAAGCAAAGGCTGCTATTTGTAAGAAAGAAGGTAAGTGTACACTACCCAGTGTCTGAGGATAGATTTTATTTTATACAAGTTACCACCTAAGACCACCTCCAAGGTCTGCTTTGTTATCAGCAAAGGTGAGAATGATACCTTGTGAGCTCCGTAAAGTGGGGGATGGTGCATAGTGTTTTTCTAAGTTAGGAAACTTTTTCTTTAATATTTTATTTATTTATTCATGAGAGACACAGAGAGAGAGGCAGAGACACAGGCAGAGGGGGAAGCAGGCTCCCTGAGGGGAGCCCGATGTGGGACTCGATCCCAGAATCCCACGATCATGACCTGAGCAGAAGGCGGCGCTAAACCACTGAGCCACCTGGGCTGCCCAGGAAACCTCTTAAAAAGAGTAATTAGACTTTCAGGTTGACAAAGACAATGGTGGCCTCCTTGGTTTGTGTCTTCCAATGTTTCTTCCAAAATCAATGCAAATAAAAAAAAATTCTAAATGGCACTAAAACTACATGGGAAGCATAACTGAAAGCAGAAAAATCCCCAAACATCAATACAACTCTAAGAAAATCCCCGAAGTACTCTCTTACGTTCATGCTGCATCACAAACTTCTGTAGTGAGGAAGGACAGGCTGATAAAAACTAGGAAATAAGAGAGTTAGTCACGGGCCTAGGGTTAACCTAAAATCATCGAAAGAAACAGTAAGTCTAACTCAAGTATAAAAATATGTTTTAGGGGATCCCTGGGCGGCTCAGCGGTTGAGCACCTGCCTTCAGCCCAGGGCACGATCCTGGAGACCCGGGATCGAGTCCCGCGTCGGGCTCCCTGCATGGAGCCTGCTTCTCCCTCTGCCTGGGTCTCTGCCTCTCTCTCCGTGTTTCTCATGAATAAATAGATAAAATATTTTTTAAAATGTTTTAAAACGTCCTGGGACGCCAGAACACAGAGTACAAGGAAGTAACTTATTAGTATGCACAATCTGAAGGGGCGCTCTTCAAAAGGCAGGGCTTCTAGGGAAGAACTACGAGACATATGAAAGAAGTGAAAGGTAACTTTTGGTAAATCTATAGAATTATTATCAAAAAAAGTCAGAAAACAAGATTCTTTTTTTTTAAATTTTTTTTTATTTATGATAGTCACAGAGAGAGAGAGAGAGGCAGAGACACAGGCAGAGGGAGAAGCAGGCTCCATGCACCGGGAGCCCGATGTGGGATTCGATCCCGGGTCTCCAGGATCGCGCCCTGGGCCAAAGGCAGGCGCCAAACCGCTGCGCCACCCAGGGATCCCCAGAAAACAAGATTCAATACACCTCAACTGGTATCTCCTTTTAGAAAACAACTGTGAATCAGAAAAAAAAAATCCTGTAAGACAACATCCCAAACGGAATTAAATACATGCAGGCAAATATTTGGGGATATGAAAAACATTAGCTGGATTCAGACATTCAAAAAAATCAAGAAAAAAAAACGGAGAGAAATTAGATAAAACTAGGAAATAAATGGAAGTAAGAGATAAAATTATCTCAGAAGTGAAGACAAAGTGAAGAAGTGTGTGGCTCAGCGGTTTAGCGCTGCCTTGGGCCCGGGGCATGATCCCGGAGACCCTGGATCAAGTCCCGCACCCGGGATCCCTGCGTGGAGTCTGCTTCTCTCTCTGCCTGTCTCTCTCTCTCTCTCTCTCTCTCTCTCTCTCTCTCTCTCTCTCTCCTCTGTGTCTCTCATGAATAAATAAACAAAATCTTTCTTAAAAAGTGAAGATAAATTAAAAGGTGGCAAAGGGAAAAGAGACTCAAGAAAGTTTAATAAGGTGCATTGAAAAAGTCAAAAAAATAACTGAGAGAAGGAAAATAAAGAAGAAAGTAAAAAGGATCAGAAAGAAATTGGTAAATTGAAAAAGAAGCAAAGGAATAGCAGTGTCTAATTAGAATTACCGAGGAAGAAAAACAAAACAATGTAACAGAGCTAATATTTAAAAGATTTAAACCTATAATCCAAGAAAATTTTTCCAGAGTGAAAGGCTTTAGTCTACACATTGAAAGGTCCCACTGGTTTTCTGGGGAAAAAAACAAATAACAAAATGATCAACTCCAAGACGTATCCTAGTAAAATTATTAGGCATAAGAGATAAAGAAAATTTATCCTCACAGCCTCTAGGCAAAAAGATGAAACAATTCATGAAGGGGAATTAATTAATCTGAATCAGGCTTTCCAAAAACAACATATAAGGCAAGGCCCCGAAACAACATTTTCAAGAAATTCGAAGAAAAAAGTGTGAACCAAGGATTTCATATTCAGTGAAGCTAGTTTCAAATATCAAGGTCATAGAAAAAGAAAAAATTAAACCATAACCTGAAAAATTCTGTACCACTGGGCCTACCAACAACTGTAAGAAGTGTAAGTACAATAGTTACACGAACATTACTGTTGTGGGAAGCTACGTTATGGATAAAAGTATAATCATATAAAAATTAAAAGTTTCAAATAAGTGGAACTACAGCTTCTGGTCCCAGATGGTGATATAGGAATCCCCTGGGGCCAGCTCTTCTGCAGAACACACCAAGTGACGTGCACTATGGAGCGGCTCCTCCCGAAGAACCGAGAGCTGCCTAAACAGCTTCCACACAACAGGAGACAGAGACCACATCGAGAACAGCGGGAGAGGTAGAGACGCAATCACCAAGGGCCCCCCACCCCACGCTGTGGACTGCAGTGGGGAGAGATAGTACTGAGGGACCAGGAGCAGAGTTGTCTGCCCCGGGAAACTGAAAAAAAGGCCATGACCCAAAAGGGCAACTAGAACATAGAGGAACTAGCCCTAGAACCGCATCCAAAGGTGAGGGAGCTGTTCGAACTTTCTCTGGGTTGGAGGGGTCGGTGAGCTCCACAATTCGCATCCCCCTCTCCCTTGCAAGCACGGACCAGTGCGCAGTCTGAACACCCTAACTGGCCTGCTGCCTTAGTGAGTTCCTAGGCCGCAGCCCACATTAGCCCCAACCATCCCACAAAAGCGACCCCAGCATGGCCCGCGCCAGAACCCCCTGGGTCAGTACTCACGACAGGTCCAGCCATCTCATGAAGGCAACACAGACACAGAGCACCCTGGACCCTCCAGGCCTACACCACTTTGGTTCCAGATGACTTGGTAAGGGCACTCCTGGTGGACAGCATTCTGGGACCTTCCTAGTTCCACTAACCACCCCCTAGGCACTCCCTGCACAGAGCATCCAGGGAACACCCAGCTCATGCCTACCAGGGTGCCCCCGTGCTAAGCACCCTGAGACACCCGAGCTTGTATCCACTTCAGCTCTTCCCGCCCACTATAGCAGCCCCGCAGCCCCAGGCCACGCCACCCAAAGCTCTCGCTAGCCTTCCCAATTCCCCAAGCACACACAGCCTACACGGGGGGGCACCATACATAAGAGCGTCCTTTCAAATTTAGGAGAAGTACTGGTTCTGCCTAATTCATAGAAACAAATACAGAAAGTCGGGCGAAGCCAGGAGACAGAGAAACACGTGGCAAATAAAAGAACAAGGCAAAACCTCAGAAAAAGAACTAAACGAGATGGCAGTAACAAATCTACCTTAAAAGGAGTTCAAAGTAATGAGGGTGACAAAACATGAGAGACCCCTAATTCTGGGACATGAACAAGGGGCAGTGGAAAGGGAGGAGGGTGGGGGTGGGGGTGACTGGGTGACGGGCACTGAGGGGGGCGCTGGATGGGATGAGCACTGGGTGTTATTCTGTATGTTGGCAAACTGAACACCAATAAAAAATACATTTATTATTTTTTTAAAAAGTAATGATCATAAGGATGCTCACCAGACGAAAGAGTGGATGACCTCACTGAGAATATCAACAAAGAACCAGAGAATATAAGAAAGAACGAATCGAAGTTGAAGAATACAGTAACTGGAATGAAAACTACTCTAGAGGTGATCAGCAGGATGTTACAAGATGCAGAAGAACGCGGTGTGATCTGGAAGACGGGGTGATCGCCCCCGAGCTGAACAGCAAAGAGAAAACAAAATTCTTAAAAATGACGGTAACTTAAGGGATTTTCTTTTAAGATTTTATTTATTTATTCATGAGAGAGACAGAGAAAGAGAGAGAGAGAGGCAGAGACCCAGGCAGAGGGAGAAGCAGGCTCCACGCAGGGAGCCCGACGCGGGACTCGGTCCCGGGACCCCGGGATCACACCCGGGGCCCAAGGCAGATGCTCAACCGCTGAGCCCCCAGAGATCTAAGGGGATCTTAACTTAGACAACATGGAGCAAGCAAACATTCACATTAGAGGGGTCTAATCCTAACTAGCTGAAGCATAATAATCATATCAAACAAAGCCGAATGAGAAACACTCTAGTAAATCCCCGAGCAGTATTCCTCAAAGGCCTCTCTATCTTGTCAAAAACCAAGAAACTTTGAGAAGCGGTCACAGCCCAGGGGAGGCTAAGGAGACATGTTGACAAAATGTAATGTGGTATCCTAGATGGACTACTGGAAAGAAAAAGGGGAAATTAGGAAAAAATCAGGAAAAATAAGTGAAATTTGAATAAAGTGTGGAATTTAGTTATTAGTTATATACCAATGCCGTTTCCTTAGCTTCTATTCTAATTGCAGTATAGCTAACAGACGGCGTTATATTAATTTGGGCTTTACAATATAGTGGTTCAAAAGTTCTAGACACTACTCAGTGCTTGCCAAGATACGTGTACTCCTAATCCCCCTCACCTGTTTCACACACTCCCCGACCCACCTCCACGCTGGGGACCACCAGTCTGCTCTCTGCAGTTAAGAGTCTGGGTGTTTTTGTTTTGTTTTTTTGTCTTTTCTTTCTTTCTTTTTTAAGATTTTATTTATTTATTCATTCATGAGAGACACAGAGAGGGAGAGGCAGAGACACAGGCAGAGGGAGAAGCAGGGAGCCCGATGTAGGACTCGATCCCGAGACCCCAGGATCACGCCCTGGGCCGAAGGCGGCGCTAAACCGCTGGGCCACCTGGGCTACCCTCTTGCTTTTCTTTTTTTCTTTCTTTCTTTCTCTTTCTTTCTTTCCACTTTTTCTCTTTCATTCTCTTGTTTCTTATTCCACATGAGTGAAATCCTGTATTTGTCTTCCTCTGACTCCCTTCACTTAGCATTATACCCTCTAGCTCTATCCGGGTCATTGCAAGTGGCAAGACTGCACTCTTCTGATGGCTGAGTAATGTTCCACTGTGTGTACATACCACACCTTCCTTATCCATTCATCTATCAAGAAACACTTGGGCTGTTTCCATATTTTGGCTTTTGTAAGTAGTGCTGCAATAAACATAGGGGTGCGTGTATCTTTTCAAACTAGTGTCTTCATTTGCTTAAAATATTTTATTTATTTACTCATGAGACACACAGAGAGAGGCAGAGATACAGGCAGAGGAAGAAGCAGGCTCCCTGCGGGGAGTTGATGCAGGACTCGATCCCAGGACCCCAGGATCAAGACCTGAGCCAAAGGCAGATGCCCAATGACTAATCCACCCAGGTGCCCTGTGTTTTCATTTTCTTTGGGGAAATACCCAGTACTAGAATTACTGAATCATATTGCACTTTGATTTTTATTTTTTTAAGAAACTTCCATCCTGCTTTTCACAGCAGCTATGTCACTTTACATTCCCATCAACATTTCACAAGGATTTCTTTTTCTCCACTTTCTTGCCAATACTTATTTCTTCAGACTTTTAACTTCAGACATTCTGACAGAGCCATCAAAGACCCCAAATAGCTAAAGCAACCTTGAAAAAGAAAAGAAAGGCTGGAGGCATCACAATTCTGGACTTCAAGTTATTTTTTTAAGGTTTTATTTATTTGTTCATGAGAGACACAGAGAGAGAGAGGGAGAGGCAGAGGGAGAAACAGGCCCCATGCAGGGAGCCCGACGTGGGACTCGATCCCGGGATTCCAGGATCACGCCCTGGGCTGAAGGCGGCGCTAAACTGCTGAGCCACCGGGGCTGCCCTGGACTTCAAGTTGTATTACAAAGCTGAAGTGATCAAAACATTACAGCATTAGCACAAAAACAAACACACAGATCAATAGAACCTAATAGAAAACCCAGAAATGAACCCACAACTATATGGTCAATCTTCAAAAAAGCAGGAAAGAATGCCCAATGGGATAAAGAGAGTCTCTTCAATAAGTGGTGTTGGAAAAACTGGACAGGAACATGTAGAAGAAGGAAACTGGACCACTTATTAAATCATACACAAAAATAAATTAGAATGAATTAAAAGCCTAAATGTGAGACCTGAAACTGTCAAAAGCACTAAACTCTTTGACATTGGCCATAGCAACTTCTTTCTAGATGTTTCCTGAGGCAAGGAAAACAAAAGAAAAAAATGAACCATTAGGATTTCATCAAGATAAAAAGCTTCTTAAGAATTTAAAAATAGGGCTACCCTATGATCTAGCAATTGCACTGCTGGGGATTTACCCCAAAGATACAGATGCAGTGAAACGCCGGGACACCTGCACCCCGATGTTCACAGCAGCAATGTCCACAATAGCCACACTGTGGAAGGAGCCTCGGTGTCCATGGACAGATGATGGATAAAGAAGCTGTGGTCTGTGTATACAATGGAATATTCCTCAGCCATTAGAAATGACAAATACCCACCATTTGAAGCAAATGCTTCAACGCGGATGGACCTGGAGGGTATTATGGTGATGAAGTAAGTCAATCGGAGAAGGGCAAACATGATATGGTCTCATTCATTTGGGGAATATAAAAATTAGTGAAAGGGAATAAAGGGGAAAGGAGAGAAAATGAGTGGGAAATATCGGAAAGGGAGACAGAACGTGAGAGACTCCTAACTCTGGGAAACGAACTAGGGGTGGTGGAAGGGGAGGAGGGCGGGGGGTGGGGGTGACTGGGTGACGGGCACTGCGGGGGGCACTTGACGGGATGAGCACTGGGTGTTGTTCTATATGTTGGCAAATTGAATTTAAATATAATTAATTAAATTAAAATTTTAAAGTTAAATAAAAAAATTAAAAAGCACAGCACAGGAAAATAATCAACAAAACTAAAAGGCAGCCCTCAGAATGGGAAAAAATATTTGCAAATGACATAGCTGATAAAGGGTTAGTATCAAAAATATATGAAAAACATAAATCTCAACACCCAGAAAACAAATAATCCAGTTTAAAAATGGGCAGAAAGCAATGAACAGACACGAGGAATAGAGGAATAAAAAATCCCATAAGATATATGGAAAAGGAAAAATTAGATTAAATGACACACATAAATCCCAGTATATTAATGATCACAATAAGAAAATCTAATTAAAAAAGCAAAGATTTTGAGAGTGGATTTTCAAAACTGATACAACTACATATACAGTAGAAATGCTTAATATCCCACAATGCAAATTGATTGAATGTAAAAAAATATGGCAAAAGGGACGCCTGGGTGGCTCAGTGAGTGAGCATCTGCCTTCGGCCCAGGGTGTGATCCCGGCATCCTAGGATCAAGTCCCACATCGGGTTCCCTGCAGCGAGCCCGCTTCTCCCTCTGCCTGTGTCTCTGCCTCTCTCTCTCTCTGTCTGTGTCTCTCATGAATAAACACATAAATCTTTAAAAAATATATGTGGCAAAATAAATAGATAGATAGATAGATAGATAAATAAATAAAAAATATATGGCAAAAGATATATTATGCAAACAGCAACTACAAAAAAGTTGAAGTGCTTATGCTAGTATCACACAAAATAGACTTCCAAACAACAACAAGAAAAGGTTACTGGAGATAAACAGGAATATTTCCTATTGATGAAAGTGTCAATCCACTATGAAGTTTATTTCAACAATAATAGTTGAAGACTTTGGGGTCCCTGGGTGGCTCAGCAGTTTAGCACCACCTTCGGCCCAGGCTGTGACCCCGGGGTCCCGGGATCGAGTCCCGCGTCGGGCTCCTGCATGGGGCCTGCTTCTCCCTCTGCCTGGGTCTCTGCCTCTCTCTCTCTCTCTGCCTCTTTCTGTGTCTCTCATGAATAAATAAATAAAATCTTTATAAAAATAGTTGAAGACACCTCACCTCCAATAGTGGCCAGGACAACTCTATAGAAGATCAAGAAGAAAACAGAAGGCTTGTACAACACTAAAAACCAACTAGACCAAAACAAGAAAAAAACAACTAGACCTAAGACACATATATAGAACACGACGCCCAAAAACAGAAAATACATTTTTTCAAGTGCACATGGAATATTGTCCAGAATAAACCCGTGTGGTAAGCCATAGATGACTTCAAGAAATTTAAGAGGATACAAACCATATAAAGTACATTCTAAGACCACATGGAATACAATTCAAAATCAATCGCAAGAAAAAATGTGGGAAACACACAAACACATAGAAATTAAACCAAACACTCCCAAATAACAAATGGCTCAAAAACGAATTCAAAGTAGAAATCAGAATACAATTTGAGATTTTTTAAAAATTTTATTTATTTATGATAGTCACACAGAGAGAGACAGAGGCAGAGACAGAGGCAGAGGGAGAAGCAGGCTCCATGCACTGGGAGCCCGATGTGGGACTCGATCCTGGGTCTCCAGGATCGCGCCCTGGGCCAAAGGCAGGCGCCAAACCGCTGCGCCACCCAGGGATCCCTACAATTTGAGATTAATGAAAACAAAGACACAGGATACCAAAATTTATGAGATGGAGATAAAGCAGTGCTGAGGGGGAAGTTTATAGCTGTACATGACTGTTTAAAAAAACGAAGATCTCAAATCAATAACCTAACCTTACACCTTAAGAAACTAGAAGAAAGATAAGAAAAAAGTAAATCAAGGTGAAAGGGGCAGCCCGGGGGGCTCAGCGGTTTAGCGCCGCCTTCAGCCCAGGGTGTGATCCTGGAGGCCCGGGATCGACTCCCGCGTCGGGCTCCCTGCATGGAGTCTGCTTCTCCCTCTGCCTGGGTCTCTGCCTCTCTCTCCTCTCTGTGTCTATCATGAATAAATAAATAAAATCTTTAAAAGAGAAAAAAAAGAAAAATAAATAAATCAAGGTGAAGGAAGGAAATACTAAATTTCTAGCAGAGATAAATGAAGTGGAAAGTAAATTAAAAATAGAATCAACAAAAGTTGTTGGTTCTTTGAAAAGATCAACAAAATCGACAAACTTTTAGCTAGATTGACCAAGAAAAAAAGAGAGAGGGAAGACTCAGATTACTACAATCAGAAATGAAAGAGGGGATATTACTACTGACCTTACAAAATTTAAAAGGATCATAAAAGAATGCTATGAACAAGTGTATGCCAACAAATTGGATAACTTCGATGAAATGGAAAAATTCCTACCAACATACAAACTGCTGAAGCTGACTCAAGAGACAGCTGCTAGAGCGGAGGGCCACTGGGGGTGAGATACTTACAGGGGCTTCAGACTCCTGCCTCTGGCCTTTTAACACCAGTGGCCAGCTGGCAGACCACCCCCCCCCCCCGGTGGCTTTGTGGTGACCATCGCTTCCTTTTAGAACTCGGGTGCCCGGGGATCCCTGGGTGGCTCGGCGGTTTAGCGACTGCCTTTGGCCCAGGGCGCGACCCTGGAGTCCCGGGATCGAGTCTTGCGTCGGGCTCCTAGCGTGGAGCCTGCTTCTCCGTCTGCCTGTGTCTCTGCCTCTCTCTCCTCTCTGTGTCTATCATGAATAAATAAATAAAATCTAAAAAAAAAAAAAAAAGAACTTGGGTGCCTTGAGGTGGGGAGAAAGTAAGCACCTGAGCACGCTAGACAGGGTGAGTATATGTACCCCCACTTCCGTGCCTGTGGGCTCTGTGATGTAACCTGAGAGGAGAGTGGGGTGAGGCCTAGGTCACTAGCCAGTGGGTCTTGAGAAGAAGTTGTAGGGGGAGGATGCAGCTGTGGGGGTTGCACCGACACAAGACATAGTGACATTGCTGGTGCAAGTTGAGATGTGCTTGCTGCAGGTGTCTAATTTCTGACACGTAGAACAAAAATTACTAACATTTCATTCATAATCTTATATTGGTCATAAATTGAATGATTATAAAATCGATGATAGTTTTTGGATATATTTGGTTAAATAAAATACATTTAAAAATTTTTAAAGACGGCAGCGCTGGTGGTTCAGCGGTTTAGCGCCGCCTTCAGCCCAGGGCGTGATCCTGGAGACCCGGGATCGAGTCCCACGTCAGGCTCCCTGCATGGAGCCTGCTTCTCTCCCTGCCTGTGTCTCTGCCTCGCTGTCTCTCTGTCTCTCATGAATAAATCAATAAGATCTTAAAAAAATGTTTAAAGAGCAAGAAATAATCTGAATAGACCTATAACAAGTGAAGAGATTGAATTAGTAATCAAAATACTACCCCCAGAGAAAAGCCCAGGCCCAAATGGGTTGAGCCTTAGCAACCATTTAAAAAGAATTAAAACCAATTCTTCACAATCTTCCAAATTGCAGAAGAGGAAGGAATACTTCTGAGCCCATGCCATGAGGCCAATATTATCCTGATGCTAAAACCAGAGGAAGACATCACAATAAAAGAAAACTACAGACCAATAAATACTATGAAGTTGAATGCAGAAATCCTCAACAAAATACTAGCAAACCAAATCTAAAAACATATTTAATAAACTATGCACCATGATCAAGTGGGATTTATATGAGGAAAGCAAGGTTAACTCAGCATCCAAAAATCAATTAATGTCATACATTAATAGAATAAAAAAACAAAAAGCACACGATCATCTTATTTCACATGATCAGTTGCAGACAAGCGGTTTGACCAAGTCATTTGGAACACCCTGACAATTACCATGAGAACTAGTAAGTGAGTTTGGCAGGACTGGAAATTATAAAATCAATTAAAAATCTATTGTATTGGGCAGGTGGGGGGCAGGAGAAGAAGCCAATGCGATGGCTGGTCTTTAGTGGAAAGGAGAAACTTGATAGCCCGTTTTGAGTAAGTTAGTGCAAAGACTGGGTGGCCAACTGGTAGGGCACCAGCTTGTAATGGGTTCCTCGGCTAGGGCATCACTGACCTCACCTCTGTGTGGCCAGAACAAGATGAACGCACTATTGTCCTCTTCAAAGATGCAACCCACTATTTGTTTGTGGGTGATAGATGGGACTAAATTAGGGTGGGCCTTCGTGCTCGAAGGTGTCTATGGGACCAGCATACTTATGGGTCCAGCCCCTTCTGCGCACTCATCATGACCTCCCTCTGCAGCCCAGTTGCCTGCTCATCTCAGTAGGAACAGCACCTCCCGGTGCCACAGGGCGGACCGTGGCGACTCCATGGGGACTGTGGCCCTTGCGCAGCCAGCGCTCCAATTCCACAAAGCGACCTCGAAGCCATCATGTCCGCTATAAACAGCCTCTGTTGTATTTTTAAACACAACGAACAGTCTGAAAATGAAAATAAGAAAACTTCATTCACAACAGCATCAAAAAGAATGGAATACTTAGACACAGCCAAAGAAGTGTAAGACTAATAAACTGAAAAGATCAAACATTAAAAAAAAATAAAATAAAAGACTTGTAAACTGAAACCAAAAAAAAAAAAATTGTTAAAAGAAATCTTGGGGAGCCCGGGTGGCTCAGCGGTTTAGCGCCGCCTTGGGCCCAGGGCATGATCCTGGGGACCCGGGATCAAGTCCCACGTCGGGCTCCCTGCGTGGGGCCTGCTTCTCCCTCTGCCTGGGTCTCTGCCTCTCTCTCTGTCCTCTGTCCCTCATTAATAATTAATAAATAAAATACAAAAAAGTAATCTTTAAAAAGACCTAAATTATGGAAAGATGTTGCATGTTCAAGCATTAGAAGACTTAATTAATCTTAGTTTTTTTTTTTATTTATGATAGTCACACAGAGAGAGAGAGATCTCTCCCTACCCACCCAGGGATCCCTAATCTTAGCTTTATTAAGATGAATATACCTCAAATAGATTGGTGAATTTAATATAATCTCAATATCCCAGCTACGTGATCTGCAAAAATAGACAAGCTGATCTTAAAACTCATATGGAATTAAAAGAGCCCCCCTCCAAAAAAAAGAGGCCCCAGGTAACCAAAACAATCTTGGAAAAGAACACAGGAGGAGGACTCACACTTCTGATTTCAAAACTTACTACAAAGCCACAACAACCAAGCCCACGTGTTACTGGCATAAGACTAGACATACAAGCCGACAGAATAAAATTGAGAGTCCAGAAAGAAACCCGTAGAGTCGATTGATTTTCCACAAGGGTGCCGAAATCCTTGAACGGGGAAAGCATCACGTCCCCCAACAAACAGTGCTTGGACAATTACATATCCATACGCCAGAGAAGGAGGTTGACCCCTATGTCACAGCATATGCAGAAATCAACTCGAAATAGAGCATCGAGGTAAATGGATGTTAAAACTACAAAAATCTTAGAAAAAACACAGGAGTAAATCTTCATTACCTTGGATTTGGCAAAGGACTCTCAGACATGGCACCAGAAGCATGAGCAACAAAAGGGGGGAAAAGACGACTTGTATTTCACCAAAATGTAAGGCTTTGTGCTTCAAAGGACGCTCTCAAGAAATCGCAAAAAGTGTAAAGAAAACGGGAGAGATATGTACAAATAACGTATCCATAAAGGACTTGTACCTCGCATGTATAAACAAGTCTTACAACTCACTAATAAAAAGACAACGCAGTTTAAAAATAGGGAGAGGATGGGAGTGTACGTCTCTTCAAGGAAGGTACACAATGGCCAGTAAGGGCGTTAAAATATGCACATCGCCACCGGTCCTCAGGGAAAAGCAAATCAAAACCACGACGAGCTATACCAGCTCACACGCACGGTGTCTAGAATCAAAAAGTCAGAAAACCAGGGCAGCCCTGGTGGCGCAGCGGTTTAGTGCTGCCTGCAGCCCGGGGCGTGATCCTGGGGACTCGTGATCGAGTCCTGCATCGGGCCACCTGCATGGGGCCTGCTTGTCCCTCTGCCTGTGTCTCTGCCTCTCTCTTGCCCTATCTGAATGAATAAATAAATCATTTTAAAAAAAGAAAAGAAAAAGAAAACCACAAGTGCTGGGGAAGTTGTGGAGAAATCAGAAGTGTCAAACCTTGCAGCCAGTGTGGAAAACAGTGCGGCGGGCCGTCAAGGCGTTCTTGGTACAGTCACTATCGAACTCAGGATTTCCACGCCTGGGCGCAAAGACAAGAGTTCCAAAAGTGTGCACAAACCAACATTCCTACACGCATGTCCATCGCAGCGTTATTTATAATAGCCAAAGGTGGAGAGAACCCGAAAGTCCGTCGATCGATCACCGGGTAAACATTCTAGGACATCCGCACAGTGACACTACTGAGCCATCCCAAGGAATGTACATGCGCGTCTGAAACATCGTGGCAAGTGAAAGAAGCTGGTTGTAGGATTCCCTTTAAGTGCCGTGTCCGGAATATAAAAGTGCACATGTTGCGTGATTCCATTTAAGTGAAAAGTCCAGAACATTCAAAAGTGCACATAGTGCATGATTCCCTTTACGTGCAATGTGCACAATAAGGAAGTGTGTAGACATCGAAGGTGCGTCAGCGGGTGCCTGGGACTAGGGGGGCAGGATGGTGGAGGGGTCACGGGCTAAGCAGTGCGGGTTCGTTTTGGGGGTGATGAGATCATCTTCAAACTGACTGTGGTGGCACAAGTGTCAGTCCCGGGACATACGGCTCGGGGGCTTTTAGCAGAGTCACTGTAGGATCCTACGTCAATGAACCCGGTTTTCAATGGCGCGGGCGGGCCGGGGCGTTGCGTCTTCACCAACAGAACAAAGGCTTTGGCCGGGCCTTGGCCTAAGACGCCACGCAGGTGGGCACTGCGCGGCACTGGCACCCGGCTGGTCAGGGAGCTGCGACAGCAAGCGACGGGGACCTTGTCACCTCCGACGGAACGGGGGCCGGTGCTGGGGGGGGGGGGGAGAAACGGTGAGGCGCTGGGCGCTTCCCGCACTGCTGGGGATCCTCGGGGCGCGGGGCTCCGCGGTCCCTGCGGACGGTCCCCCGAGGGCGTCCACGGCGCCAGCCGCTGCCGCAGCGCCGTCCCCGCGGGAGCCCGGCGCGTCGGCCGGGCCGTGCCAGCGACTCCTTCCTCAGTGCCCGGGCCCCAGGGCTGTGGCGCGGCGCCGGGCGGGGCGTCCCGTGTCCCTGCACCCGCCCGGCCGCGCCCCGCGCCGGAGCATCCTCGGGTCGGGCCGCGGGGGGCCGCGCCTTGCCGCGCGCCCCGTCGCCCGCCTTGGCCGCTTTGGCCCTTGGGCGCGGGGTGAGCCGGGGACGCGGCGGGGCGGGGCGCGGCGGGCGCGGCGGGGCGGGGCGCGGGCTCCTCGCGCGGTTTCTGCGTGCGCCGCTCTTCCAGGTAGTGCGGCGGCCCGGGCGTCGCGTCTACGCGCGGCATTACAGTAACGCGGAGTCGGCGATGAGTCAGAGCGCGGTGCTGATGCTGCTGCCATTTCATCACCTCGGCGAGCGCGGCGCCCGTCCCCGCGCTGTCGCCGCGCCTGGGCCTACGGCGCCTCGGGCTCCGGGGCCAGCGATGCGCCCGCGGCCGACCTAGCCCGCGCCATGGAGGCCATCTGGCTGTACCAGTTCCGCCTCATTGTCATCGGGGACTCCACGGTGGGCAAGTCCTGCCTCATCCGCCGCTTCACCGAGGGCCGCTTCGCCCAGGTCTCGGACCCCACGGTGGGGGTGGATTTCTTCTCCCGGCTGGTGGAGATCGAGCCGGGGAAGCGCATCAAGCTGCAGATCTGGGACACGGCGGGGCAGGAGAGGTTCAGGTGGGAGCGCACCGGGGCCGCGAGCGGCGGGGGGTGTGCGGGGAAGGCGCAGTCCCGGGGGCACGGCCGCGGGGTCCGGGGACGCCGGCCCCGGCCCCGCTGCCGCTGCCCGGAGAGCAGGCCCCGGAGGGAAGGCGGGTGGGCGACCGCGGGCTTGCACCACGCTCCCCGCGGGTGCGAAGTGGCGGGGACCGAGCGCTGCATCAAGCCGGCCCGTTCTGCATTACTTTGCCAAGATGTTTCCAGGTCATCCCAACATCACGGACAGCTCGAGACACACGACAGGCACACACAGCTCCTGACACACAGAGCCCCCACGGGGCCACGCACAATCAGCCGCAGGAGGTCCCGCGGACCGTGGCCCGGCGAGCGCACACGCACACATCCCGCACCGCAGGCACGCGCCGGGCTGGTTTCTGGGGAAACCGCCCAGACACACTAGAGGATGCCTCGTAAACAAAACACACACAGGCCCTCCCCTCGCGGCACCTCCGCGCTGGCTCAGCGGCAGGAATGACGGAGCCGGCAGCCACCCTGCAGAGAGCCGCGGTGCTGGCCGTGGCTAGCGGGATGCCCGGTCCCGACTGCGACGCCCCGCGGGTAACGAGTAATCGAGGAACAGGTGTACTTTGCTGCCACAACCCTTTGTTGTTCCTGGGCAGTGGGAATCGTGGGTGACCATAGGCCTGAACACACACCAGGCGACCCGGGCCGGGGAGGCCTGAGGAGCAGGACCGCCCAAGCAGAGCCGGGAAAAGCCCAGGGGCAAGGGACAGAGAGCAGGGTACACAGAGAACTTTCACGGAACAACTCGAGCCGAAGTCCCGTAAAGCAGCGGGAACTAGATCAGAAGGACTCCATGGCCCTGTTGGTGTTCAGATCTATTTACGGTTATTTATTCATTTCTCTACTGAACACCGAGCACAGGGAACACTGGCCAGGGGCTGAAGAGCAGCACAGGGGACAGCTGACACGAACCTGTGCCCCCCCCACCCCCGCCCTGAACTCCCACAAACCACCCGGTGGCAAAGATCCCTGCGCAGGGTCACTTGGCATTCGTGGCTGCATTTCTCATGTCAGGAGGGAAGAAAGGTGCCTTTTGTCTGTTTGTCGGAATCTCTTGCTGTATGAACAGCCGTTCCCTGCCCACGGCTCAGTATTTATCGGGTGATCATGATTTGTGAGACTTCTCTGTGGATCACCACCCTTCTCTGCCACGTAGGTCACACAATACTTTCCTCGTTTCTCATTGATCTTTTAACCTCAAGAAAATATGTTGATTAACGGAAGGATTTGATTTCGCCGCAGCCTTGTGCGGTGTCTGTAACAGCCTTTGTCACCTTCCACACACGCACAGACCCTTAGGACCATAACGTCTTGGACAGGTCTGACGGGGCCACTGCACAGCTTGCTCACTGACTCCCGAACCAAGTTGTTCACAAATCAAAACGTCTGTTCACACTGAATTTTCTGATGACACCCGCCCGTCTCCGGGAGCCTGGAAACATCAGAGAATCAGAAACACTTTCAGTCTCCGGGGCTCACTTGCCTGTCCGGAGACTTGGACTCATTCGTGACGTGCGTTCTTCCCATCATGTAGCTTGGGCTTGAATTCCCTGGACACTGTTTGTTCTCTTGTCACTGGGCCATTTGTCCTAAGCCTTAAGCGATTGAGTCCCCCATTGTTTATCTTTCTCATCCAAGGAGATGGAAAACCTAAAAATAGACATAGATCAAAAAGCACAGCAGTCTAAAGGGGTGATGGTAGAGGCAAGTGCTTCGACACCCTCTAGTAAGCCCGAATCTGCTCGACGCAAAGTACCGTCCCGTGTGTACGCTCAAGTCAAGAAGCTACAATGTTGGAGGACGTTCCTCCTGTTAGGGTACAGCGTAGGCTTTAGAACGTAGAGCTTTAGGCTTCAGAGATACTAAGTGCACTGCCTCAGGGAAGTCGTATCACTTTCAGGGGGAATTTTTGCTGTTTCGGCACTTTTCCCCAGTGGCAGCTCCTGAGTCAGCCTCTCTGAGACGTGTCAGGAAGCAGGGCTGACGGGCACTCTGCTCCACACCTTTGCAGGCCATTCGCGATGTTCCTATTTCCACATGGCCTAGAAAATAAAACATGGAATGTGTTTCTCCGCAGAGAAGGCTGATAAACGGGAATCTATGCCTGTATGTCCTCATGAACATTTTCCGTCAACTAGCATGAATTTATTCATTCTGATCCTTGTTTAAAGATTTTATTGATTGGTTCATGAGAGACAGACAGAGAGAGAGAGAGAGAGAGAGAGAGGCAGAGACACAGGCAGAGGGAGGAGCAGGCTCCCTGCAGGGAGCCCGATGCGGGACTCGATCCCGGGACCCCGGGGTCACGGCTTGGGCCGAAGGCAGACACCCAACTGCTGAGCCCCCCAGGCGCCCCCATTTCTAATCTTTTAGATTCTGGGTCAACTACTAGAATCTGTCATGAGCTCCCCAGGTCAGAGAACACTCTGACACTCATCCCCTTTCGTTTCTCTTCGTAACGCCCCGGGCCTTCGGCACCCCGTTTTGCCCGGGTGGGAGACCGAGCTGTGCTTCTACCTGAATTGGGTGAAAATTGCGTGTAAGGCCATGAGCAGTCATTTCTAGAAGATACCATGTCAGAGTCTGCCCCTTTGAAATTTCACGGGTGATCACTCTTAGAGGAGGACACTTGCGTTCCATTGCCTAGAAAACAGCAGCGCATGTTTCCTCGAGGACCGTGTCCCTGAGCGGACACACTCGAACACACTATGTGAGTAGGATGCAGTGCGGCGCTTCGGCCATGGCCTTGACTGTGTACCTGTCTCTTGTGTTGTAGATCCATCACTCGCGCCTACTACAGGAACTCAGTAGGTGGTCTTCTCTTATTTGACATCACCAACCGCAGGTCCTTCCAGAATGTCCATGAGTGGTTAGAAGAGACCAAAGTACACGTTCAGCCCTACCAAATTGTGTTTGTTCTGGTGGGTCACAAGTGTGACCTGGATACTCAGAGGCAAGTGACTCGCCACGAGGCAGAGAAACTGGCGGCTGCGTACGGCATGAAGTACATTGAAACGTCAGCCCGAGATGCCATTAACGTGGAGAAGGCCTTCACAGACCTGACGAGAGACATATATGAGCTGGTTAAGAGGGGGGATATCACGATCCAGGAGGGATGGGAAGGGGTGAAGAGTGGATTTGTACCGAATGTGGTTCACTCTTCAGAAGAGGTCGTCAAATCAGAAAGGAGATGTCTGTGCTAGTCAGTCGTTTTGTTTCCAAGCCACGCTCTCCCACCTGAACTCACAAGCGATCGAGAGGAAAAGAATCCCTGCGTGACCGAGTGGACTCAACCTCCATCTTACATCCCCAGTGAGCCTCCTTCTCGAGGCGTCTATGCCAGGCCGTGGGGGGCGTGCGAGCCCGACTGAGCGACGTGGGCCAGGCGCTGTTTGTGGCCTGGTCTGGGCCTTGGCCGCTCCATGTGCCGTCCCTGCACCGCGGGCCAAGGGCTGAGTTCGGGGAGCTGGTCCGGAGAAAGACCCCCGTAGACAGGAAAGCGATTCCTTGCTGTGTCAGCTCACTCGTAGGTCACACACGTAAAAAAATCTGTCGGGGGGGCGCAGTCTCACATTGGAAATGATTAGCAGCACTGAAAAGGAGTGTGACATCGACTCCATCAGTGAGAACGGCCTACGCCGAGCGGCTGTGCTGGGTCTGGTCCGAAGGTACTGACCGGCCTCTACACAGCTCACCTGTACAATGAGGGGCACGACCAGCCACTTCCCAAGACCCTCTCAAGGCCTGTTGTTCTAGTAAGACTGGTGGGACTGGGGGGGGGGACACTGCGCATGCCGTGTTCCCGCGGCCCAGCAAACGCGCACCCTGGTGATGGGGTAACCACCCGTGTGCAGGAACCGTCCCATGCAAATTAGCAGATAAGCAGAACAAAGAACCTCAATCCACGCCACACCCTCTGTCTAGGGGTTCACCGGGCTGCCTCTTCAGGGGCCCGGCGGCCACGCACAGGTGCAGGGACGGCCTGTGAAACGAGCCCGGGGCAAGCGTTTGCTAATCGATCCTGCCCTGAGCACCTGCCCAGCAAGAGGCGCCGTGGCCCTCGCGCGTGCTCCACGGTCCCCTGAATTACTTCCTGATCATCACAACAGGCCTGTGAGGTTCTCTTCCCCATTTTACGAGAGAGTAAACTAAGAAGCAGGAGACTCACGCGGCTAAGGGGAAGGTCTACCGACTGCTGGCCCGTGCCCCACGGCATCATCTTGTTCCTGCTGTCAGATGAATGAACTGTTACTCATTTGTTTACTTTGGAAGAGATATGACTGTAAATAAATGTTCTCTGCGTGTTAGGAGATGTTTCCTTATTGCTCACGACTCAGCTGTAATCCTAAGGGAACCCGGGGATGAAACAAAAGGTAAAGCCAATTCAGGTATTAATGACAAGAGGGCTTTAAACAAGTGAACGATTGCACACCTAAGAACATTGAAACTGTGTGGGCTACAAGTGTTCTTGTCACTGAAACACAGTGGACAGATCCTTGAAAGGAACCAAATACAGCAACGGGGGGTGGGATGGGGATAAGACACTCACCTCACAATGACCTTAGCCACCTGTTTGCCATATACCTACACTGGGTTCTCGTGTACCCTAGAGAGTCAGCTCTTAATTCTCAGGTGAACAGACATCCAACTAACTACATCAGAAAATCGAGATGGTTGGCTTAAGGTTCCATTACGTTCTTGAAGAGAGATCGTGCTTTAAATTATTCTCTGGATTGTAGCCAGTCGAGCTAGGCAAAAGCCATACTTTTCCCAGTGAGAAAACACTTCTGAGTAGTCAGGTGTCGCGTATCCATCGTGATAGGAAAGCCTGGCGATGGTAAATTGCTGTGACATATAATATTGAACTTCAGTATGAATGTGACTGAATCTGAACAAAGTTTGAGAACTTAACTTCCGCCAGAATGAAGCAGCCAAGTAATGAAAACTACGGAAACAACCGCCTCGGATGAACCTGCAGCGTCAACTACAAGTGAATCAATCATCACCTCAACATTCATTTCACATGACCTGGCTTGGGTGGAGTCATTAAGTTGCCAGCTTTGTGGTTTTAGAAGGCAAATGAAAGATGGGCAATGGGAGTGATGCAAAGTTTCATCGACTACTATAGTGAATTATATCAAGAAGATTCCGGAAGCAAGATTTCCCAGTGCGTAAGTGAGTTGAGTGGATCCTGTCAGTTCCAAGAGTAGAGAAACAAAACTTCTTTATGGTTTTCTTGTCTCAAATACACTCTATGTATACTGTTCCCATTCCTTGCATTGTTTTAGGCAGGTTTAAAAATACTCAGCATAGGACCCAGCAAAGGTGGCTGAGCTTAATTGCTTACACAAGTTCTAGAAATCTTAAAAATCATTTTAGTAGAATTCAGTGCTGTTGTCACTGCAATAAGTGGGTTTTAGAAAATACGTGTGAAAAAATCAGGTGTTAATACAATACTAAGGATAAAGCTTTAGAAGCTATTTTACTACATAGGTAAAAGAAAAGATCAACTAACTTGTAACAAAGACCACAACTGCATGTTGGATTAGATTGTCTCCTATTCCAGAATAAAATGTACTGTAAACTTTCCCTCACTTTGTTGTGCATTGTAATGAAATGTGGAAAAAATGTTTTCTTTAGCTGTATGTGAATGAGAATTTGCTTGTATTTAGTAAAATGGTTGATTACGTGACTGTGAGATTTCAAGTGTGTGTTGTAGCTATTTCCACCACAAAGGCTATCGGTTAGCTCTGACACACAGCATGCAAACACCTCAAAGCCAGAACAGGAATATGATTTTTAGAAAGTCATACAATCATCATGTTGAAAGTCACAGAGGCCTTGCCACTGCCTGAGAATCCCATGCCACCTTCGGAAAAGTTGGTTCTAGCAGGCTCAAGTCGAATGACTGCCACGTTTAGTCAAGGATCTTAATTCTGACCCCAGGGAGCCGATCCCAACTACTGTCATCCCTCCCTGGAAAGTCTTCTGTTCCCCAGGCTCAGTCGCCTCGGCTCTTTCGGGTCCCACTCTATGGCAAAAATGCTGTTTGTGTCAGGGTCCCCTGCGGTGTGGGACACAGATCAGAACACAATAGTTCACAACAGTGCATGGGGTCCATGGCACACCTTCGGGGGAGGGGGAAAGAGGGAAAGATGTTGGATTCCGAGTCTGGGCAGAGGAAGGCTGAGCGCCGCACAGCTTTAGCATGTTTATAGTCATGAGCGAAGGAGGGAGGAAGGGACAAATGTAGGAAGGGAAAGCCACCCATGCGACGACATTCAATATAGTTTATCATTCCATTCACCTTAGAACCTCCAGGGACGGGTCATCTTTTCGCCAGTGAATTTCTTTGGCGACTTGATTCAGTCCCGTGGCTGCAAATACCACACATCAGCCAATGAGTCCTGGATTTATATGTCCAGCTTGTCCCTTTTGCATGGACCGCAGACCTTCATAAGCAACGGCCTACCCAACATTCCCACTCGAATGTCTAATAGGCGTCAGAAATTTAAAATGCCCCCAAACTAGCTGCTAATTCCCGACCCCCTCCCCCCAAATTTGTTCTTACCATGACCTTTCCTTCGTCAGTAAATGGCAACCTCCTCCTCCTGTGTACTTTTGACAAAAACCTCGGAGTCATCCTTGACTGCTCTGCTTCATAGTCCATGTTTGAGGTATCTGGCTATGCTGGCTCTACCTTCTAAGCACCCCGAATCCGGCTCTTAGGTGAGATGTTGAAACGTTCTTCAAACACACCAGGCACGTTCACACCTCAGGGCCTTTGTACTTGCTCTTTACTGTCTCTGGAATTCCCTTTCCTGAGACAAGTGGCTGCATTTCTCCCTCAGCTCCATCACCTCTGAAACCAACAGCCTCCAAACCTGCAAGCAGCTTCCCGAGTCTAAAGAAGCTGTTCCTGACAGTTCGACATAGAGGGTGATTCTTCAGTCTTCCGTGGGGAACGACAGAGTTTCAGGTGTACAGTAAAGAGCAAAGAAACTTAGGAGGAGAGAACGGAAAGCCTGGAGAGTCTGCTTTCACCGGAAGGAATGAAGAAGTAGTATCGCAGCGCGGCAGGGGATTTATGAGATATTAGGACCAAAATACACCCATAGGGCTCAAGGGGCAGGAAGTCACGGATGACCTCTGTCGGCACAGCACTGGTGGAGCGATTTCTGCCTACACCAAGCCCCTTGGGAAGCTGTTGTCCTCGGTTCTGTGGGAGACCCAATTCTTTTCTTTTTCCAGTTCTTTTCTTGCTCTCCGTTCTCTCATGGAGCGCCGCAGCCCACTCTGAGCATGATCCAATACAGCCCACTTGCCCACTCAACAGCCACAAATGCCTCACATTCAACACATCCTGCAGGAGCTCAATTTTTATCACGTGTTCCTTGCACCCCAATCCCTCTCAGCTTCATAAATGAAACACCCATCCATCCCTTTGTTCCACACAGAAACTTAGCACTTATCCTTAATTCGTCCCTTGTCCCCGCCTCTCATAGCAGATCCAGCGCCAAGCACTGTCAACTCTTCACAATACCTTCAAAATATCCAAATATCCATCTCCATGGCTACGACCTTTATCCAGGCTACTATCAACTCTTTCCCGAACAACTCTGATATCTTCCTAAGTGGTCACCTTACCTTCGGTTCTTACCCCCAAGATACAATCTCAATAAAACAGCCAGAATGGTCCTTTTAAAACAGAAAACAAAAAAATAAAAATAAAAGTAAATAAAACAGAAAACAGATCAAGTCATTGCCCCACTTAGAGCCCACCCCTGCTTTCTCAGCAGGCAGAACTCAATTCAAATAAACCTTCTCTCTCTTAACATGGCTACACGGCCTCGTATGACCTGGCCTCTGCGAACTTCTCCAGTTCTAAGTTCCGCAAACATGAGAATCTCACCCATGTTGTTCACCATTGTTTCTACAACCTGTAACATGCACATACGCTCGAATAACCAGTAAATATTACAACGAATGGTTGTCTTATTGCCCTACTTTAGTCCAATGACCTTGACTATAACTTCCCGTCGTTACATACACGCAGGCCCTATCCTGAAGCATGACCAGATTTCATCCACCTCTGAAACCTCTGCAATTACAAGTTCCGGTTGTCCACTCTATCCCATGAGCCCTGTTTTACACTTCCTTAGGCACCTCCAGGGAATCAACCACTGCCCACTGCCAGTCTATCGATGCATCCTTTGACTTTGTTTCCCTCCTTCTCCTGGGTCTGGTCAGCAGCATTCAAGTCATTAGTTCCTAAAGAAAATGATAGTTAAAATGATAGTTCCTTCTAGACTTTTTATTTATTGATTTTTTTTTTTACTTTTCAAAATGTTATTTACATGGTGGTTAAGAGTATGGATTTTATTTGCTTCGACATGGATGGACCTGGAGGGTATTACGCTGAGTGAAATAAGTCAATCGGAGAAGGACAAACATTATATGGTCTCACTCATTTGGGGAATATAAAAAATAGTGAAAGGGAATAAAGGGGAAAGGAGAAAAAATAAGTGGGAAATATCAGAAATGGAGACAGAACATGGAAGACTCCGAACTCTGGGAAACAAACTAGGGGTGGTGGAAGGGGAGGAGGGCGGGGGGTGGGGGTGACTGGGTGGCGGGCACTGAGGGGGGCACTTGACGTGATGAGCACTGGGTGTTAATCTGTACGTTGGCAAATTGAACACCAATAAAAAATAAATTAAAAAAAAAGAGCATGGATTTTGAGTAAGACCAATGTGGGTTCAGATTCTGACTCTACCAGTTAATATATACATGATTCAATTTTTCAGAATCTCACTTTACACATATATTAGATTGCACAATTATAATATTTTTTATTGGAGTTCAATTTGCCAAATTATAATATTCAACTCAGAACTGTTGTGAGGATGAAATGAGAGAATTCATATGACATGCTTAGCACTTGGTAAATGTCACACAGTAAACATACTCACAAAATGCTTGGGATTTGTTATATGTTTGCACCTAAATGAATCTTTTTCATGAATGGTATTATGAAGCACATACTGTGCTGCTACCTTCTGTATACATACAGTAAATTTTTTTGTAAATACGTATGAGGGCAGGAGCCATCCATTTTTGCGTATTATTGTATCTCCACAGCCAGTCACTGCCTGGTGCATGTTTGCTGAATGTGATCAAAGACTTAGCTGACATGCTGAAGATGGCAGACACACAAGAAACCTGGATCTTTCACGATGCTCTTGAGCTACAGATTGCACTACCCTCAGAGCCGCTCTATATTGACTCCTTATTCCATGAGATAATAAATCCCTTTTGAGTTTAGGCCATTATCTCCACTTGTAGCTGAAAGTCTCCAAACTGATCCGATGGCATCGTACTGTATGCACATACAAGGAGCTACTGATTTCTCATACGTAGATACTAGGTCATGTACGATTTTGTACGATTTTTTGCTGCTCTAAAGCAATTCTACGGCATATATGTATCTTTCTGTATTTCGTCAACTATGTCAAGTCAAAAAATCATAAAAGTAGGATTCACGAATCAAAGAAAATTCATATTTAAAATTTTGATTAATCAGACTGCTGTCTAGAAAGGTTTTACTGAATGCCCCAAAACAGTGTGTGATAATGTCTATAATGAGTATTATTGCCAATCTCTGAAGTCTTTGCAAAGCTAAGAGAAGAATAATACAGGTTTTAAATTTGCATACACTTCGTTACTGGTTTTCTGCTGCTTGCGGATGAATACAGTACTAATAGAAAGGTGCTGGCTTTTTTCTTATTAATCAGTAAGATTTCCTTACATATGGAAATCAATTCTTTATCCACCTCATATGCTACGATACCTTTTCCTGTTGGGACCCCTGGGTGGCTCAGCAGGGAGCCTGCTTCTCCCTCTGCCTTTGCTGCTCCCCCTATTCCTCCCCCAC
The DNA here is from genome assembly GCF_018345385.1 of Vulpes lagopus. Lineage (NCBI taxonomy): Eukaryota > Metazoa > Chordata > Mammalia > Carnivora > Canidae > Vulpes > Vulpes lagopus. The sequence goes on along the minus strand of NC_054848.1, from coordinate 122,373,693 downwards.
TGCTCATGCTCTCTCTCTCCCCCAAATAAATAATCTTTTTTAAAAAAAATATTCATATTTTTCTTTTCTTTTAACTTTATCGTGTTTGGTATCGTGTTTTTTTTTTTTTTCTTTTTTTCCCTAGTCCACTATCCCAAAGTAACAAATTAACTGAATAGCTTATAATTCAAATTAAATCTGAATATTCAGTTAAAAATATCTTGTTGGCAGTGTAACATGAACACAGGTGATGAGAAGAATCTACTGACAGGAATAATAAAAGGAAAATGAACAAATTCTAGTATGTTCTGCCTTGGGAAACTGCCTTTTTAGGATGTCCAAGATTTTCACCTATGAGCAACACAACCTGATGCATGACTTCATTAGGTGGGTTTTTTTCCTATTTGAATTGCATACTGCACCTTTTATGTTTTTTTAAACAAAAACAATATAGTCATTGGGAAAGACTGGAAAATTCAAAAGAAGCCTAAAGAAAAAATAAAAAGCATTTGTAATTCCACCACCTGAGGATGAACACTACTAAAACTTTGGTGTAGATCTTTGAGGTGTGGGCAGTTTTTCTATTTCCACATCGTCGACACCAGTGGTTCTTTATCCACTCAGTTTGATTTCTAAATCACAGTACCACACAGGGCAGAGGTCTTTAATATTAAATAGACAATATCATTATCTAATTCTATAATCATATTTTACTGATTAATCATTACTTCACATGTTGTCTTCAAGAAACTGGAAACAGTTGCCTTAAAGTTGGAGAATCAGGTGGCTGGGGACAAGGTGCAAAGAAAACGTAATGTCTATTGGATACCATTTTATAACTTTTGATTTTCGTACCATGTGCCTTATTTTATATACCCTGGTCTCTTAAAGTTTTATGGCCAAAGCGTTAGTGTTACTAGGCCTTCTGCACTCGAATACTAGAAAAACATTGTCCTACGATCTCCTATAATCCATTTAGGGTTTCTTTAGGAATTGACTTATGTATAGGATGTGGAGGTAGAGACAACTATTTCCCCCAAATGGCTAGCTGCCTACCCCACACTATCCATAGAATACTTCATTCATTCTTTTTTCAATGATTGGGAATTCTACTCCCTTCAAATATTAAATTGTCATAGATATATGGCTTTGTTTTTTTAGACACTCATTGTATAGTTCATTGATTCGTTTACCTATTCCTGCCCTAATACTTCATTGTTGTAGTTGGGTTATTCCACAGGATATTTATATGATCCCTTTTCCCTTCAAAATGCTGGTATTTGCCTGTAGTACAGTAAAACTTATGAATAAATGTGTCCATTTCTTTACCCATTTATCCGGTGAAAAAGCCAGACACAGCAAGAAAACAACTGCATGATCTCATTTACACGTGGAATATAAACAATTCAAACACACAGAAGCAGAGAGTGGAAAGCAGTTATGCAGAATGAACAGCAGCATGATGACTAGTAACGAATAGTGTATTGAACACTGGAAATCTCCTGAGACTAGATTTCTGGTGCTCACCACGCACACTTAGAGGCTTTAGCTATTGTCTATTTATTGCTGGATATTTTATATTTATACCTCATAAGTGATATTCGTGTTTTATTTGAATGGGTTCCTTTTCTCATTACACATTCTAACTGTTCATTGCTAGTGTGCAGGAAATCTGTGGAAACACGCATGTTTGCATTTTGTATCCAGACGCCGTAGTGAATCTTATTACTTCAGTTTTTCAATTGATCGCTTCTGTTTTCTAGGTAGACTCTAATCTACAAATAATTTTCTCTCTTCCTTTCAAATATTTGTACTTCATTTCTTCTTCTCATCTTTCCACACTGGCTAGAACATGGATTAAATGCTTCTAGCATTTTAACCGTGAATTACCTTGATCAGGTCATAGAACTTTTCCAGATGTTACTATTTTACTAAGACCTTTTACAAAGAATGTATGTTGAGTTTTTCAAATGTCTTTCTTGGACCCACTGAGATAATCAAATGGGTTTTTTCCTTAACCTATTTATTTTATTTTTCCTTAACCTATTTTTGTAATTAATTGTATTAGTAAATCTGTTGATGTTTAACCACACTTCTTTACATTCTTAGAATAAAACTGTACTCATTCATGGCACATTTTTAAAACAGCTTGATTTAATTCACTATTAGTTGATTAGGATATCTGTGTCTATTCATGTTTGAAATTGGTTCACGACAGTATCTCCAAAACTTCCACAGGGATTAAGAAGAATGTGGGGAGGATTTACAGTCACATAAAGTCCAAAAATTGTGGATTAAAGAAAGCCAAATAGTATTCTATGAAACTACACTATTATATATCGGGGCTTTACAAGGGGAGGCAATCGTATACAGCACGTCCTCAACTTACATGGCAAATAATTTAAGGACTGACCGTTCGTTGCAGATGGTAATCTTGTGTACTTTCTGTCAGGTTGTGGCACCATGGCTGTTCTGGCCTCATGAAATCATGAAATGCATGAAAATATCGGTCTTCTTTTCCTCTATCCTAGAATAGTTAAATAACAGAGCGGTCTGCTGCTTGGAAGTTTGATAGAACTCACCCGGAAAAGCTGTTGCATCCAGCATCTATCTCTTTTTCTCTTTCCTTTCTTTCTCTTCCTTCCCTCTTCCTTCCCTTTCCTTTTTTCTTTCCTACCTTCTTTCCTTTTTTTTTCCTCTCTCTCTTTTTTTTTTTTTTGCAGAAGAGGATGTAGATCTTTAATAATCTTTTCAATTTATTTCAGGGTTATGGTTAGATTCAGTTTTAAATCATTAGAGCAAAAAATAAAACTAAAAATAAAAAATAAGCCATTAGAACCACCGTCTTGTTGTTCACATGTATTCGTCATTGTCCTTCCCTGGAATAGGGTTATACTTCTCTCCTAAGATGTAGCCTTGGCCATGTGACTGTCACTGTCCTGCTAGAGGCTGACCCATCAGCGGGGATTCCGGAGTGAGCCGAGCCTGGAGCAGAGCCACCCCGACCTGCAAGTAGACATGCGGCACACGGATCGCGGAGGACTACCACAGCAGCGCGTGGCCTACACCCGGTGAGGAGGGGACGGTGACAGATTGTCTTTGAGAGGTCCGCATTCCATCTAAATTTCCAAATGCGTTCGCACACAGTTGTACTTAGTACGACTTCACAATCTGCGCATCGGCGCATAGAAGCCTCTCACCTGTAATGCTCAGTGGTTTTGCTTTTATGATTCAGAGTTGTTAGAGGCTTGTCTATTTTCATCAGTATTTTTTAAAGAACCAGTTTGTGGTTTTGTCAATTTTGCTTATTCTGCACTCTAATTTTTTGACTTTTCATGTTATCTACATAAACTCCTATTTTGTCTCTTTTCACGTGAACGTTTCTCCAGTATTTTACGTGCCAACTACTTTTTATTTTACTCTGAACATTCTAAATATAAAGCAATTCTGGGTCTTAAAGTCTATGCAGAATGGTGGTATTTTTGTTTGAGCTGACAACGTCTCTGGATAAGTTCAGGTCACATGTGCCAACCTGTCCTCTGTGTGCTGTCATTCCATTGGCCGCTCGGATTTCTTTTTCTTTTTTAAGATTTTATTTATTCATGAGAGACACAGAGAGAGTGAGAGAAAAGCAGAGACACAGGCAGAGGGAGAAGCAGGCTCCATGCGGGGAGCCCGACGTGGGATGCGATCCCGGGTCTCCAGGATCACACCCTGGGCCCAAGGCAGGCGCTAAACCACTGACACCCGGGGGTCCCCTGGCCGGTCAGTTTTCAAGGCTTTTCCTGAGCCACTTGGATCTTCCCTGTGCCTGCACCACGGTAGCCAGTCCAGAAACTGGGCAGCGGTCTATCCTTTTGTTCAGTTCTTTGCTATGCGGACTAGGAACACGTATGAAGGGACGCCTGGGTGGCTCAGTGGTTGAGCATCTGCCTTTGGCTCCGGACGTAATCCTGGAGTCCCGGGATCGAGTCCCACATCGGGCTCCCTGCTTGGGGCCTGCTTCTCCCTCTGCCTGGGTCTCTGCCTCTCTCTGTGTCTCTCATGAATAAATAAAATATTTTTTAAAAAAGGGAACACGTATGAACCCACAGTCTGTAATCAATACCGGGGTCACTTTCCCAAGCTCCTCCCTCTTTCCAGTTCCCAGGGGCCTCCCTTTCCTGTGCTTCAGCCCGAAATCCCAACCAAGCTGGGACAGAATGGCTTGAGGTTGGGAATCGGAAGGGGTGGCAGTGATTGGTGATGACAAGGTCTCAGGTGCGACTGTGGGAGGATCTAAGGAATGTTCTGGGAGGACAGTATGACTGGAGGGGAGACGATGAGGCCGGAGACAAACAGCATTACCCTAGGACACAGAACAGCCTTGACCTTAACTGATGGAGGCAGCAAAAGCTAGGGTGTTGTCATAGGATTTCCGCATTCGAGTTTAGCATCAAGGGCTCATATTTTCATCCGGACTCCTTGTTTTTATTTTATTTTTTTTTTTTTTAAATTTTTTTTTTTTTTATGATAGTCACAGAGAGAGAGAGAGAGGCAGAGACACAGGCAGAGGGAGAAGCAGGCTCCATGCACCGGGAGCCCGATGTGGGATTCGATCCCGGGTCTCCAGGATCGCGCCCTGGGCCAAAGGCAGGCGCCAAACCGCTGCGCCACCCAGGGATCCCCGGACTCCTTGTTTTTAAGCTTACTTGTTTCTCATTGCATTAAATCCAAAATAACCTGCAATTCTAGTCTTTATTCATTTTACCTCAAAGCTATTTTGTAGTGTTTGAATTTAAAATGTTCCAGATTTGAGACTTTTATTAATTCCTAATTTATCTGAGTTATGCTCAGAAAATGTTGCTCAGAGGATTTGCCCATTAAGTGACTGAGAATAGCGTATTAAGGCTCCCGCTAATGATGTGATTTTTTTTTCTTGATTTTCTAATACTTTATATATTCTGACACATTTAGATACCTGTGCACAAAAGGTTTCATCTTTGTCATAACGGTACCTTTCATCACTACAACAGGATCTTGTTTTGAAAATTTCAAAGTAGAAAGAAAAATCAAAAACACAGTTAACTGGAACTCCTACTGCAAAGTCCTCGGTGACCTGATTCTTTGGAATCCAGAATACAGAAAGATTTACCAAAATGACAGATTTGAGGTTTTTTTTTTTTTTAAGATTTTATGTATTCATGAGAAACACAGAGAGGCAGAGACACAGGCAGAGGGAGAAGCAGGCTCCCTGTGGGGAGTCCCACGTGGGACTCGATCCCAAGACCCCAGGGATCGTGACCTGAGCCAAAGGCAGACACTCAACCACTGAGCCACCCAGGCACCCTGAAGGATGTTAACAAGGGACAGTTTTGACTCTACCGAAGGCCCCAAATTTTCTTCTCTAGAACATTCCTTGCCATCTCATTTAAAGTATCCAAAACACTTATTTAAAAGTCTGTTACTCTGAAATACTTTACTTGTATTAATTACAATTTCATAGAAATATTTTCTAGGGTGGAATGAAGGGAGCAGAGGGAGGCAGGTCCACAAAAAATATATACATATGCATAACATGGATATGGTTAGTGACTACCGCAACCAGTGTTCAGGATTTCAGTATATTTCTCCACTTTTAAGAACTTAAATACTAGTATCTGCCGTTATTCAGTAATGGTCTTTATGATTTTGTATCATGACGTATGCGGAGTCCTACATGAAACACTGGAGCTCTATGAAGTGCCCTGACCGTATTTCTTGCCTTTGTATTGTTATATACTTTAAAAATGCCCCTTTCCTTAGTCATTTCTAGGGTCGAGCCGTTTTCCTGACTGCTGACCATATCTAGATCTGTCCCAGATTGGGACAGCTTGGACCCCATCTACTTTTAGAACTTCCTGTCGCCAACTTTCACCTGTGGGCTAGGTAGAGAGTCCAAAAGGGGGGTATGACAGTGAGCAGGGAAGAAGGGACGGGGTTCCAGGCTTAGTCCCCAGCTTGCCTGTCTCCACCTATCCCCAAAGCCAAATTCCTCCCGCCTTCCTCTGTCAGAGAAACCCTTCTGTCAAATAAAACGGATCCCTCTCCCACCCACCCAGCCTTCTTTCCCCATCAGTCCACTCTAACCAAACAACCCTGATGTCACCGTGTCAAAGCTAGAACTGCCGTTTTGCTCTGGTGCTACAACCAATAGCTATAGTAGAGTTGAAAATTAAGTATCTAGGGTCAATTTTAATTGAACTCTTATGCTCCCTTCAAACCGAGAAGAAATTACTGCCCAATCCAGTCCGGACATGCACTGAAGTGGCCAAGGATGTATGTGTTGCTGTTGTGACTGTCTGGAGTGTACTAATGGAAACGAAGAGAATGTCATCTGCTGCTATTTTGATTATTGTATTTTTTACTCTAGAATACACAGGGTTGATATGGGGAAAATAAAGCGATTCAGACTAAGATGGGTTTACTCAAGCACCTAAAAGATCTAGAAGAAATTTCCTATTTGGTTAGGGCCTACCTCCAAATAAAGTAGCCCCAAAAGGCAAATAGTTGTCACACAACCAACCAAACATAAAATTATTTGAAAACCATGACCAGGGGGCACCTGGGTGGCTCAGGGGTTGAGCGTCTGCCTTCGGCTCAGAATGTGATCCCAGAGACCTGGGATCCCAGTCATTGGGCTCCCCATGCAGAGCCTGCTTCTCCCTCTGCCTGTGTCTCTGCCTCTCTCTCTCTGGGTGTCTCATGAATAAATAAATAAAATCTTTAAAAAATGACCAAGAGGCATGATCCTTTATAAAGAAACTGCTCAGATATACCGTGCATCCTTCTTGTTTCACGTGGCTCTAGCTACAGCCGACAAGCCATCAGACAAGAGAGAAGGAACAAACAAAAATAAATTCTACAGTTGAATTCTAAGGCACAATCCACACCTAAGTTTTCACTCACACACAGAATCCTGGGCCATGTGCGACTACTAACAAGAAAAGCAGCTCTGTGCTCATTAACCAAGTTCAAACACTTCAAGTCTCAAACTTTCCTCCCACAATGGGTCACTCAGGCAGTACTCGCCCTGGATATAGAAGAGTATTACTATGTGGAGAATATGCTTAATTAGCAGGCACACTGATTCTGTGATGCCGACTGTAGGGTTACAATTCCAAAACACGGGCAGCCCAGGTCGCTCAGGGGTTTAGCGTCACCTTCAGCCCAGGGTGTGATCCTCGAGTCCTGGGATCGAGTCCCACGTCGGGCTCCCTGCGTGGAGCCTGCTGCTCCTCTGCCTCGGTCTCTGCCTCTCTCTCTCTGTCTGTGTCTCTCATGGATAAATACATAAAATACCTAAAAAAATGAAAAACCTGAACTATTATAACCTTTGTTAGCCAGGGGCCTTATAAAAGTCGGTCAGTTCCTGTCAAAAACTGGGCTCGTAATAATGCAAGATTCAAGGCGCTGTGAGCAAGAGGTATCAAACCCCCTTTCTCCTTCGAGGTTGGGGAACTGACCCTGGATGAGCCTCCTAGCTTCGTTGCTCAGGAAACCTGATGAAAGCGGACCATCAGCTGTGGACCAGGTACAAGGCTACAAGGCCCTGGGTGGCACCTGGTGTCCGAGCTGAGAGCCGAGAGGGCTACGAGTGCCCGTAAATAAGTCTACCTCCTGTTCCTGGTCCTGTCCCAGGCCAGGGTGGGGATGCCATGCACAGGGGGCTGTTCTAAGAGGGAGCAGTCCCTCTGGCTCCTGTCCCCACCCGTCTGTGGAGTCTGTGGGGACTGCCGCAAGAATTCCCACAGAAGAACCGTACCTAGAGCCACGGTCAGGCATGGGGTCTTACGTCCTTCAGAGTAAACTGGGGTCGGACATCGCCTATCCGGGGCTTGGGAGTTTTATCTATAGCTGAGCCCAGCACCAGTTATGACAGGTGCCGCACACGCACTCAGCCAGTGTCTGCAGAGACAACGCAGTCCCACGTTCGCACCGAATAGGCACACGTAACACTATCCCAAGGGTACAGGATTAAAACCGACCAAGACGAACCTTTAAGAAACGACTCAAGACCTTAAAGGTATCACGGAGGTTTAGAACAGAGAATAGCAGAGAAAGGAGAGGATTATTCATTAAGGGATTGAAGTTCAGTTAACATTTCTGCCAAACTTAGCTGTTAGCTCTTGCTAGAGAAAGGAGCGAGGCATCACGGTACTGAGGGCAGGAAATTCACACAGGAAGTGGATCTGGGTCTCGTGCCGGCTATGTGGCCGGAGAAGGTCCTTCTGACTGCAGCCACCAACATCCAGATGGCAGAGCAGGGCAGGGGCGGGGGTGGGCTGAGATGACGATGGCGCTTTCCATCACCCTCTCCTGACACTACTGACAAAACTACAGAAATAAAAACGCTATAAACCGTGCTCCTTAGTTCCATTTTTGGTGAGTCTCAGGAAAAATCTTAAATACATCCAGAAGCCTCACGTAAAAATGTTAATTACAGATTTGTTACTTATAATGCAGAAGAAGTGTAAAACGACCCAAATGTCTCAATGTGTATGTTTACTCCAGTTCACCCATTAGAATGCTAGTACGAAACTAGTAAAGCGATGTCGATAGAGCAAGTAGCACTACAGAATAATGCAGGTTGCATGTCAAGTGAAAAAAGTAGGATAAAAATCATAAGAACAAAATCATTTGAATCATGTTTTACAAACCTCTGCATAATAAAGGAATGGAACACACAGAAATGTTTAGAGGACTGCAAGTGGAAATTGCCTTTTTTTCTATTTTCTACATTTTCCCAAATGAGCATCTGAATGCCATTCCTGACATATACTAGGTATTTATATACATTTATTAAATTACCTTGATTTTGCTCTTTAATTGATACTATCTCTAAAAAGCTGCGTTCCTTCATATTCAGTTCAATTTTCGTGAAATTAAACTGAGTAAATCATTCATGTCCTAATATTAAGAAGGACATTTGTGCCAATATACTTACCATAATAAGGTTTGGGCAAAAGTAGCACTTACAACATCTCAAGATGTGTACGAACCTCAAATACTAGAATATGGGAATTCTGAAGTATGAAAGAAAAGTGACTCAAGGAACTTTGGTTTCTTTCAAATTTAACTCAATTGCTTGCTGATGTGAATTCCTTCCAAAGAGAATCTGCGTCGTTCCTATAAACATAACCTCTTGGGACATGCTAGTTATACTCAGAAGTAAATGAACTTTACAAATATGTGAAAAGACACGTTAACTTTAGGAAGAATAATGTTTAAAAAAGGTGCCATGCCACAGTTTTAACTTCAATGTTTTAATATCATGAAATACAAGTACAAAACATTGTACAAGTATATGTTGTACTACACAGAGATGGAATAATACATTTGTGTTTTTATCAGACTATCACCCAGTGCTAGCCACTGTACCAATGGCTTTCCGCAGGGATTTTTCTACTCTTTGTATGAGATTTTATCATGAATAAAAAAGCTCACAAATCTCTCAACCACTGCAGATTTAAATTTATCTTAATATTCTTGTTCAGCCGCTTTGGAGACCGTTAAGAAATACAGAATTGCCTTAGCCGAGAGTTTTGAGTGGCTAAAAAATTTTATTATTTCATGTTGGCCCAGATCTCCCTTACATTGGCATTGCAAAGACACTGTGCACTTCTATGGGGTTTAAAAAAAAGTGTTGTCTCAATAGACAGCCCTCTTATGTTTGGGAAGGCAAATTACCATTTCTTGAAAAGTACAGACTATTGTAATAGTTATTGGCTAAGTAGTAATTCATGAAAATCCATTTATATAACACAAATAATAGCAACAGAGAGCGATAAAGCCCCACATATAACTAAAGAAAACAAGTTTGGAAATATTTAAACTAACTATTTTTCCTACCTCTATACTGGTTTAGCCACATCAAGTGAGAGTAAGTATCAGCCAATAAAGAAAAGTATTCAGCATTCTGCTTCCATAACATACCTCAGCCATCTCGGCTAAGACTTTTCTATGACAAACCAAAAAAAAAAAAAGATAAAAGTTGCATTTACTTTGCTGAAAATAAAAATAAAATAAAATAATGCTGATTTCATAAAATATCTGTAACTAACTTTGTTTCTATAATAAAATGGTGGCTATCTTTTTTGAAGTTTTAATTACCATTCTTGCCATTAAAAAAAAAATCTATCAAAGTCATGTCAACCTTTAAGGATAAACTTTGGGGTACTTAAAATAACATGTTTGGAAAACTGAACCACATTTTTAATTGCCAGCATTATGCTTTGTTCTTGGTAGAATCATCTTTGTTTCTTCTTTTTACATCCCAGTTATAAACCCTGGCCATATCTGCAAGAATTGTCAAAGAAAATGCAAATGCAAATCTAAAGATAACACACCAACGACTAGGTTAGGTATTCACTCACAGACTGAATCGAAGAGAGAAATCGTGCATGCGAAATAATGGGAACAACTAGTGTTGTGAGCCATCTTGCTACGGTATCATTGAAGAAAATACTGGAACTAAATTCCACCAATACAAAGTCACAGTCTCAAATCAGTAGTTGTTTAGGATACGTAGTCAACTATAGCATTATATTTGAGAAAATAGGTGCTTGACACGGTCTGAAAGACAAGCCCTCATCGATGAAATTTTAAAGATATTCAAACTATATCCTTACAGGCAATATTTAAATTAGTACAACTATCGATAATTTCATCTCTTACCCTCCCTTTGGTTTAATAGGACATTCACTCAACTTATTTTCCTTCCCGTAAGCACCATCCTGTGTAGGCCCTCGCACATCAATCATTTCTTTCATGGACTGGGCCTTTGGTGTTGCATCCAGAAGTCATCACCATACTCAGTCATCTAGATCTTCTCCAGTGCTATCTCCTAGAAAGTTGTTTTTTTCTCATCTAGAAGTTGAATAGCTTTTTCCCCCGCCTCTGGATGAAGTGTCCACATTATGCATCCCACACCAGCCCCTGCTCTAGGCCTCTAACAGGCCTGCCTTCCCTCACCCAAGCACTCAATGCATGCTGCATGCTACGTGCTGTGGAGAAAAGAGCACATACAGCTCCTACACTTGAAGTACTCCCCATCTGGCGTCGAAAACAAAGTACTACATGCAAAGTGCTAGGTAAGCACAGAAAAACAACAAAATACCCTGAAGATTTGTAAATGTTCAGAAATTATCTGATGCTTTAGCTGAAATATGAAGGGAAAAAAAGGAGTAACCCACATAAGTCAGGGGAAATCATTCCACGTAGGAAGAACAAAGTGGAAATATAAAGGGTATGGCACAGGTGGGGGGGAGGTGAGGAGAACTGATTGGGGCTATTTGGAACCCAGGGTGCACTGAGGGAAGGCTAGGGCAGGAAGAGGTCAGTGGCATGAAGTAAGACTGTCCTGGGAACACCTCACAGGTGCCTTGGTGACCATGTGGGGCCAATGCCTGTTACAGGCACCAGGAGAGGTAGGTCAGAGAGGAAAGGCAAAGAGCTGGGTTTCAACATACCTGGCCCCTCCTTGACCAGAATACCTACCCCCACTTCTCTCTGCTGATCCAAATCCTATACTGCCTTTAAAAACAGCCCAAGTGCTAACTCTCAAAGCCTCTTTGAACTAATTCCAATTTATCTCTTTCCCTAACTTTAAATTGCCTTGGCATTGCCTTCCTGAAACAAACTTACTTATATTTGACTATCAAATTATCATTTAGCTGTTTTACATGTGCAGTCCTAATACAGCAAGACTTTGCCACTTTTTTTTTTTGCACTGACTCCCTCACCATCCTGTGCCCCATACAACTTACAGTTGCAGCAACATAGGAGACCCTTAATAAACGCTTGTGGATTAAGCTATTTAACTAGCTATGAAGGTGTCTCGAGAAAACTGAAAGAAAAATGGTTATGCACTGATTTGAATTTGCTATTTCCAAACCTTCATAATTCAAATTCAAAGTAATCAAACTTAGTGAAGTATTAGTTCCAAATACGCTAATTATCATTCTCATAAAATCTGCAAGTTCAAATCAGCCTAAGAGTAAGGTTATTCTTCTCATCAAAATAATGCAAGTAAGAATGTCGAAAACATCTTTCTCCTTTCCGTCCTTTGCTTTTAGTTAAAGAAAGGATACTGACTTCAGTGGTAGTAAATTGGTCTCGAAGAAAGTCAAGATCTTCCTCAAGAGAATCAAGATTCTTTGTGGCAGTTGATAGATTCTTTTCCAACAATGCCTGAGCTTCATCAATATCATATTCAAGCATTACATTAGCCTGAAGAAAGAAAGTCATGACAGTTATTCAACATTTCCATAGTGCTTCACAGGTTAGAGCAGGGGTTGGCAAACTACAGCCCTTAGGCCAAACACAGCCAGCTGCGTTTTCTTAGAAGTTGTACTGGAACCCAGATATTCTCCATTCACTTATGCTTTCATACCTCAGCAACAGAGCTGAGTGGTTGTGACAGAGACCGTGTCCTCTGCAAAACCAAAATATTTATTCTCTGACCTTTTACACAGACTTTACTGATCCCTGGGGTAAAGAATACATTTACATACACTGTATTGTTTACTCCTCGTAACAACCCTGGTCAATCAAGTTCTTATTTTTTCCTCTTTACTGCTAAGAAAATGTGGGCTCAAAGAGGTTAGGTTGCCTACACTAGCACAGATATTAAGTAAACAGGAGAATTAAGAGAAGAACCAGTATTTAGACACCAAATCCCATCTTTCTACAACCTCCATGATGACACTAAATAGTCTTACAATAGTTTTTTTTTTTAAGATTTATTTATTTGACAGAGAGAGAGAAAGAACAAGCAGGGGGAGTGACAGAGGGAGAAGCAGGCTCCCTGTGGAGCAGGGAGCCTGATGAGGGGCTCCATCCCAGGACCTGATCATGACCTGAGGCGAAGGCAGATGCTCAACTAACTGAGCCACCCAGGTGCCCCTAAATAGTATTACATTTGAATCAATTTAAATACTTGTTTCTGAGCTTAAGATACAGGGATTTAAAATTTTGCAAATTATATATATATAATGGCTAGCTCTTACTGTCTCCTTCCTACCGCCAACAGATGCTAGGGATGAAGCCCGAAGCTCTGGTGTTACTGCCTACACAGAGATACACGCATTCTGGAAGCAGGAACAAACCTTTCCTAGCTCTAAACTCCTCGTGGGGATCCCTGGGTGGCGCAGCGGTTTGGCGCCTGCCTTTGGCCCAGGGCGCGATCCTGGAGACCCGGGATCGAATCCCACATCAGGCTCCCGGTACATGGAGCCTGCTTCTCCCTCCGCCTGTGTCTCTGCCTCTCTCTCTCTCTCTATGACTATCATAAATAAATTAAAAAAATAAAATAAAATAAACTCCTCGTGTTTCCTGACTTACCGCTGGGAATTTCCTGAACCACTTCCTTCATCTGACTGATGAGGAATTTAAAAATTACTCAAGGGATTATTGTAGGGATTAAATGAGACAGACAACATGAAAGCGTCTGGCACAAGAAGGTGCTACATACTTACTGACTGAATAACCCAATCCATGACAATTAGAAAACTGTATAAAAATTGAGACAGGACAAGAAAATATTCAAAGGCAAGTACATGTCTCTTCAATCCCAAACCCCATTCCTGAGTCAACTGCCATTGCTTCTTATTACTATTTCTTTTTCAGAAAATTTGTATACTTTGGTTACTTTTAACAAAAAAATAGAATAAATTTAAAAACACTTCATTTGTGACAGAAAAACATCGATGATTCATTCAGGAAGCACTGTGTGCCAAGTATTTCTTCTTTGTTGATTCACTCCTCAGTCTTATCAGCCTCTCCATTTGATGGTCTAACAGGCATCTCAAAACGGACACACCCAAAACACACTGCAAGTCACCCTGCAAAGGACCCTATTGGTCCCCTACCTGCAACATGAGTTACAAATATTTTCCCTGTTCAATGTTTGTCTTCTGACTTTGCTTATAGTTTCTGAGTTTTGTGGCCTAAACAAACCATCCTTATCTCAGGGTTATAAAAAAAGTTATCTATCACTTGGTGTATCTCATGCAAGTATGTAATACATTTAGGACACATTCTCTTATGCAGTATGAAGTGGATTCCAGGTGTAATTCTTATCAGACAGCTCCTTGTTGTCCTAGTCTGGTTTATGGAATCATCTTATCCCCACCTGCTAATGGAATGTGGGCTGAGGGAAAGAGAATTTGAGGAAGATGACGCCTCGGATTAGACCACCAGGTAGACAGCCATTTCATTTACAGAACTAAAGCTAAGCAAGTATGGGAAATATGGTCATAGAATGGAATGTACAAACCCTGAAAATATTACAATGAACAAAAATCAGGAGGGGGAACTAAGGAATAGAGAGTGAGTTTCCAGGTATTAATCTGCCCATCTAGGGATCCCTGGGTGGCTCAGCGGCTTGGTGCCGCCTTCAGCCCAGGGTGTGATCCTGGAGACCCAGGATCCAGTCCCACATCGGGCTCCCTGCATGGAGCCTGCTTCTCCGTCTGCCTGTGTCTCTGCCTCTCTCTCTGTCTCCATTAAAAATAAATAAATAAATAAATAAATAAATAAATAAATAAATAAATAAACAAACAAACAAACAAATAAATAAAATAATCTGCCCATCTTACACAGCATTATAGTAGCTCTCAAGGGTGATTCTGCAATATAACAGCAAGGGGGAAATCTTTCCAGTGAGGAGAGGTGGGAGCTGTACACTTAGCTTGCTACTTTGCACGGGAACTTGCCTGGGGTAACAAGACCAATGGGCAGCGAGCTGGATAGTAAGGAATGGCGTGGCTGATTGGTGAGAGGATTGAGAGGAGTAACATAGGAAAAAAATCAGAGACAAGGTCTACACATCATCTAAAATTGAAATATATGGTTTTAAAAATGGCCTCTAATCTCAAGAATTTTTTAAAATATTTTATTTATGTATTCATGAGAGACACACACACACAGAGAGAGAGAGAGAGAGAGAGAGAGAGAGGCAGAGACACAGGCAGAGGGAAAAGCAGGTTCCCTGTAGGGAGCCCAACGCAGGACTCGATCCCGGGACTCCAGGATCATGCCCTGGGGTGAAGGCAGCACTAAACTGCCGAGCCACCCAGCCTGCCCTAATCTCAAGGTTTTTATAATAATCTTTTCCCCCTAAAGTTGTGAGAAATCTTTCCAGAACTAATAAACCCTCACGGGGAAGAAATATTTATCCGAGGTTCAGCAGTCCTTTCTATTTTATTTCCACTGCTCTTCCTTGTGTGACATTTAAGAGATAAAGCATTAGCAGAAGGGGAAGAGGGCTTTGGTTAGTTTTATATTGACTGGGAGAGACGAGTCCCTTCTGTAGCTCATCACACTTGTCATTCCAGTCCGTTTCCATTACAGACCCCTTGAACTCTACCCCTTTGTTCCCTCCACATTCAAAGGGAGATACGCACTTTACCCAGCTCTAATAGTATTGTTGTGGTGGGAAAACCACAGTGGTTTACAAATGTCAGCCAAGGAATCTGTGGCTATTTCAGTTACTTACCCCCAACCACAGACACACTTTATCAGTAGGAGGAACTGAAGCTTTGCAATACAGGTTATCTGCCAGTAAGAATCTGGTCTCCAATGAACCAGTGGACTCCTTCAAAAAAAAAAAAAAAAGACAGTACTGTAAATAGGTCAGTTTAATAACAAGGTTATAAAGGAGAGACCGCAGAGCTGAACCTAAATCATTTAAAAGAATACCACCCAGCCAACTGAGTGTAGTGGTAAAAGAAGGCTGGAGCCAGATGGCTGGGCATGGGGGGCATGGATTCTGGCTCAGCTACTTACTACCTGTGTAAATTTGACATTTCATTTGACCTCTCTGTGTTTCAGGTTCCCAATCTGTAAAATTGGGATAATAGTCTCTACACCTCTGAAGGCTGTGGCAAAGCCTTTACACAAACATAAACACACATACACACAAAACAGTGCTGTCACAGAATAAGTGCTATGCAACAGTTAGCAATTATTGGTGCACTGGGGTGGCTCAGTCATTTAAGCATCTGACTCTTGATTTCAGCTCAGGTCATGATCTCAGGGTTATGAGATCGAGCCCCATGTCAGCTCTATGCTCAGAGTAGCACCTACTCGAGATTCTCTCTCTCCTCTGCCTTTCCCCTCCCCCAATCCACTTATACTCTTTCATTCCCTCTCCCCCTCTCTCAAAAAAGTTAGTAATTATTACTTTATCAGTTCTTCATGCTCAACCAACGCTTCCTGAAGTCTCATAAACTTCACCACATAAAATAATGTACTGGAAATAGTGTTATTCCAGTAGTCAAGTAATAAATCATACACACATCTTTTTTAAGAGGATTCTATTTTTTTTTTTTTTGAGAGAGAGAGAAAAAGAGAGTGTGCACGAGCTGGGAGTGAAGGGAGGAGAGGCAGAAGGAGAAGCAGACTCCCCGCTGAGGAGGGAGCCCAATGAGGGCTCATCCCAGGACTCTGGGATCATGATCTGAGCTGAAGGAAGATGCTTAACTCACTGAGCCACCCAGTCACCCCTACGTAATCTTTTAAGTACAATACGCTTATAAAATTTAATCCTTATAGCTTGCTTTTATTTAATGAGTACTGGATTAAGACTCACAAGATTCTCTAATCCAGTTCTGCCAGTAAACTAGCTATGTGACTCTGGTCAAGCATAACCTCTCGCTAACGTTTTCCTCAACTGTAAAATGAGAGCCCAAAACACAATTTCTAAGATTCTTTGCAGATCTGTAAGTCTTAGATCTTAAATCCTTATTCTTAGGGAGAACAATAACAACAATAAAAACCCTTGAGGGCTGCTACCTCAAAATAAGACATTTTCTTTTTGTACCTAAAATAACTTCCAATTGCATTTCACTTTTAACTTTTACAAATACTCCATATAAGTAAAATAATCCAAGAAATGTAGGCCCTAAAATTAAAGCTGACTTGGGAAAAAAGCCACAAAGCCACATTTATCACAGAAGCACACTATGACATCAGTACATATACACAAGAAACAAGAACGCAGACTTGATATTCTAACACATTCAAATACCAGTGACCAAAGAGTCAAAGAAGATGAGCCTCTGCTGAAGAATTCTGGTTCACTCATATTTAGAAACAAAAATGTACTTACTTTCTTCTTCTGCATGTATTTTAGAATTTCTAAAGTCTGCTTAATTTCAGGAATCTGACCTTTTAGCCTGTGAATAAGAAAAAAGTTGACTTAGTATTTTGCAGGCAAGAAAAACACCAGGACACAATCTTACTGCCTTTGCATTTTCTAATGATTATCTTTTTGAGGACTATTAAAATCATCCATTTATCAAAACCCACAATATCCAACACCACAATGAACCCTCAGGTAAACTATGGACTTCAGTTAATAATAATACATTGATATTGACTCATCATTTATTAATTTTTTAAGTAGGATCTACACCCAATGTGGAGGTCAAACTCATGACCCCAAGAACAGATCACATGCTCCAACGACTGAGCCAGCCAGGAGCCCCTTGACTCATCACCCAGAATCAATGTCCTACTCTGGTGGAGGCTGCTGATAATGAGAGAAGCTCTGCATGTGTGAGGAGGCATTGAATATATGGGAAATCTCTGGACCTTCTGTTCAACTGTGCTATGGACATAAAAGTACTCTAACAAGTAAAATTCATTAAAATTATTTCCAAAAAACTGCTAGCAACTGATCCCAAAGTGTTATTTACCTCACTGACAAGAAAATAAGAGATAAAAATATGCTGAAAACATTGAAAGTTACTTAGAAGAAAGAATGAGACATTTTTTATTTCGTTGGCACTGAGGTTTAGCTCTTTTTCCTGGTCGTTAGGAGCTGCCCACGGTTGTAATGTGTTTTGCATGGAAAAATGTGCCAAACTAGTGCTAGGGTGCTGTCAAATCACAATGGAGTTTGTAACAAGACAAACTAAGAATACAAAAACAAAGCTGTGGTTCTATCAGAATACATTTAACTAAATTTCAGGATGAGAAATTGGATGTAAACAAAATTTAAATGTGATAATGAAAATGTGCTTTTTATAGAGGTGCTGAATCACTGTATTGTACACCTGAAACTAGTATGACACTTGGTTAAGTAACTATACTGGAATTTAAATAAAAACCTGATAAATTAAAAACAAAGATAATATCCTTATTGTATCATATAAAGGAAGTTACACCATGTGTGAAGGACACTAGTAGCACAAACTTTATTATACCCTGTGCTACTGGCCTGCAAGAAGTATGTTAGATGAGCCTGCTACTTAAAAAAAATACTATCACTACCTGGAAATATAATCTAGAGACACACACACTTACCACTCATTTTTTTAACTTAGTTTGAAAGCTAATGCTCTGTGAACTCTTTACAAATTTAAAATGGATAATGTAGATCTTTCAACTCTGCTTAATTGTGCATTATGTGCTGATACAGGTAAATGCTAAAAAGATATATTTATTGTAAATTACCTGATATGCATACAACATAAGAATGTTCAGATAAAGGTTTTTAGTCATGCCAATTTCTATATTTTTCTATAGATAAATATTACATGTAGCATATAAATTATGAAGCATATTGATAAATCAAGCAGCAGCAACCCCAGTCAACTCAGGAAAAACACCAAGGTCACTGAGCATGTCGAAGCAAGATACCCCTCCCTACTCTGCTCCATCCCAAAAGATAGCAGCTCTCCCGTGTGGCTATAGGCCCCTTTTTTCTTTTTCCAACAATTTCATCACATTTGTGTATATCCCCAAACAACATATTCTTTGCTGGCTTCTTGGCTTAATACAAACAATCTAGTGTTATATGCATTCTTCTTGGATTTTCTTTAACTCAATTAGGTTCCTAAAACTTCTTAATTCATTTTCACTGCTAACATTCAATTATGAAGATAGCACAACTTCTTAATCTGCTCTCCTGCCAATGGACACTTGGGCCCCTAGTTCTTTGTTATTATATGAGCAATGGAAATCTCTAGGTTCTAGGAGTGGGTAGGAGAGTGAGGAAGGGAGATCACAGCTTACTTAGAAGGGAAGTGGACCAAATCTTCAAATGGGGAGTCTTGTTAAAGGAAAACTTTCTAGTTGCTTTTCGTCCCTCTAAAAAGCCCTGGGTGAAATCACCTTATCGACTCCCTCATGCTACAGGGTAGAAACATAGTAGAATTTGCCAGAAGTAGAGAGGTCAGGCTGAGGAGCTAAGAACACAAATACTGGCCCCGAGGAGCCCCCCCCCCACCACTCCCAGGAGTGATGACAGTGAAGATGGGCAAGAGCAGAGGAGTAATAAGAATCCTCAGAGGCGAAGTCACCTGGCTGGGGAGAATAACGTCTGTCCAATGGTGGTGCCATTGTAACACCAGCAGCGTTCTTCCTATCCCTACTCACCAGAAGGGGCTTAAATCACTCCCCCACCACACACACATTACTGGCCAAAGAAACTGATACCCTGAGGGAACATGAGCTATGGGGAAAAGATATGATGATCTGATAAACACAACTACAATAAAATACAGACAATAAACTCAGTAACGTCTATCAGATGGGACAACATGAAATACTAGAAAATAAGATTATACAGTAATGCCTCAGAGAGAAAAGAAAGGATGTTGATAATATGAAGAAACAGGTAGCTAGCTATAAGAATCAAAACGACTAGATACAAAAACGTAATGGTTGAAATAAAGAACTTATGACATCCATCTAATTGCCAAAAGACAAATTACCAAAGTCAGTAGAAAACAGGAAATGTAATGAAGAGAAATGGAAGGCAGAATTAGGAGCATCAACATCTATATTAACAGGAATCCCAGGAGACAAGAAGAAAAATTACCAGAAAAACCCACAAAAAATGATAATCACAAAATTTCCAATTAAAAGACATACAATTCAGGTGTTGAGATTACCACAAGAGAATTACAAAATACTAAAGAAGTTGTATACAGCTGAAGGTAAAGTGAAAGGCAAATGATAGGCTACAAGGAAAAATTTATAGCATATGTAAAAGAAAAAGGTCACTAAGCAGAGCCATCTGCTGCAAAACAACTCAATCATGCACAAAAATAGTTTTTGCTGCAAAGCTGATATCACAAAGGTAAGGGAAAGTTCCAGAAAAAATCTAAGAGTAAAAAACTGAAAAAGGCTTTTAGTCAAGCATTGAGAACTAGAGAAAAGTAAGCATCATGAGTCAGGTGCTGCTACCAGCTGCAGAACCAAGCCTGGGGCCCTGCCCTGCAGCTCAGTGGCAGGAGCTCACGTATTAAGTGCCAGGGCAGGAACAGGCTCGTGTAGAATCACCACTCCTGGCAAAGGCAAAATCCTCTATGGATAAAGGCAAACCACACAGCTATCCATAGTTACAGGAAGCTGACATATAGTTAGTTAAGGAAGGAGAAAAATATCCACACATATACAAATTAATTACATATACCATACATAAAAATGAATTTCTGAATTAAGAAGTTAAAGGTGAGGGGCACCTGGGTGGCTTAGTCAGTTAAGAACCTAACTCTTGATTTCAGCTCAGGTCATGACCTCAGGGTCATGAGACTGAGCCCCACATCGGGCTCCATGCTGAGCATGGAGCCTGCTTAAGGTTCTCTCTCCCCCTGTACCCACCCAACAAAAACAAATAAAAACTAAGTTACACGTGAAAAGCAAAATCGTAAAACTTTTAGAAGAAAACACAAAAATCTGTCTTTTTGAACATGAAATATAGGCTAGGATTTCTTAAATGAGACACAAAAAGCTATTAGGGGAAATTTTCACCAAAAACATTTAAATTAAGAACTAATCATCAAAAGAAGCCATAAGGAAAGAAAAAACATAAATTACAAAAGGAGGAAAAATTTCTCACCCATAAACTTAAAAGGATTACTATCCAATATACAATGGACTTTTAACGGGCTCAGCGGCTCAGCGGTTTAGCACCGCCTTCAGCCCAGGGTGTGGTCCTGGAGACCCTGGATCGAGTCCCACATCAGGCACCCTGCATGGAGCCTGCTTCTCCCTCTGCCTCTGCCTGTGTCTCTGCCTCTCTCTCTCTCTTTCATAAATAAATAAAATCTTTTTAAAAAAATTGAGTTTTAACAATGTGGGGGCTGGCAATCCCCAATAAACTCAAAAATCAAAAAACAAATTAAAAATAAATAAATAAATAAACTCAAAAATCCATGTGTAACTTTGATTCCCCAAAAACTTGAATACTAATAGTCTACTGTTAACTGGAAGCCTTACCAATAACATAAACAGTCGATAACCATGTATTTTATATGTTATATGTATTATATTATATGTAATATGTGACATATTACATACATACACAAAATATGTGTGTTTTACATACATAAAATACATAATGTATATTATACATTACACTGTATTGTACTGTAATCTTACAATAATACCTAACACTTTCTTAATGTTTTCTGGTATCGCAAGGCTACGTTTTTTTCAAACTGTCATAAATCTTCCAAAATTATATATAGAGAGAAAAAATCCAGGTATAAGTGTACCCATGTTCAAACCTGTGTTTGAACAATCGATGCTATTTGAGCGTCAATGTATAAAGAACTCCTACAAATAAAAGAACCAACCCACTACTGGAACGGGTAAACCTCTTCAAAAAGCTTTCCATATTCGCGTTCTCCAATTCTATCATCCCTTTTGAAGTCACTGGACTAACAGTGTTCCCATCCATAACACCAATAACTTCCACTTCTTCTCCATCTTAGATGATGGTAACTCTTCCTTCAAGTTGCTCAGACCTGGGAGCACCCTCCATGCGTCCCTTCCACACCTCACCTCTCGTCCACCAGATCCTGCTAGCACCAACTTCAAAATAAATTCAGAATACGCTTCTTCCCCACCACCTCCATCACCTTCCCTAGATTAATGAAAGGGCCTACTAACTGAGCTCCACGCTTCTGCCCTTCTCAGGAGTATTACCAGCCCAGCAACTCGAGGGAATCGTACCTCAACAGGGGAAAATCAGATTACACCACTCCTTTGCTCAAAACCCTCAGCGGCTGCTGCCTCCAATATTTCACATCCTCTTACTCCATTTATTTCCACAGCATTTATCACTTTCTAACCAGTCTATAATCTAGTTGTTTTCTGGCCAGAATGTCAGCTCCACAAGGACTGACATATCCTAAGTACTTAAGATGATGGCAAGCACATATCAGGTACACAATAAATATTAATCCTATTGAATTGTGTGTTTACTATCTAGACTCCACTAGACTGCAACCTTTCCAAGGGCAGGGACTGTCTGTTTTGTTCACTGATATACCTCAAGTGCACTCATTAGGAAGGCTGCAGGTACAAACTGCAGTTTTTATCCCTCACATTCAGGCCTAGAGCCTATATAAACTTGGATGAGCACCCTACTATATACCCCAGGACTAGAGGTATAATTATGATACACAAATTTCCTCCTCTCTCCCAGGGTTTGGTCCTGAGGCACATTTTCTTCTCTATCTATAACCTTCCTGTGGGTGATCTGAAAACTTGACTTTATTCTTTTTAAAATGAAAATAAGCTTTTCTGGACAGCCCGGGTGGCTCAGCAGTTCAGTGCCGCCTTCAGCCCAGGGTGTGATCCTGGAGACCCGGGATCGAGTCCCACGTCAGGATCCCTGCATGGAGCCTGCTTCTCCCTCTGCCTGTGTCTCTCTCTCTGGGTCTCTCATGAATAAATAAATAAAATCTTTTAAAAAAAAAAGCTTTTCTTACAAAAGTAGTAGGTAAATATTGTAGAAAACTAATAATACAGATAACCCGATTTTTAAAAATACCATATTCCCACCACCCAAAGATTACCACTGTTGATACACCATCAGTGTACCTTCTTCCAGATATTTTTGTACAGATATACTTTTTCCAAAATGAAAACATATCATTCATAGTCTTTTCTATCATGCTCTTTTCTGTTTAACACTCTATGTCAATGACTTTTCATCTAATACCCAGGCCTTAGTCAAATTTCCGTTACCAAATCAAATGAGAAAACATATCTAAATACAAACATTTGTACTTTTACATGAATGGCACATTATGCCCAGATGCTCCTTTCTTGCTTTAGTCTGCCTCCGAACTCATAACCAGCCTTCAAAATTCTACACAGCCCAGAAGCTTCCCCCGAACCTCCTTCTCAACCTCAAGATCACACCTTTCCCTGTGCTAACTCATTACTTTGTACTAAAGTATCTCAACTGCTATACTTTATGTGCTTATCTTATTGACATATCTATCATGCCTAGACGGGCGTCCCTGTTGAGAGCAGACACTGAACTTTATTTCACCCAAAACAGTATCTGGCACCTAATTAGAATTCCAGAAATATTTAACTGACAGAAGAATGCTGGGAAATGTGCATAGCAGATATTCACAAGTATTTATTGTAGTGAACTGACTTTGTAAGCTACTATAAAAACACAGAGAACTAAACAACTGAGAACAAGGATCCATTTGTCCTATGCCTATTATTTGTGAAATCTAGGGAGAGCCAGAACCTCTATGGGTCTCTCATCTCAGTGGCAAAATAAGAAGGATAAACTAGAAATCTAAGATGTTATGACCCTACATGTTTTGGAATAAGGTCTTCGATATTCATTCTATTACATTTTCAAAACCATCTTTAGACTAATAATACCAAGCATTGGCAAGCATGCAGACCAATGGAACAAATGGAACTCCATACACTGCTGGTGGGAATGAAATATGGTACAGCCACCTTGGAGGACTTTTGGCAGTTCCTCATAACACTGAACGTTACACTTGCCATACAAGTCAGCAATTCTACCCCGAGGTAATTACCCAGGAGAAATGAAAACACATACCCACACAAAGACTTCAAACCAAATGGGGAAACAACCCAAATGTCCACTGACAGGCAAACAGATAAAAATAGATTAAAATTGTGGACATACAAATACACTGGAGCAAGGTTCAGCACTAAAAAGAAACTAATTTACTGATATACACAAAACCATGGAGGACTCTCAAAAGCATCATACTAAGTGTAAGAAGCCTGATATAAAACAGTAGTTACTATGTGCTTTCACTTACATGAAGCTCAAGAACAGATAAATCTATGGTAAAGACAATCAGAACAGTGGTTGTCTCTGGGAGTGGGCAGTGTTGGCCAAAAAGGGGCAGTAGGGAACTTCCTACAGTAATAGGAGTGTTCTACATATTAATCGGGACAATGGTTATAGAAGTGAATATATCTGTAAAAATTCATCAAATTGGACATTTTATTAAATGTAAAATATGTCTTGATTTTTAAAGCTTAAGCCATACAAGATTAACAACAAAAAACTCATAAATTTTTACACTTACCTCCTTTTCTTTTGAGCAAGGTTGAGTTCCATAAACTTATACTTCTGGTACTGTTCATCCAGCTTCTTCAGCACTGTATCTGCAGTCTCATTCCCAGGCTGTTTCATGAAGGAATCTACATCTTCCTTTAAGATCAAAAAATAACACATGCAAGTTAGACTTTTTTAAAAAAAAGATTTTTTTTTTTTAGAGAAAGAGAGAGAACGTGCAAGTGCAGGGAGAGGGAGACAGAGAATCTCAAGCAGTCTACACTGAGCATGGGGCCCAACACAAGGCTCAATTTCACAACCCCAAGACCATGACCTGAGCCAAAATCAAGAGTCAGATGCTTAACTGACTAAGCTGCCCAGGTGCTCCCAAATTTTCAAATTCATACCTCTAATGTGATTTTTGACTGCTTCACCTTTATCTTTAAAACATTAAAGAAAAAAAAAACCCTGTGTTTGTTTCCAAAGACTTGTTTTTAACTATAATGTAGTTATAAAAACTTCAAGATCATTTCAAACAACGCACATACATTAGCTAATTTATTCTTCCTTCACCTTTCTCTTTTTATATAATTTATATATAAAGAAAGAAAGATGACCTTACTTGCTTTATACACCCCCCATGTTGCCCCGGTAGTAAATATGAAAATTACCAACAATCAAACACATTGCCTAGTCATGTAGCCTAGCCACAAAACGACTCAACAGATGTATGCCAAAATCATCAACTAAAATTTTGAACTCAAAGTTCTGCCATAGAAATCAGGCTGAATATGGTATTAGGTTCCCAAGGCAAGCCACAAATACCTCAAGTATCTATCAACTATTGGAAATAAAGTAAACCTAAAAAGCAAACAGAACAATCTTTTGTAAAAAGAATAATTAGGCAAAAAAAAGTAGTTAAACTGAGCAGCATTTTTAAAAATGTATACTACATGCTGGTCCTTGAAGAAAAGCTAATCAGATAAGGATCAGGAACTAGATGAAAATATATGGAAACTTTAAGGGAATCCTTTTGGACTTTTCCAGCCTTTTAAAGAACTTTATTCCTTCATTTTAAGTCAAAGTACCCACAGTTTCTGAGATCTCTATATCATTATTCTTATCCATATTTACCAGCTATAAGGGACTACTTTAGCCTCAACAAGACAAGAAGCAAGGAGAAACAACAGCAAGGGAGTGTGAACTATGAAGCCATCAAGCTAGAGACACAGTAAAAGAAACAAAAGGTGAGGCTGGGCGCAGTGGCTGAAGTCTGCATGTAAAATCAAGATATCATCTTCCTAGAAGGGTCACTGCAGGAAAGAGATGTAAGTCAAAGTTTCTAGCCCAGGGTAAATGTTGCTAGGAGGTTAGAGTCTAGCCAGGAGAATTACCTATAGCAGCACAGGATTGTGGCTGCAAAACAGGGCCTGCCTGGTTTGAACCCTGGCTTCACCACACACTAGATGTGTTCACTCTGGGGAAGTTATTGAACCTGTCTCTTTGCCTCCAGTTTCGTACCACCCAGGTGCGCCGATAAAGATAAAATCTAAAAAATATTAAAACATAACTGGGGGGATGCCTGGGTGGCTCAGCATGGAGCCTGCTTCTCCCTCTGCCTGTGTCTCTGCCTCTCTTTCTCTTTGTCTCTCATGAATAAATAAATTAAATCTTAAAAAAAAAACATAACTAGGGGGAGGCCTGGGTGGCACAGGTGGTTGTGCATCCGACTCTTGGTTTTGGCTCAGGTCATGAGATCAAGTCCTGCATCGGGCTCCACTCTCAGCAGAATCCGAGGCAGACTCTCTCTCCCTCTCCTTCTGCCCCTCCTACTCGTGCTCTCTTTCAAATCAATCAATCAATCAATCAATCTTAAAAAAAGAATAACTGAGAAAAAGAAACTCAAGCTCATTCTTTGAAAAGACCATCACCACCAACAAAATAAATCCTTTGCAAACCTATTTGTGGATAAAAGATCAATAACAAAGATATAGGAATTTAAGAAAAAGAAAGTGCACATAACTACTTATCATGTGGCAATGGAATTGAAAAAATAAAAATAAAGTGATAACCTGCACAGATATAAAATTATTAAAGCTGACTTCAAAATAGTTGAAGCCTGATTTGACTCATTTTCATAAAAGAGCCTGAAGACATGGTTAAAAATATTGCAAATGTCACTTGGAGCAAATGGACTGATAAATGAATGTTATATCTAACTTTTAAACAATAGGTGATTCTAATGTTATTTGAGCTATAAAAGAAAAAGATGGAGCATTCACCTATTCATTTGAAAAAACCACTAAAATTGTATTTATTTATTTTTAAATATCTTTTTTTATTCACGAGAGATACTGAGAGAGAGGCAGAGACACAGGCAGAGGGAGCAGCAGGCTCCCTGCGGGGAGCCCGATGTGGGACTCAATCCCAGGACCCCGGGATCACGCCCTTGGCCAGAGGCAGACGCTCAACCACTGAGCCCCCCACGTGCCCCAATCACTACAATTTTAATACCGAAATCTAATCATAGTAAAAAATAAAGCCACAGATCAATCTCACATAATAAAGGCACACAGAGGACTGGTCTACCAGCTGCGCCATCGCAGGGTGTAGGACGGCACACACACAGTGCTTCAAGAAATATCAGCACATAGAATGCAGCAATAATCAAATCATAGGAACATTAGATTGTACTACAAGGGTGTAAGGGCACTATTCAACCGCAAGAAATCTGTCAATCATCATATTAAATCATCCATCTGTCAATCAACATATTAAAAGAATAAAATTTAGATCGTAAAAGATGCTGAAGTAATCTGTGATAAAAAGTTTTACGGCAGGGCGCCTGGGTGGCTCAGTCAGTTAAGTAGCTAACTCTGGATTTCTGTTCAGGTCATCTCGGGGTCATGGGACAGAGCCCCAAGTCAGGCTCCCCGCTCCACAGGGGGTCCCCACGGTTCTCTCTCTCTCTCTCTCTGCCCCTCCGGCTCACACACACACACACACACACTCTCTCTCTCTCTCTCTCTCTAAAATAAATACATGACTTTAAAAAGTTTTATGGCTAATTCAAATAGAAGTAACAAAGGCCATTCATCAAAAACAAACAGCAAACATTATTCTGAATAACAAAATATTAAGATTTCAGGTAAATCACAGAGTAGAGAGGAATGCTTGCTTTCATTACTAATATTTAACATTTTCTTGCATTTTGTAATAAATTCAATAAGCTAAAGAACAATAGGCTATTAACAGCAGAAAAAAAGCTATATTCTGTCTCATTTTAGGTAAGATTCAATATTCATATAGACTCTACTGTAAAATAACTAGAATTAATAGCAGAATTTTTTATAATATTTTACTTATTTACTCATGAGAGACACAGAGAGAGAGGCAGAGACACAGGCAGAGGGAGAAGCAGGCTCCATGCAGGGAGCCCGACTCGGGACTCGATCCCAGGACCCTGGGGTCATGCCCTGAGCCAAAGGCAGAGACTCAACCACTGAGCCACCCAGGCGTCCCAATGAGGTCTGACTTTTAACCAGTAAAGTGTATGACCTCCTATCATCACAGGAATTAATATATATCAAGTATCTACTTGTTACACTGAAAGCACATATTGCTTCTCGTAGCAATTCCTTAAATACTGTCATCCTTTTTCCATGAAAATAACAGAGGCTCAAAGTGGTAAAACAACATGCCCAAGACCAAGCAGTGAAGGGGAAGCAGAGGCAGGATTCAAACCCTCGTCTATTTAGAAGCCAAAGTTCTTTCTCCAATACCATGTTATTCACATTACATAAAGTCTGGCTTGCTAAGATATCATACCGTGTTGGTAGAAATTTTAACGTCTAGAAAAAGTAATCCATAGCTATTTTAGAGGGAAAGGCATTTCAAGATAAGACTTTATAAAACCTCAGATACAGTGTACGCTCCTGAATTAGATCTTTGAAGCCATCTGTAGCCGAGGACCCAGAACATACTATTTACAGCACTCTAGAAATTGAATTCAACATCTAGTCATGAGCTTTTACTACGTGTCCCGTGTCGCCCGAGGAGCAGGAGAAGCAGCCCTGAGCCAACATGAGTACGTCGCTTTCCTCCCACTCGCAGAACACGTAAGTAGGGGCTCTGATATTCCACGGACTGCTCCAGTTCGAATCCCTGGAGAACCTGCTTACACACTCCGTGACTTGGGACCGAGTGAGTCGAGTCCCTCCGCTTCATCACCCATAATAATACCCATCTCGTCGCTTTTTGTAAAAGCATTAAGAAAGTGCCCGGCGCTCAGCAAAATTTTTCTCATTACCATTAGCTGGGAAATGAATGCAAACAAATAAATGGCACAGCTCACGGAGGAAACACAAAATAACCAAGGAAAAGAACCACCAAACTGAATCGGCAAAGGCACACGTGCAGACTGTAGATACAAGTGGCCTAAATAAAGACTAAAAGAAATGGATATCTTGAACGTCGGGACGTATCACCAACCAAGAAGTGGAGACAAGGCAATATATAGGTACAAGCCAAAGGTCGAGAAAATTCCGTTAAGACTGTATAGTGGAGGTCGGTCAGAACCGAGTGAGGAAAGACAGATGCTGCTGCCCTGAAGGCCAGTCGGGTTTTCCTTCCTTGATCAAACAGCTGTGAAACACTCTTTCTAGAACAGCCTAACGGAAAGACAGTGTCTAGGTCACCTGGCTGCGTCTCTGTGCCCCCGCTCCCAAGCGCACAACAAGCGCTCCGCACGGCTGTTAGAGCGATGCGCGCTAAGCGAACCCGACCACACCGCGCCACCTTGCAGCGACAGCCCGCCGGCCGCCGGATGAACTCGATTCCCACAGGACACGCGAGGCCTTCACGCGTGACCCCGTCCTCCCTTCGCCGGCCCCCCTTGCGGCCCCGCAGCCCCGCGGCGGACTGGCTGGGATTCCGCGTCTGCACACCTGAGCGCCAGCCCCTGCGTCCTCACCGCACCCTAAGCCCCGGGCAACCGCCGGGCACTCCGGCATCCTGGCTCAAGTCCCTCCCGGCCTTCTCGCCGCCCCCCGCTCTGCCTTCCCGAGCAGCGGAGGCCGAAACCCGCCGTCCGGGGGGCGGCCCGTCAGAGCGGCGCGCTGCACCATCCTCCCTCCCACGTCCACTACCCCAACTCCTCCCCCAGTGGCCGAGGCCGGGATGGAGGCCGGGAAGGAAGGGGGAGCCCGCGGCCTAGCGTCAAGACGCCGAGGACCAGCGTGCCTCTTACCACAAACACGGCCTCCGGGATCCCCAGGTGGAGCCGCCGCCCATTCCCCGTGGCCACTTCTCCCAAGCCACAACCGTCCTTAGCGGTCGCCATCTTGGAGAAGCGAGCGCACGCCTAATGGCCTTGCGAGCCGCCGCCACTGCTGGCCCCTGATTGGCTCGCTGGCAGCCGCCAGCCCGCCCCCGCGCCTGCGCGATCGGCGCGTTCACAGGCGCGCCGGAAGTAGCCGCCTCTTCTGGCCGCGACGACTCGCCAGCCTTTGGGCGCTGATTGGCTGCGCACGATGAGTGACGAGCCAGGAAGCGCCGCGGGGAGACGCTGGCTGTGCGGGAAGAACCAATGCGGCCTCCGGGGAGGAGGGGTGTGCCAGGATCGGTGGCTCCGAGGGCGGGCTCGCGGACCCTGGGAAGAGACCTGAGCACCACCCCGGAACGGGCAGCGCCTTCCAGAATGACCCCAGAAGCGACCCCAGCCCCAAGCGGCCACGAGTGAGTCTGCGACCTAGAGGACAAGGCGGAGCCGTGGTCTTGGTGCCTTTCTGGTCCCACCATCCCGACGAGCATCCCGGCCGTCAGAGGGTCCGTCTCAGAGTGGAGCCACTGGCCCGGTTTTAATAGCCCGCCCGCTGCACCACCTTCCCCGAAAGCCACCCTGGATCAGCATGTTGCCACCCCAATTCAGACGTCTCACGACTCCATTCTACATAGAGGAGCCTAAGGACCCTGTGAGGCTTCCAGCCCGACGGACGGCCCCAACACCGCCCGCCACCACGACCCTTTGAAAGCAAGTGCGCTACACACTCCTACGTACTTAGGCTCCGGTCTCTTTGCCAACAACTAACCACCGCGTTCCTCCCGCCTCTGCTTGCGCTCAGGGCTTCGCTGTGAAGCGCTGCTGCATCCACTCGCGCAAACCCTACCCAGGCAGCCCGATTATGAATAAAGGATGTTAGTTCCCTTACTCAGTGGGGATACGTATGTAGTAATAATCGTGATTGACATGTCTTAAAAGCTACCTATGTGCCAGCCACTGAGTCATGCTATTTAATCCCCGCAAGCTCTGGCTGAGAGGGACTATTATCACCCATAGTTTACACACAACTAAAGAATCTTAGAAATGAGCCATTTGTGTGGTGCCGGGGTGGCTCAGTCGTTAAGCGTGAGACTTGAATTCACCTCAGGTCGTGATTTCAGGGTGATGGGATGGAGCCTCCCCACAGGCTTCACGGTGGGCTCAGAGCTGGGCTGCAGCCGGCCTGACATTCTGTCTCCCTCTCCCTCTGACCCTCCACCCTCGAAAAAAATGAACCATTTGTAAGATAATAGGATTGATGTCATAAGAGTCACATCTTGGGTAGCAAGGGAGCACCAAATGATTTTACTTTCATTATCTTGTTCCACCCAACATCCTTCCAGACTGGTCCTTATGAATACATATATAAAGTGAGCTTGTTGTACTATCAGAAAAGGGCCAAAGGCCTATCGAGGCCAAAGAAATGGACCTATATGCAGTAAGACCCTAGACTAGGGAACAAAGAACCCAAAGTTCACCCAGCTCTAACTCAAGGAGAGGTCAGGCCTCGGAAGCTAGAACTCCATGACTTAAGTTCCAGCTCCTAACAATATAGGGCATTTGATTATCCCAATGTCATGAAGATAGCCCCCTGTTTTCTTTCTTTTTTTTTTTAAACGTTTATTTATTCATGATAGAGAGAAAGGGGCAGAGACATAGGCAGAGGGAAAAGGAGGCTCCATGTAGGGAGCCCGACACGGTATTCGATCCTGGGTCTCCAGGATCACATCCTGGGCCAAAGGCAAGTGCTAAACCACTGAGCCACCCGGGGACCCCCAATGTCCCCCTGTTTTCTTTCAGAAGGTCTATCGTTGTGGTTTGGATGTTTATGTCTATGATCCATGTAAAATACATTTTTATGTTTCATGACAGGTAAGGGTAGAGATTTACTTGATTAGTGCCAAATTGTGCAGACTAACAGAAACGCCAGTAATCTGGCTGATGCTACAGATGATGACACTAAGGCCTGAAAGAGAACAGAATGTACCTATAGTCCTACAGCAAATCTTGGGATAGAGCAGAAAGAATCCAAAAAATTCAGCTCTAAGTCCAGTGTTCTTTATTTCATGAACACAGACCTTTAGAATGAAGTACGATATCCAGAAACAGACAAGTATGCAGGCAGATTTATTAAATGACAAAGGCGGTAGCTCAAATCACTGAGACAAAGATGGACTGCTTTTTAATGGTGTTGTGACAGCTAAGTAGCTATTTGGGAAAAACTTAAATTAGATTGATATCACAAACCAAATACAAGAATAAGTTCCAGGTGGATTACCAAAATCAATGTTTAAAGCTCTAAATCATATAAGTACCAAAAGGAAATACAAGGTGATTCCACCTTTACCTTTGGTGTAAGACATTCTATGGCTCATCCAGGGACAAAAAAAGAAAAGGCCAATATATTTGCCCATTTATTTAAAAAAAAAAAACCAACAATATAACTCCTGCAAAAATGATACCAGAGCATATTCAAATTGTAACTAAGAAACTGGGGGGAAATTTTAGCATGATTATGTCACAGAGATCAAGTCATACTGAAAAATGGGCAAAAGAAAATTAACGAAAATGTAAAAGTTTCCTTTTAACATAAAACATGTTCAATCTCGCAAACGCTAACAAAATTCAAAATAAAACTACTCTGAGTTGGGGGGCACCTGGATGGCTCAGTGGTTGAGCGTCTGCCCTTGGCTCAGGGTGTGATCCTGGGGTCCTGGAGTCCCACGTCGGGCTCCCCACAGGGGGCCTGCTTCTCCCTCTGCCTATGTCTCTGCCTCTCTCTCTCTCTCCGTGTGTCTCTCATGAATACATAAATAAAATCTAAGGAAATAAATAAATAGACTACTCTGAGGGGAAATCCATAAGAAGAATGAAGACCTATGTGAGAGCTGGGGAATGGGAGTGAGGCAGGGAAAGGATCACAGAGAGAGTGTAGAGCAGAGGGGGATAACGATGGAGCAAGGGGCAGGCAAAAACAATTAAGGACCAGAGAAGGGAAGAAGAGCAACGTAATTCAAAAAGAGGGTGAGGCCAAAGGCCATTGAGCAGGCTCGGAGTCTGGGGCATGGGTTTATACAGGCAGAAAGAAGAAAGGGGAACAGAAAATTGGAGGAGGGGCACACTCCTCTCCACTGTGAACACACTCAGGCACCTGCTCACGGAGGGAAACACGGCTGGGGGTAGAGGACATGCAACAGGAATGGGGAAGTAAAGTGGGAAGGGATGGAGAACTGAGGACAGGGAAGCAGCTGGATGAGAAAGGGCAGAAGTGCAGACCTAGGGACACCAGGCTGGGGAGGACATTGCATGAGAGAGGAAAGTGGCAAGAGCTAGAGGGCTGGGGATCAGCGAGGAGTTGTTCCAGGACTGGGGCGATGGGAGAGCTTGCAGGAGTCGTGAGAGTGGAGGGACAAGAGGACTGAGGAGAGGACTAGACTGGTGTAATGGTCCTGGGGGGGGGGGGCAGTGAGGAAGGTGGGTGGGGCTTGAGACTAGAAAGAGGGGTGTTTGTAGAGGACCTGATAAAAGAGAGGGTTTGGAGGACCAGAAGGGGCAGGACTAGGGGACCTGGGACAGGAAGAAGCTGGAGGACTTGAGTGGGGTGGGGTACAGGACTGGGGAAAGAGGGTGCTGGAGGGCTGGGAAGATGATGGATGCAGGAGGAGAAACTAGGCTGGGCGGTAGGACGAAGGAGGTGGAGGGGCCGAGGACTGGAACGGAGCTTCCATACAGTAGTAACAAAACCTTAGAATATGACATTAAATAGTACCATTATATTGGAACTAAAAACATAAAACACTTCGTAGTTAGATAATGAAATATGCTAGTTACCATTAAAAACTCCAATAGAAAGAATTTAAAGAATGCCTGAATAAATCAAAGGAGACTTACACCAGATTCATGATTCAGAAGTTAACATTTCTGTATGTCCATTTGCCCCGAATTTAACTCTAGATTCAGCGTACTCCCAATCAGCATTCTTGGATGCCTTTTAAAAAACCTGATCAGCTGATTGTAATATTTTCACAGGGTTTTCAAAGAGAACCTAATTCCTCACACAAACTTGGAAACGATGAATGAACACGGAAGACTAATACTACCCGACTTTGTGACCTACGGAAAACTGTTGGACACAAGACAGTGTGTTGTTGGTCTAAGGACAGAGGTATGGCTCAATGGAACAAAACAAACTAAAAAACAGAGCCCTAAATTTGTTGTCAATTGATTTTTGAGAAATCTACCAAGGCAACCCAAGGGGAAAAGAATTTGCTTTTCACAAATGTTGCAGGAACAGCTGCATAGGTATATGGAAAAGTAAATCTCTACCCTTACCCGTCACCAAACATAAAAATGTATTTTACATGGATTATAGACATAAACATAAAAACTACAATGATAGACCTTCTCAAAGAAAACAGGGATATCTTCATGACATTGGAATAATCAATTATGTCTAATGACACAAAAGGCTCTAATCATAAAAGAAAAACTTCATAAAGTAGATTTCAAAATTAGAAGACGCCTGTTCACCAAATGAGGCCATTAAGAATGGGCAAGCCACAGACTGGGACCGATTATCCGTAGAATATATATCTGACACAGAATCAATATTCAGGATATATAAATGACTACAAATAATCAAAAACAAAGCAGACATTAAAATAAAATAGTTGGACATTTCACCAAAAAAAGACTGGAATGACCAATAATCATGTGAAAAGTTCTTACTCATCAGACAAATGTCAATTAAACCACAACATTATGTTACTACAAACCCACTAAAATAGGCAAGATTTAAAACATTGACAGTAGTGATTGTTGGCTGGGATTTGGAGCATCTGGAATTCTCATAGAGTGCCAGTAGGATAAGGTGCAACAGTTGTTTTTGGAAGATTTGGGGGAGTCTTAATTTTAGACAAACACCTACTCTGTGACCCAGCCATGCTACTCCAAGGTATTGGCCTAAGAGATATATCCACATTTCTCCACAAAAAGGTTTGTACAAGCATGCTGATAGAAGTTGTATGTATACCTAAATTTAAAATCTGGTTTAGGGGCCACCTGGGTGGCTCAGCGGTTAAGTGTCTGCCTTCAGCTCAGGACATGATCCTGGAGTCCTGGGATCGAGTCCCACGTCGGGCTCCCTGCATGGGGCCTGCTTCTCCCTCTGCCTGGGTCTCTGCCTCTCTCTCTCTCTCTCTCTCTCTCTCTCTCTCTCTCTGTGTGTGTGTGTGTGTGTGTGTGTCTCATGAATAAGTAAATAAAATCTTCAAAAAATAAAATCTGGTTTAAAAATAATGAGTAAAAAGAAATCCATCTTCAGATAAACAAAAGCTGAGTTTATCACATGAATAACTATAATAATGGAACTTCTAAAAGATCTGCTTCAGGAAGAGGGAAATGATTCCAGGGCAAGGAGGTATGTTGAACAAAGAATTTGTAAACACATGGTTAAATAGAAGTAAAAACTGTTTCCCTAAATATTAATCTTTTTTTTGAAGTGAGTTCTATGCAGAGTGTGGGGCTCGAACTCAACCCCGAGATCAAGAATTCCATGCTCTACTGACTGAGCCAGCCAGTCTAATACTTTTAATCTAGGGGGCTAACAGAATAGGGCAGGGCTAAAATGTGGGACCACCGAAGTATGTAAGTTGGGAGGGAATGCCCTTGTAGTCTAAAAACGTCCTAAGGCCCTTGTGTTATTTGGGAGGGGAGGTTAAGATATAACTTTAGGATTTTTAAAATTTTTTTATTGGAGTTCAATTTGCCAACATATTTAACTTTAGTTTTTGATGATTTTGCACGGTAACATTTCCAGGAGAACTATTAAAACAAGAGAGGTAGAGTGTGTCGCCTCCAAAACAGTGAATTGAAGAATCTCAAAAGCATTGAATATTTAAACAACTGTTTTTTATTTGGAAGATGTGGATGAGTTCAGGCTGTAGAGAGATCATCACCTTTGTTCATCTCTGAATCGGAACCTTTTTGCTTCGGTACTTTTACATGGATTGTGACTACACAAAAGAAAGAGAGGTATGTAAATATTTTATCATTTCTACATATTTTTCTTTGTGAATATAAAATAGATCACAAATACTTTTACATAAAAGTCTGGTCAGTCTTATGATCTAATACCCAAAGCTTTGTCAGGCCTCTTAAAACAAGCATTCAGGAACCCGGGGACCCGATACACCACCTAAAGACTGAAGGAAGGAACCTCATAAAGATTTCTAGAAAACAACACTCTGAAGCAATGACACGGTCCCCCCTATGCTTCACCTACACTCTTCCACGTTTCCATTGCCTACATCCACTTCTCTACCCATGCCGTTTCCTCTGCCGATGATGCAAAACTTCTATTATCTATACATCTACTAGTTGAAATCCTCCCTAGTATGTGATACTCATTACCCTGGAACCTTCCATCCCGGGTCAATCATGCCCTCCTTTGACCTCTAATGGGGCTTTTTGTGCTTTCCTATCTATTTATATGTTTATCTGGCTACCTCTTTCTAAATCTTAGGATTCAACTTAGGTATCACTTTTCTGGGAAGTTGTTGCTGCGATCTGCAGGCTGTTATCCACCTCTCCAGCACTGATGAGTTAGGTTCATTACATGAATGACTAAAACTGAGTAGGTATCAGAACCCAGTTGACGTTTAACGATACAAGTGTGTAGAGCACCAGGTCTGCACAGTTCTGTGTCTTTTCATAATGCTGAAAATGTCAGAATTAGTTTTTCTCCTATAAGAGACCACCAGTACACAAAAGATATATATATTGTAAGACTGCTCTAACACCAGTCCCGCCTCCAGTGACTGTACATCTCTGCCAAGGGGCTAGGCAACAGCAGTTCAAACATACGTTATATCTTTTGGATGGAGCAGGATTGCTGATCCTTAAAACTGGTTGCGAATGAATCCGGGGTTGAGATCCTATCAGGAAAGAAGCTCCCGTTGGAGTCTGAACATGTGAATTCAAAAGGAAAAGAAATCAAGAAGTGAAAACTTAATCACTATTTAATCGTTCTAATACAATAGTACCAAGAGGACACGTAGCCCTCTGTAATAGATATCACATTTAATGAACGACAACTAAAAGGAATGCTAAATGCTAGAGAGAGAAATAGATGTGTGAGGGAGCTGCTGGTGACAAAGTATGAAGGGAAAGACCTAAGGAGAGTTCTTGAAAAGGAGTGATGAAGTCACTGCCAATAAGGCCTACAAGGAACTCTTTATGACAAAAAGAACTACATCTCAAGGCCAATAATCCTCGTGGGAAAGAGAAAGGAAGTGTGTAGGTAGACATGGAACATGTTAAATGTACAATGTGGATATCTATCTTTGATTAAATACTTTAGTTCATGAATATGATTTCATATGATGATTTAAAGGTTAAATGTGAAGGATGCATAGAAATTTTCCTGGTGAAAGGAATGGCAGGGCAGGCACACCATCAATTCTTGCTTTACCATCTCTCTGGTTTGTATTATCTTTCCAGTGACCTGATAAGCTCAGGTTTTTTTCCAGCTTTATTGAGGTATAAATTGACAAATAAAGCTGTATGCATTTAAAGTGTAGAACAAGGATCCCCAGGTGGCTCTGCAGTTTAGCGCCTGCCTTCGGCCCAGGGCATGATCCTGGAGTCCTGGGATCGAGTCCCACACGGGCTCCCTGCATGGAGCCTGCTTCTCCCTCTGCCTGTGTCTCTGCCCCCCTCTCTCTGTGTGTCTCTCATGAATAAATAAATAAAATCTTAAAAAAATAAAAATAAGTAAAATCTTTAATAAAAAAATAAAGTGCACAACATTATGATTTGGCATTTGTATACATATGTTAAAATAGGTTCAAAAGATGAAAGGAGGTTGCACAGCTCTATTAAGAGAAGACTCTGATCATTTCCTTCCCTGTTTAAATCTCTGAAATGGATCGTCACTGAGTGTAGACAGTGTGAAACTCCTTGGCATGACTTTCCAAGCCTACTGGTTTTCTATCTGTGTCTATTGCACTTTTTCCTCACAAGATGAGGCACTACGGGCTACAGTTACAGACAACTGGGTAAATCAGAAACTGTTGAAAAGACTCATATCTAAAGACTAATAATTAATGCGTTGACCTGCTCAGAGGTTTCTGGTGATATGCTGCAGGATTGTGTCCTGGGTCATCCAGATTATCTTTATCTAAGTCATCAATGAAAATGTTGAACACATGCGCCTTGAGCACGTGAATAGCATTATATTCAAAGGGATAAAAAGTATATTAAATAGACTTAGAAACATTAATGTGCTTGCCAGGCTAGAGATAGGCTCCCAAATGAATAGATGAAGTCGATCAGAGAAAATTGGCAAGTTTTGCTCCTGGAGAAGTGAAAAAAGACTGATAGAATTTTAGTTGATAATAAGGTTAAGTCTTATTTTTTTAAGATTTTATTTATTCATTTGACACAGAGAGAGTGCACAAGCAGGGGGAGGAACAGGGGGAGAGGCAGGAGGAGACTCCCCACTGAGCGGAGAGCCTGATGTGGGGCTTGATCCCAGGACCCTGGCATCACGACCTGAGCCAGAACCAAGAGTCAGACAGCCAACTGACTAAGCCACCCGGGAGCCCCTCTTGCCCTTCTCGTTGTCTTAATCCTATGCCAGCAATTTAGAAGCAGCTCCCAGCTCTATCTTCAGGGTACAAGGCTGTCACTTCTGCAGGACTAAACAAAGGGCTTGATAAGACTTACTGCCTTACGGGGCACCTGGGTGGCTCGGTCACTGAAGCATCTGCCTTCAGCTCGGGTCGTGGTCTCAGGGTCCTGGGATCAAGCCCCACATCGGGCCCCTTGCTCAGTGGGGAGTCTGCTTCTCCCTCTCCCTCTGCCCCTCCCCACCGCTGGTTCTCTCTCTCTCTCTCTCTCTCTCTCTCAATAAATAATAAAAAAAAAAAAAAAAGACTTCCTGCCTTACAAACAGTGCTGCCTAGAAATCATCAAAATCGCTCTTGCCCAAGGATTGAGATCTTGGTCCACTTCCACGATGCTATCAGATACAGTACCCTGAAATTGTCCCATACAGGGACTAGATGGAGCACCTAATCCTTTTAGGGGATCTAGGTGTGTATGCCCCTGGGTCTGTAGCTTCTCATTCATGCTACTCATACAAAGGAGCGACTTTTTATCTGGTTCCTGTAAACTCCCTAGGAAATGTCCACTTCCGTTTGGAAAGAATGTGTGATATAACCTGGCTTTGTTTGTAGTCCTTCAGTTTTTACTCTGCAATTCACACATTTTGCTTCAGTCCCTGTTATATACTAACAATAGGTGTCATCTGCTTACTGATTCCTAAACTGGCATTAGCCTTTGGGACTTGTACCCTGACTGTCTATCCTTTCTTGTAGGATATCTCAACTCTACCCCATTCCCTGATACTCCCATTAAGTCTACTTTCTCCAGGCTTGGGGCCATACTTAGTTCAGCATATAGACACACCTAGAATCATATAATACTCTTCTAAACCTCTTTGGGGGATTAACTGGCAAATATAGTTAATTATTATAGAAGTTGCACAGCGAAGTCCAAATGAAGACTGGAAAGAGCTGTGAGGTCAGCAAAGGAAAGCATCAACAAAACAAAAAGACAACGAAATGAATAGGAGAAATATTTGCAAATTACATATCTGATAAGGTGTTAATATCCGCACCATACAAAGAACTTATAAAACTCAACACCGAAAAACCCCTCAAACAATCCAATTAAAAAACGAGAAGACCCGAATAGACATTTCTCCAAAGATGCCATCCAGATGGCCGACAGACACATGAAAACATGCTCAGCATCAGTCATTATCAGGGAATACAGATCAAAACTACAATGAGATATCACCTGATGCCTGTCAGAGTGGCTGAAATAAAAAAACACAAGAAACAATGTGTTGGCGAGGATGTGGAGAAAGGGGGACCCTCTTGCACTGTTGGTGGGAACGCAGGCTGGTGCAGCCGCTCTGGAGAACAGCGTGGAGGGTCCTCAAGAAGTTCACCATAGAGCTCCCCTACGACCCAGCCATTGCACTACTGAGGATTTACGCCAAGAAAATGAAAATACTAATTCTAACAGACATGCACCCCAATGTTCACTGCAGCATTATTGACAATAGCCAAGACATGGAAGCAATCCAAGCGTCCACTGACAGACCAGTGGGTGAGGAAGACAGCCATCACTCAGCCATGAAAAGGGATGTGACTGTGCCATTTGCCACAACACGAACCAACCCAGAGGATATTATGCTAATGGAAATAAGTCAGACAGAGAAAGACAAATACCATATACTTCCACTCATGTGTGGAATCTAAAACAACAAAACAAATAAACAAAAAGCAGAATGAGACCTGCAAATGCAGAGAACAAACTGACTGTTGCCCAAAGAGGGGAGCGGAGAGAGGGGCAGAAAGAGTTATAGAATGAGTAAGTTCTGAAAGGAATAAGTCATGAGAACAAAAGGGCTTGATAAGACTTATTGCCTTACAGGGGGGCCTGGGTGGCTCAGTCATATAGACTAGTCCAATCACTATGTCGTACACCTGAAACTAATGTAACATTGCCTGTCAACTACACTCAAATAGAAAAAAAAAATTAAACCCTAAAACTTAAAAGAAAAGAAAAGAGGTACCAGGAAGGGAGGAAAACCAAGAAAGTATGGCATTGTGGAAGGCCATGCAGAAATTCATCACAACCATTGTCTCTGGAGAGGTGGAGGGTGACTAGCACTAAGGGCGTGCCAAGATTATTTTGGTCTTATTTGTAAGATTTCATTAAAAACGATCTGAAAAAATTATGACAAAATGTTGACACTTAGCAATTGTGAGTGTTGAAGCATGGATGGCTATTATTTTCTGTACTTTCCTGTATTTTTAACCTTTTTTTTTTTTTTCAAAATAACAGCACTGGGCAGCCCGGGTGGCTCAGGGGTTTAGTGGCGCCTTTGGCCCAAGGTGTGATCCTGGAGACCCGGAATTGGGTCCCACGTCAGGCTCCCCGCATGGAGCCTGCTTCTCCCTCTGCCTGGGTCTCTCATGAACAAATAAATAAAATCTTAAAAAAAGATTAACAGCATCAACAAAAACATGGATGAATTGGTGGTGAGGCTGTGTAGACTGAATGACTTCACAGCTTCCGTGAACTGGATTACATCACACGAAATTTATGTAATGCACTGAAGCTATAAAAAGGAGAACTGCTGATTGCAAACAGTTTTTAACTAAGTAAAGAATAATTTTAAATCATGAAAACATTGTCAAGTAGGCCGAACAGAAATAACAGACTAAAATGAGTTAGAAAAAGGTTGGATAAAAAGCCTGAAATCAGAAA
This sequence comes from Vulpes lagopus, assembly GCF_018345385.1. NCBI lineage: Eukaryota > Metazoa > Chordata > Mammalia > Carnivora > Canidae > Vulpes > Vulpes lagopus. The sequence continues at coordinate 122,332,720 of NC_054848.1, read as the reverse complement.
AATTGCAGATATTCTACTTGTATTAATTATTTCCCATTGCAAGTCTTGAACAATAAGAACAAGTTCAGCTTGTTAAGCTTCACTACCCCCCCCCCCCCGCTTAATAAAGAGGGGAAATGATCCCAAGTAGCAAAATGGCAAACAAAACAAAATAAAAAGAAATAACAACAAAATTCCTGCAGAAAAGGGAGGAGAACCAGCAGCAAACCAGACCTATAAACTTAAGAGCTAAAACTCTAAGAATCTTAGAAGAAAACATAGGGGGTAACTTTCATCCCATTGGATTTGGTAATGGATTCTTCAATATGACACCAAAAGTCCAGGCAACAAAAGAAAAAAATAGCTAAACTGGACTCCATGAAAACTCTAGAAATTTTGTGCATTTAAGGATACTATCATTTTAAAAAGGATACTATCAGGGGAGCAAACACTACCCACAGAATGGGAGAAAATACTTGCTAATAGTATATCTGAGAGGGAATGAAAATCCAAAATGTATAAGAACACCCATAACTTAACAACATACAAATAACCAACTTCAAAAATGGACAAAGGTCTTGAATAGACACTTCTCCAAAGAAAATACACAAAAGGCAAAAAAGCACGTGAAAAGATGCTCAACATCACTAATCAGCAGGGAAATGAAAATGAAAACACAATGAGATGCTACTTCACACCCATTAGCGGTGGCTATCATAATGTGTTGGGTTTTTTTTTAATCCAGGAAACAAGTGTTGGTGAGTATTTTGGGAAGCTGGAACCCTCGTGCATTGCTGGTAGAAACAGAGAGTGCTTTAGCCACAAAAAGGGTAAATGGTATGACAATTCCTCAAAAAATTTACCATAGGGATCCCTGGGTGGTTCAGCAGTTTGACGCCTGCCTTTGGCCCAGAGCGCGATCCTGGAGTCCCGGGATCGAGTCCCACACCAGTCTCCTGGCGAGGAGCCTGCTTCTCCCTCCTCCTGTGTCTCTGCCTCCCTCTCTCTCTATGTCTATCATGAACAAATAAATAAATCTTTTAAAAATTTACCATAAAATAACCACGTGATCAAGCAATTTGACGTCCAGGTATATATCGGAAGAATTGAAAGCAGAAACTCGGACAGGCATTTGTATGGCAACGTCCATAGCAGGAAAGATGGACACAGCCCAAATGTCCATCAATGGATGAATGAATCCACAAAATGCGGTGAATACATACAATGGAAAATTATTTAGCCTTAAGAAAGAATGACATTGTGAGACACGCTATGACATGGATGACTTTTGAGGACATTACGCCGAGTGAACTAAGCCAGACACAACAGGACAAAGGGTGTGTGAGTGCCCTTGTAACGAGGTACCTAGAATAGTCCTATTTTTTTTTAATTAATTTTTATTGGTGTTCAATTTACCAACATACAGAAAAACACCCAGTGCTCATCCCGTCAAGTGTCCACCTCAGTGCCCGTCACCCATTCCCCTCCAACACCCGCCCTCCTCCCCTTCCACCACCCTTAGTTCGTTTCCCAGAGTTAGGAGTCTTTATGTTCTGTCTCCCTTCCTGATATTTCCCAACATTTCTTTTCCCTTCCTTTATATAGAATAGTCCTATTGATAGAGCTGGAAAATAGAAAAGTGGTTACTAGAGTGATTTTTTTAATGGATATAGGTTCTGTTTGACATGATAAAAAACATTCTGGAGCTACATAGTGGTGATGGTGACGCAATATTTTGAATGTATTTAATGTCACTGAATTGTACACTTAAAATGGTTAGGTTGGCACATTTTATATGCATCTTACTACAACCAAAAATCTCTTAAAATCATGTCAAAATGCCATGCAAAATAGCACGTTTAGTCAGCAGGGAGTATGATCCAAATTAAAGTTTTCTGAAGTTCGTATGTCGTTTCAGAAGAAAATACTCATTAGCTTTCAACTTTTCACAGTTTCACTCTGCACGCTCTAGTGTCTGGCATAATAGCAAAATAATAGCAAAAGAGCATATAGCTTCAAAAGCCAACAGGGGAAAGAAAGAAAGGAGAAAAAAAAAAGAATGTCACCACTGCAGAAGAAGGCCAAAAGTGAGAGAGGGGAACTTCGAAAGCTCAGAGAAAGTCGGAAGGTTCCCTAACGTTTCTCCCTCTGCTCTCCCCTCTCACACCCCAGCTCCCAGGCAATCCCCAAGCAGGGCCTGCAGCCCAAGAGCCAAATACCCCAGGGAGACAAACTGTCCTCTCCATTAGGGGGAGCTGTGGCTCCGTGAGGGGAGAAACAATTTACTTCTTTCTTTTTCTTTTTCTTTTTCTTTTTTTTTTTTATTTCTTTATCTTTAAATCCTCTGCCGTGCCATCACGCGGAACCCTGCCTTGTCTCCATCACAGAAGGGAGTGGGGTTTGGGGCCACAGGAAAACACTGGAGAGAGAGCAGAGATAGAAAAGCACAGGGAAAAATGGTCCCCCCTCCACCCGTGCAGGGGTAGACTGGATTCAACGACTGCACACAGTGCTCGGTGCTCATCAGGGTATGTGCCCTCCTTCATCCCCATCGCCTCTTCCCCCCCTCCTCACCCTCCCCCTAGCAACCCACCAGCTTGTTCTCTAGAGTTGAGTCTGTTTCTTGGTCTGCGTCTCTAGCTCTTTTCTCCCTTTTGTTCATTTGTTTTGTTTCTTAAATTCCACATATGAGTGAGATCATATGGTACTTGGCTTTCTCTGAAGGACTTACTTCACTTAGCATGATACCCTCTAGGTCCATCCATGTCATTGCAAATGGCAAGGGTTCATTCTTCTTGATGGCTGAGTCAGTCCTATTTCAGTGCATGTGTGTGCGTGTGTGTGTATGTGTGTCCATGTACACACCACATCCTTTCTTTCCTCAGATCTTGGAGTAGTGCTCACTGTGGGGCTGGAATAAGGGTAGGGTTGGGGTAAAGGCTGTGGTGAGGGTATGGGCATATTGTCCTGCAGTTCAGAGGCCCCTCCGGAGGGCTAAGTTTACAACAAGTGCAATGCTCAGATTGATGGGTTAGTGGTTAGTAGTTAGCAGTTAGGGGTTAGGGTTAGGGTTAGGGTTTGCTTTAGGATAACGTTTTCAATTAGAATACTCTCTGCCTCTATCTGTGTCATTACACACGGCAAGATTTTCTTGTTCTTTGTGGCTGAGTAATATGCCACGGTATATATATGCCGGGTATTTTCTTTCCTCAGATCTTGGAGTAGGGTTTGGTGTAGGGCTGGCTTAAGGGTAACTGTTAGGGCTGGGGTGGGGATGAGGGTATGGGCCTATGTCGGGCACTTCAGAGACCCCTACAGAGAGATGAGTTTACGTAGAGGGTTATGGTGAGGGTAAGGGCTTAGGGTTACGGATTAGTGATTCACAGGGGTTAGAGTTAGGGTTTGGCTTATGGTTAGGTTTTTAATTAGAATACTCTCTAGCAGGGCACCTGAGTGGCTCAGATGTTGAATGTCTGCCTTCGGCTCGGGGCGTGATCCTGGGGGTCCCGGGATCGAGTCCCACATCGGGCTCCCTGCATGGAGCCTGCTTCTCCCTCTGCCTGCATCTCTGCTTCTCTCTGTGTGTCTCTCATGAGCAAATAAAATCTTTTTTTTTTTTTTAAGAATACTCTCTAGCTCATTGCGGATGAGAAGACTTCATTCTTTCTATGGCTGAATAATATTCCACTGTAAATATACACCACATCTTCACCCAATCATCTATCAATGGATACTTGGACTGTTTCCATAATTTGGCTACTGCGAATAATGCTGCAGTAAACACAGAGGTGCATGTGTCCTTTGCATTAGTGTTTTCATATTCTTTGGGTAAATACCCAGTAGTGTAATTGCTGGGTCATAGGGGAGCTCCACTTTTAACTTCTTGAGGACCCTCCACACTGTTCTCCAGAGTGGCTGCACCAGCTTGTGTTCCCATCAACACTGCGATAGGGTTCCCCTTTCTCCACATCCTCACCAACATCTATTTCCTGTGTTGTGGATTTTTGCCATTCTGACAGGTGCGAGGGGATAGCTCATTGTGGCTTTGATTTGCATCTCCCTGGTGATACCTGATGATGAGCATCCTTTCAGGTGTCTGTTGGCCATCTAGATGTCTTCTTGGAAAAATGTCTATTGGTGTCTTCTGCCTATTTTTTAATTGGATAATTCACCTTTTGGGTGTTCAGTTTGATACATTCTCAATAGATTTTTGGATACTAACCCTTTACTGGATATGTCATTTGCAAATATTTTCTCCCATTCAGTTGGTTGATTTTTGCTTTGTTGATTGTTTCCCTTGCTGAGAAGCAGCTTTTTATTTTAATGTAGCTCCAATAATTTAGTTTTGCTTTTATTTCCCTTGCCTCAGGAGATGAATGTCAAAAGAAAGCCAGGATAGTAATACTTCTATCATACAAAATACGCTTTAAAACAAAAACTGTAGGGGCACCTGGGGGGCTTAGTCAGTTAAGCTGCCGCCTTTGGCTCAGGTCATGATCTCAGGGTCCTGGGATCAAGTCCCACATCAGGCTTCCTGCTCAGCGGGGAGTCTGCTTCTCCCTATCCCTTTGCCCCTACCCCGTGCTTCTCTCTCTCTCTCTCTCAAAAAAATTAATACAGTTTAAGAAAATAAAAAATGAAACAAGGACTATAACAAGAGACAAAGAAGGACACTATACAATCATAAAGTGGACGATCCAACAAGAAGCTGTAACAATCATACACCTTTTTTTTTCAATCATACACCTTCATGCATTCACCATAGGAGCACCCCAATACATAAAACAGCTAATAACAAACATAGAAAAAATAATAGATAGTAATACACATAATAGTAGGGAACTTTAACACCCCACTTACATCAATGGACAGATAACCCAAACAAAAAATCAACGAGGAAACAAACAGTGGCTTTGAATGACTCCCTGGACCAGATGGATTTAACAGGTATATTCAGAACATCCTATCCTAAAACGGATACACATTCTTTCCAAGTGCACATGGAATGTTCTCCAGAATAGATGACACATATTAGGCCACGAAACAGGTTTCAACAAATTCAAAAAGATCAAAGTCATACCATGTGTCTTTTCTGACCACTGTGCTATGAAACTAGAAATCAACCACAGGAAAAAATCTGGGAAGTCCACAAATACATGGAGGTTAAATAACATGCTAGTAAACAATGAATGGGTCAAAGGAGAAGTAAAAAAAAAACATGGAAACAAATGAAAATGAAAACACAACTGTAGATATGATCCTTTAAAAAAAAGATTTTATGTATCTATTCATGAGAGACACAGAGAGAGAGGCAGAGACACAGGCAGAGGGAGAAGCAGGCTCCCTGCGGGAAGCCTGATGTGGGACTCGATCCCAGGACCTTGGGATCACGCCCTGAGCCGAAGGCAGATGCTCAACCGCTGAGCCACCCAGGCATCCCTGTATATCTGATCTTGAGGAACATGATCACAGGGGAGGGACCAGGCTGAGCATCAGGGGGCACAGATGCCAGACAGGCCGGCGTAGCAGCACAGAGGCCACAGAAACCGAGCTGACACTGGCTGGAACCACAGGTCAGGGAAGGACAGAATGTGCAGCTGGAACCTAAGCAGGTCAAGCACCTACAAAAACACAAACACCAACACTCTCCATAAAATGTCATAAGGCCCAGAGTCAAAGTCAGAGGCAGAGTGTCCAGGACATAATCCAAAACTACTTGGCACATGAAGAAAACCGTGAAAACCTCAACTTACATGACTAAATACAATCAATGGACACCAATGATGAGATCGCACAGATGGTGAAATTATCTGACAAAGACTTTCAAGTGGCTATTATAAAATGCTTGAATGAGTAATCATGAACACTCCCGAAATAAAAGTTAAAATAGAACGCATCAGCAAAGAAACAGAAGATACAGGAAAAGACAAATGGAAACTTCAGAACTGAAAAATGCAGTAACTGAAATAAAAATACCCAATCGAAGGACTCAGGAGCAGACAGACGAATAGAACCATTTATTCTGGAAAACAGATAAAAAAAAGATTCAAAGGAAGTAAAAAGAGCCTCAGGGAGCAGTGACACAACAATCTATAGAGTTGAAAAAAGTATTTGAAGCAATAATGGCAGAAAACTTTGCAAGTTTGGCAAAACATAGAAAAATGCAAACTTAAGCTATACAAACCTGAATGGAATAACTCCCCCCCGAAATCCATGCCTCATATTCAAACCTCTGAAAATGAAAGACAAAGAAAAATATCTTAAAAGCTGCCACAGAAAAATCATGCAATACCTATAGGGGAACAGATGATTCAGAAACCATGAGGCCAGAATGAAGTGGCCCATCTTTCAAAGGCTGAAGGAAAAGAACTGTCCCTCCAGAATTCTGTATCCAGTAAAAATTGCTTTAGGACTAATGGTGAATTGAAATCATTCTCAAATGAAGGAAAAAATAAGACAATTCATAGCCAGAATTGCTAATGGGTAGAAGGGAAATGACACTGGAAATGACACCTTGAGTCCTGCAAAAAAAAAAAAAGTGTAAGATTGTCTGATCGGTCTTTTCAATGTAACATACGTATAGACAGTTATCACACAAAAGGAGGAAGGCAAGCGAATCTATATGGTACTAACGCTTTTACACTCCAGTTGAAATGGTAAAATTTTTATTCTAAATGGACTGTGAAAAGTATGTATTTCGTACTTGCTAGAGCAAACTGTACAGGGAGATATTATCCAAATCACAACATATAAATTAAAATGAAATGCTATTCTAAAATATACTCAAAGAAATCAAAAGAAGGCAAGACAGAAGAAACAGAGGAACAACAATGACAATGAATAGAGGGAAGAAACAGAAAATAATAAGATGGTAGACCTAAACATAAACACAGGAGTACCTAACTGACATTGGTGGAACATTCCAGCCACCAACAGCAGCATACATGTGTTTTCAGGTGTTCTTGGAATATTCACCAAGATAGACCATACCCTGGATCATAAATCAAGACTTAACGAATTTAAAAGAATTTAAAACATACAACATACTTTCTCCGACCATAAAGGAGTTAAATCAGAAATCAATAATAAAATCATAACAGTAAAATCTTCCAACACTTAGAAATCAAACAACATACCTCTAAATAATCTTTGAATCAAAGAGAAACTAAAAACACATTGAACTGGACAAAAATGAAAATAAGACATCTAAAGCAGGGGCCCAGAGGGAGTTTTATACCATTGAACAATATATTAGAGAAGTATCAAGTCAGAGGTGCCTGGGTGGCTCAGTGGTTAAGTGTATATCTTCAGCTCAACTCATGATCCCAGGATCCTGGGATCAAGCCCTGTGTCAGGGGGGAGGTGGGGGTGGTGTCTCTGCTCAGCAGGGAGTCTGCTGCTTCTCCCTCTGCCCCTGCCCCTACCTATGCTCTCTCTCTCTCTCTCTCTCTCTCTCTCTGTATCTCTCTGTCTCAAATGAATAAATAAAACCTTTGGGGGCAGCCTGGGTGGCTCAGCGGTTTAGTGCCGTCTTCAGCCCAGGGCCTGATCCTGGAGCCCCGGGATCGAGTCCCACGTCGGGCTCCCTGCATGGAGCCTGCTTCTCCCTCTGCCTGTGCCTCTCCCTCTCTCTGTATCTCTCATGAATAAATAAATAAAATCTTTAAAAAATAAATAAATAAAATTTTAAATAAATAAATAAATAAATAAATAAAATCTTTGGGGGGAAAAAAGAAATCGATATACTTAAAAACATAAAACCAATATAGAAAATTCAATAAAAGTTAAAGTTGGTTCTTTGATATAATCAATACAATCGATGACTCCATAGCAAGATCAGCAAAAACAGAAGACACAAATCACCAATATCAAGAATGAAAGAATGGAAATGACCAGACCTTGTAGCCGTTGAAAGGAAAATAAGGGAAGACTATTAATAGGTCTTAGAATGTATATTTGATCCAAACTGTCAGGTTGTTTCTGCATGTCTTCCTAGTTATTCCAAACCCAACACTTCCTTGCTATGCCCTTCCTAGTTCTTACTCATCTGTGTCCTGTCTGAAGCAGCACAGCCACATCTTTCCTCAGTATGTTTTGAGATTACCTGTTCCTCTGTCCCAAATCCTCTCAAAATTTTCATTCCTCAAACGTACCTCAGCTGCATATCAGGAAAATAAAGTCACTGTGTACTCAACAGTTAATATGCAGTTTGTTATATCATTGGACCGACAAAGTTTTAAAGCAAAAAAATAAATAAATAAATATAGCACAGGTCCACATCCTTAAGCCCTTGGAGCCAGATGTGTTTCGGGATTCAAAATGTTTTGTATTTTGGAAAAATAATTTAAAAATAACACAAAGAACATTTCAGTAAGACCCGGGGGGTTGGAACAGCACCCTGTTAATCGAGCACATTAATATCTCTGCAGCAAAACACAAATGCAAAGTTCACATACGATTATTTACACTTAGATAAATTATGACGACAGCCTCATTAGAGTTCAGATAAAGTCCTGCAGCCAAAAGAGTTTGTTGCAAGCTTAACAACAACAACAAAAAACTTGTTTTCTGGAGCTTTTTGAATTTTAGAATCGCAGAGAATCTATTGGGGACCCATATTTCAATTTTCAGTCTATTAGCAAGTCCTGTCAGTTCTCTTTCTCAGATCTTTCTTTTGACCTACTGCCACGATACTAGGTAATAATACACAATAAATGTTACCATGGAAGAAACAGAAGGAAGAGAAATATATTTCCAGATGGTTGATGTGCTGGTGTAGGTATTCAACTGCCACTTGATTCCTCCAGCAATTTCCACCTCTGAAGGCCAACGCCACTTCATGTCAGATCTAAGATGGGATTTATAAATTAGTCCATTTTGGAAGATGACAAATCTACCACTTAAACATGAAGTCAGGGGCACCTCGGTGGCCCAGTGGTTGAGCAGCTGCTCAGGACATGACCCCAGAGTCCCAGGTTCGAGTCCCACATCGGGCTCCCTGCAGGGAACCTGCTTCTCCCTCTGCCTGTGTCTCTGCCACTCTCTCTCTCTCTCTCTCTCTCTCTCTCTCTCTCTCATGAATAAATAAAATCTTAAATGAATGAATGAATGAATAATAAATAAATTAATTAATTAATTAATTCCTCACTAACAAAGTCTGAGAATTCATAGAAAGAATTCAATAGTAGTAGTTTCCCATAAATAAAGTGACCTGAGTGAAAACATTTTATCCTAAACTATCTTAATAGCGTATCTGGAGAAAAAACTAGTATACCCCCAGGGTGGCACGTCAAAGGGGCTCTACGTTCTGAGCTCCACGAGGCTGTTCACTAGCCGTGTAATCTTCACTAAGTAACTTCTTTCCTTATTTGTAAAATGAGGATAAACAATGCTTTACCTATCTGCTTTACAGAATTAAAGTTATTAGGAGAATAGCACTACATAGAAAATGTTTCACATAAATATGAAAATAAATAGAAAAAAAGGAAACAGACTCTGATGGTTCTTGTCTCTAAAAGCTCCTATTAATTCCGTAGCTGTCATTTGACTTATATAAATTTATGTTTTACCTATGTGGTACAGAGTTTAAGAAGTCAAAAAATGCTAAAAGATCCCAAACCAAAAACATTAGTTGCCACTCCCCCTTCCCAAAGGTAGCCACTCTTTCTTTACGGTATTCCCTAAGAAAGTTATTTCTTTATGGAATACCATGATTCTAAAATTCTATGATTCCATAATTTTTATTCCACCATTCTCTTAAAAAAAGATGCCTATACTATTGTATCTTAATTTATAAGTTTTAGACATTACTGATCTCCTTTAGAAGATTTATCACTCACACCATATGCTTCACATATGAAGTGTGGATTCATTGCATTCATTCAACAAATATCCATTAAATATCTACTAGGTGCCAGGCATTATTCTTGGTCCTTGAAATATGTAAAACAGATGAAAATACCTGCCTTCGTGGAGCTTATGATATACTGGAAATAATAATTATCTCAAGTGGAAAGGGTTTCTGCCTGGAGCGGTATATCCTTCTATTCCAATCCAACTTGGTGCTCTCCAAGCTGGTTGTACAAATGTCCTCCTGGGATTTCCACTGTTGCTATGTTGGGAACTCCCTCCTCCTCTCACTTCCACTGGGTTCTCTTTTTCCTTGAATCGCACATGCTTGCCTCTCTCTCTTAGTTCGCTTCCCTTTTTCTTAGAGCACACCCTAGAGGAGCCTCCTGAGCAAAGCTGCACGGTAGGTGATCTTTTTTTTTTTTTGGATTTTTTTTGAATTTTGAAACTGGTCTATTTAAGTCTTGCATTTGGTTGAGAGCTTGTCTGAGTACAAAATTCTAGACTGGAAATAAATTTCCCTAAGAATTTTTAATAGGGGTTATTATTTAAAGGTCCAAAGTGACAATTCCGGATCCATTGCTGGTGTTTCGTTTTCCTCGGTTCTTGACCCTTTAACCTTTTCTGTTCAATCCCTACAATATTAGGATGTTTCGAAGTTCAATTCTGGACCTACCATTATCCTCTTTAGTCTCTACCAAGATCAAGTGATCAAGCTTGGATGGCTTTAACTCCCACGCTTTTTAGCACCAGCTCTAAAATCTAGACCCCAATATCTACCTACCTCTTAGATGTCTCATACACATCCGAAACTAACTTGTCTGTCAAAAGAGAATGTTTGACTCAACTTACCTAGTCAAACTATGTCTCCTTCAATCTTTCCCATCACGATATGTAACATTACCATCAATGTAGTAGCTCAAACCAAAAACTCAAGCACCATCCCTAACTCTTCTTCCCTCACCTCTAATAGCAAGTGCTATCAACTCTACCTTCAAACCACGTCTCAGACGTATCTGCTTGTCATGATACCACCTCCCCTACTACCGTCTCAGACGAGGTGTTTCATTCGGCACACTCCAACACAAAAACGCAGCAGCCTGTACAGCTACTGCAATTTCGAAATATATTCCTGCATTGTATTTGTGAGCTCAACCAGGAACCCATGATAACTCAGCAGATCTATGATTCCTTTTTTAAAACCTACGTGGTATTTGGTCCATACATGTTTCTTGGATGAATTTTGTTGTTTCTATTTTTCTTGGAAATCATCAGTTTACTCCCGGTTTTCAAATATGTTCTTGCCAAACCATTTGCTTTGAATTATCTTAGTCTCACCTACATCTGTGGTTTCGTGAGCCCTCTTAATCTTCATTTTGTTTTACTTCTACACTCTCTTTTCTGTTTAGTCAGAGGCCCTTCTTTTATTGGACTTTACAAAGAAGTTTAGCATAGCATTTGTTTTTGTTTGAAATTTTAGCTTTTGTCTTTATACATTTTGTCTAATATATTTTTTCTTATTTTATATACATTAAGATAAAAACTAAATTCTTATTAATTCTTCATTGATTTCTCTGATGAAATTTTCCTCTGAGTTAGTTTCTGATGGTTTGATAACATTCCTTTGGATTTTCTCTTTGACTAAACAATTATATTTTTAAACTTATAAACAGTTGATTTTCATGGCCAACTTTTTATTGACAAGTCCTAATTTCATTAGGTAGCCTGTAAAATGCTTTAGTTTTTGTCAAGTTTTTCTTTGTGATTGCCCTGAAGAAAATAAACACTCCAGTTTATTATTTATTATGAATTATTCAAACTCCTCTATATCCTTATTATGTTTTGCTTACTACATCTGTCCAATAATGAAAGAAGTGGTTTGAAATCACCCATTATAATTGTATTTTTCTCAGGTTCTCCATGTATTTCTAATAATTTTTATCTTATGTATTTAAATTTGTGTATACACAAAATAGTGCCTTCATAAGTAGTGTCCTTTATCATTGTATGATAGCCTTCCTTATTCTGTTTAGGGATTTTAAACTTACATTCCACACTGTTTGTTGTTAATATTATCACTTCCTTCCTTCCTTTGGTTTCCATTTGCCTGCTTTTTGGAGGGTTTTTTTTTTGGCAGAAAATGTAGGGATTCACACAGTGAAGTAACATTGATTACCTTAAGATGCTGAGGAGCTCCAACTGGTGGCTTTATTGTCTTTGTTTAATAATACAAAAATGAGTATTATTCATTAAACATAGTCTATATAATAAATAAGGAAAGAACCAAAAGTACAAACACTATGAGAAATTCCAATATTTAAGACATGCTTAGAAAAAGAAGATCCTTCAGATGAATCATGAAGGGATTGCCAGCGGGGTAGGAGAACCATGCAATACATACATAATACCTTATACTTTAACCAAGAACTTCACCTACAAAAACTGGGGTAGTATACAACAAGGAAATACTCTACTTCAATTACTGAAGGAAAAAATTCACATATTATAGAGTTTTGTTAACAAATGATTCCGATATTGAATTTTAAAATGATTATTTTCTATTTGTTATTCTCGTGAGCCTCTACCTCTAATATGTATGCATTATTGGCTGTCCTTTTTAAATTATAAAAACTTACTTTTTGACTGAGGGTTCTCCATGGTTAAAATCTGTTTCATAAAACAAACAAATTTTACATTATTTTTGTATACTTTTTCTAAAATGCTTTTAAATATATATATACACACACACATACTTGTATAAAATATTAATATAAAAATAGATGCTTGGGACGCCTGGTGGCTCAGTGGTTGAGCGTCTGCCTTGGGCTCAGGGCGTGACCCCAGGGTCCTGGGATCCAGTCCCACATCGGGCTCCCCGCAGGGAGCCTGCTTCTTCCTCTGCCTGTGTCTCTACCTCTGTGTCTCTCATGAATAAATAAATAAAATATTTAAAATAAATAAATAAATAGAAAAAGAAATAGATGCTTACCTTCTATAAGGCTAACAAGTGATCTGTCCAGATTGTTTGCCACGGTTTTTTCATGTTGCTTTCTGGCTCCAGTAGGTTTGTAGGCTTGTGAAGGTAACATTGGTTATAATATATCGTATAGGGAAAATAATCTGAAAATAAAAGGTGGATTAGATGAAAAACTAAACCAAATTTATATCACTACCGTAATGATATATATGTACCTCCCATTACAAACTAGCAGCACATCAAGTTCTTAGGTTCATGGGTATTAATAAAGTCATGCAAAATTATCCATTAAATACATTTTAATTGAGCACTTGTTAGACACCATACTAGGTGCTAAAGATACGGCAGTGAAGGAAAAAAAAGATAAAAATACCTGCCTTCATGTAGTTTACATTCCATTGGAGACAGATGTTAGATTATGATAAGGGCTGAGGGAAAAATATCAGAGAAAGAGGTATGATATGTTGGGGGGGGGGTATGTACATTTTAGATAGGACAGGCTCACTGAGAAGAGGACTTTTAAGTAAAGGCCTAAAGTATATGAAAGTGAACCATGTGGACCCAGCAGAAGAAACATGAGCAAAGGCCCTCAGGAAGGAATATATCTGAAGGACTAGTAAGGAGGCCAATGTGTCTGGAGTTAGAATAATCAAAGAAGTAAGAAAGGCAATTGAGGGTCTTGTAAAGAATTGTAAGGACTTTGCATTTTACTCTGAGGCCCCCCATCTTAGGCCAACTTCCCTAAGATGCGGAAGCCACTGGGGGGATTTGAACAGAGGAGAGACACGATCTATCTGACTCATATTTTTATCGGATCCCTCTGTTATGTAAAGAAGGAACCGCAGAGGGCAAGGGAAGAAGCCAAGAAATGATGCTAACTTGGAGTAGGGTAGTAGCATTGGAGATAGTGAGAAATGCGCAATGTTTAAATATATTTTGAAGGTAAAACCAACAGGTTTGGGTGGGGTATCAGAAGCTCAACTTCAGACATCCTGAGATGTAGAACCCTATTAGATAATTCAAATGAAACCACTGAATAGGCACCTGGATACACAATTCTGGAGTCCAAGATTAATGTCTGTAGCTAGCAATACTAATTTGGGAGTCCTTATCACATAAATACTATTTAAAGCCTTGAGTCTGGAATGAGGCCATCTATGAAATGAATAACTATACATAAAGAAAAGTAATGAAAAATCAGTTAAAAAAAAAAGTCTAAAAAAGCGCCAAGAGTTACATAAGAAGGAAACCAATAGGCAAACTGAAGAAAGTATAGGAAGGAAGTGGGAGGGATGAACTGAGGGGGCCCAATAAGATGAAGACTGAGTAATTGCCATCAGATCTTGCAACATGGGGGTGACTGGTGACTTTGACAAGAGTCATTTAGTAGTGTGGATGGTAAAAATAGTGCTTACAGCGTAGCTTACGAGGAAACAAGGGAAGTGTTAACACACCTTTCTTAGCAACTCTATGAATAAGCAGGCAAAATAATTAATGAAGATAGAGATGATTTGAACAACACAATTAACATCAACCTAAAGGACATACATAGAACACTGCATCCAACAATAAGAGGACATAGTTTTCTAGTGCACATAAAATTTCTACCAAAAAAAAAAAAATGACTATATGCTGGGCCATGAGCAAGTGTCAACAAATTCCAAAGGACTGAAAGTATAGAGAAGGTTCTTTGACATAGTGCAAGTAAGCCAGAATTCAGTAGCAAAAAAGATCATTAGAAGATCCCCAAGTATCCAACAGACACGTGAAAAGATGCTCAGCGTCACTGATCATCAGGGAAATACAAATCAAAACTATAATGAGATACCACCTCACACCTGTCAGAATGGCTAAAATCAACAACACACACACACACAAAAACAACAGATGTTGGCGAGGATGTGGATCAAAAGGAGCCCTCTTGCACTGCTGATGGGAACACAAGCTGGTGCTGCCACTCTGGAAAACAGTGTGGAGGGTCCTCAAGAAGTTACAAATAGAACTAGCCTATGATCCAGTAATCGCACCACTGGATATTCACCCCAAAAGTACAAAAACACTAATGCAAATGGATATGTGCACCCCTACATTTATAGCAGCATCATTGACAGTAGCCAAATTATGGAAACGGTCCCATTGTCCACTGATAGACGAACGGTGAGGAAGGTATGGTCCACATACACAAAGGAATTTTACTCAGCATCAAAAAGAACAAAATGTTGCCCTTTGCAATGACGTGGATGGAGCTAGACAGTATTATGGTGAACAAAATAAGTCAGAGAAAGACAGATACCATATGATTTCTCTCATAATGTGGAATTTAAGAAACAAACCATCATAGGGGGGAAAAGAGAGGCAAACCAAGAAACAGGCTCTTAACCTTAGAGAACACCCTGACAGTTACCAGAGGGGAGGTGGGCGAGGGGTGGGGGAAACAGGTGATGGGGATGCAGGAGGGCACTTGTCCTGAAGAGCACTGAGTAATGTACAGAATCATTGGATCAATATTTTGCACGCTTGGAACTAATATAGCACTGCATGGCAACTATGCTGGAATTAGAACATGGCACAAAAAGATCCCCATCCCCACATGCTAAAGTGTTTAAATGCACTTCTAAGTAACACATGGATCAAGCCCTGTTCTAAGCACTCTACAAGTATCGATTCATGTATCTCGACAGCAACCTCATGAGGACGGGAAGCTGAGGCACAGAGAGGCTCAGTGGTCTGCCCAAAGTCACACCGTCCATGAACGGTAGAGTGAAATTTGAACCCAAGCACTCTGGATTCAGGGCAGGTATTTTTAAATCAGTGATTTAAGAAAGAAAAAAAGGTTTCAGCTGATCATAGGATCGTCAACAGAATTGGTTCAAGTGATGGGGGTGAGGCAACCCGTAGGCCTTTATGACAAGTAGCTTGGATTTCACAATCACATCAGACTGAATCCACAGCTTGTCAAATACTATGATTACTCATCTTGTAATATCTCCCGCAAGCACTCGTGATTCCCAAACCACAGGGACCCAGAAGAGTAGTCATTGTTTTGGAAACAAAGCTAATGTGCCACTTTTGCCATAATATCGTTTTACCCTAAGGACTTTTATTCCTCAAAGTTTTGGTCAAACTCACCCGTCGAAAGTGCAGATGGTGGGTCCATTGAGAAGATGTGTACAAAAGAAAAGTAAAGACATTTAAAATACACACAGTTTAAGTTTTCAAGTTAAATTAAGAACTTTAATTCAAACACATATAAACCGTAAGATAATATAACCATTACATGGATTTGTGTCTAGAGGATCAAGTGACGTCACTGAAATGCAATCACCCATTAAAAAACAGAATATGACTGATTATGAGCTGTCATGTGCCAGTAAATGCATAACAGCCAGCTCTCCGAGGAAAACACATGGCCCGTTTCAAAGTGCTTGTCCATTTCTGGGTGTAAGTACTTCGATCGAGGCCAACTCCAAGCTGCCAATGTGACATCACCAGGTGCAAATGCAGCACGCTGCTGAAGTACGAGGCAAACTAGTCTTAAGAGGTTACAAAGGATCGCACTGTATGTGTGTATGTGTTTCTTCGTTAAATTTATCTTTTAATTAGTGATTATTTGCAAGGACAAAATTCAAAAGTCAGAAAATGGTGTACAGTGAGGACTCTCCCACCCATCCCTTTCCATGAGCCACCAAGTTCTTCTTGGAGGCGGTGCATTTTATTCATCCTTCTGTATATCTTTTTGTATATTCTTCGAGAAATGATTCGAACATACACATTCTTTTTTCGGTTTTTAAAAACAAAGATGGGAGCACACTATACTTGGTTTCACTCCTTGCTTCTTTTCCATTTAACGATCTATCTTGGAGATCATGCTGTGTCAGTACATAAAGGCAAGCCCCTTATTGATAGTCGTTTTGCTATCACAACATTGTAACGGATATCTCTGCTCATATATCATTTCACGACCCTGAGTATGATCATCGCATAAACTCCCGCAAATGAGATCACTAGGTTGGAGACTGCTTCAGGAAGAGGCAGCCGACACAGTAGGTGTGAAGCAGTGGAAGAACTAAAGACCCTAATCCTGCCCTCGGTCATTACTGACATCATCATATAATCGAGTTATGTTACCTGTAAACCAAGATCCGCTTGCTGAAGTTTTCACAACTGGATTATTCGGGATGGAGGGAATCAATGCATGCTGGAGACTTAAAAGATTACAAGAGAAATTAGATACACTGGAGGACAATGGAATCACATATATCCTACCCAGCTGAGCCTACATTTCCTTAATTCAACCATTTATCATCCATCTATTATTATTAAACCATCTGTCCAAGTATATACTAAGTAAACATCTATCCATGATAAATAGAACAGTCAACAGACTTGTTGTCTAATAGAACATGATAATATAAGGCGGTTATAACCAACGTAACCCAAGGAATGGAATAAATGGATAATACACGGGCCTTATAGAAATTCTGAATAATACTGAAAAGTAAAAAAAAAAAAAAAAAAGAAAGAAAGAAAATGGAAATAAACCACCATTTTTCCATTAAGAAATAGCTAACATGAACATTTTGAAGTGATATACCCCAAAATTTGTATTATTTAATTTGTATCTCTATATACTCTTATGTAGACGAGCGTGTGCATGTGCGTACGTGCGTATATATGTGTATACACACGTCCCGAATGTCCCTCAGGACATTTTGTATCTTTTGCATACCTGACATTTTGCATACCGTTTTGTAGATAAATATTAAATAATCGTCTACAAGAGTCATTCTCACTGGGGGAGCCTCTAAGAAAAGAAATCAAATTCTTCAGAAGAGGGTTTACCCGAGTCCCAACGTTTGAGAATCAGTCAACATTATAAAAGGTGTTCCCTGGGGAAGCGTATGGCCCCTGTGGAGAGTAGGGGATCCCAGTGAAGAGTAAAAACCTGCACCCCATAGTATCATTGAAGACTGCTGCATAGTGTGTTGCAGCGTGTTCACAGCCCATGATTTACTTAGTCACTTTCCCACTGTTAAAAGGAGGGAAAGTATTCAGAGAGAAGCAAAGTGGGGGAAATTACTTAGAAGCAGAATGGAGACAACCACCAGCTTACCTGTAAGGAGGCAAACTGTCCTCTTTCTCTTCCAAAGAAGCTAAATGCTGTTTTAGTGCTTCAAGTAAACTGTAGGGTGCCTGAAGATAAAGTCGTTGTGAAAGACATGTTTTCTGAGAGTTCTTAGCAAATCCGTACTGTCCGACATCAGATAAAGGTTCTGAACAAAAATCAAGACAGCTACGTGGCGAAGTCATTAAAGGTGAACACGGTTGACCTGCACACGATGAGGCGGGAGGGGGGCGGACCCTCGTGCAGTTGCAAATCGACATGTAACCTGTGACTCCCCCAGAACTTAGCCCCCGACAGCCTGCGAACGGCTGGAAGCTTTACCAGTGGCGTAAACGGCCTATTGACGCAGCTCTCGTGTGTGATACGCCTTCTGTGCTGTGCTTACACCGACACCCAACTTTGTCTTCACGTTTTCAGTATTCGTCGGCTACACAGTTCATGTCTGAGTTTTTTCAAATTGGCGCCAAGCTCCAAAAAATTTCCCAAAGTATTTATTGAAAACACTCCACACGGGAGTGGACCTGCACAGCTCAAATCCAGGCCGTTCAAGGGTCAGCTGCAGTTGCTACAAGTCAAGTCACTACGAAAAGCATCTTGATACCAAGTCAGATTTTTGAACTATGCTTTCCTGTTCTTTTTTATTATTATTATTAATGACCAAAGGCGTGCTGAAACACCTATCTCTTTTGGACTTGACATCACTCATTATTTTTTTAAAGATTTTATCCATTTACTCATGAGACACACACAGAGACAGAGAGAGAGAGAAAGAGAGAGAGAGAGAGAGGCAGAGACACAGGCAGAGGGAGAAGCAGGCTCCATGCAGGGAGCCCGATGCAGGACTCGATCCTGGGTCTCCGGGATCACGCCCTGGGCCGAAGGCAGCGCTAAACCGCTGAGCCACTCGGGCTGCCCTATTATTTTTGACTCCTTCATGCCTCACCAGGTTTTCTTTCTTTCTCTATGTTTCCATGAGTGGAAACCACCTGGTCCCAGGCTTCATGAGCTGGGAAGCTCCAGTCTGCAGGTCTAGGGGAGGAGAAGTAGCAAATAATCGCACGGATGAATGTAAAATCAAAGTTGGGAAGAGTATGGTGCAAGCGGGGTACATGGTACTCAGACAGGGGTTAAGCCAGGCAATGGCATCACGTCAGGGAGGTTGGAGAAGCAAGCGGTGCTGAAGAGAGCCACAGGTGGCTGGTGTCGGCCCGCCCTCCGGAGAAGCAGCCTAGGAGGGGGAGGAGGAGGGGGAGGTGGAGGGGGGGAGGGGAGGAGGGGGAGGAGAGCGAGGAGCGGGGAGGAGGGGGAGAGGGGAAGCAGGAGGAGGAGGAGAGGGGGAGGAGGAGGGGGAGGAGGAGGAGGAGGGGAGGAGGGGAGGTGGAGGGGGAGAGGAGGGGAGAAGGAGGAGGAGGGGAGGAGGGGGAGGAGGAGGAGGGGGAAGGGGAGGAGGGGAGAAGGAGGAGGAGGGGAGGAGGGGTAGTGGGAGGGGGAGGAGGAGGAGGGGAGGAGAAGTGGGAGCAGCGGGGAGGAGGGGGAGGAGGGGAAGCAGGAGGAGGAGGAGAGTGGGAGGAGGAGGGGGAGGAGGAGGTGGGGGACAGCTGCAGGTGGGGGCCCGGCAAGTGCGCAGGAGCGTGCGGCGGCGGCGGGGGGCGCTGCAGGGGAGAGCCTAGAGAGCCTAGCAGAGTGGGCCCCCCCCACCGCAGCCGCAACGCGGCCCGCAGCGGGCAATGCTGGGCGGCCAGGGATGACCTGCAGGAGCGAGGGGGCCTGATGACGTGTGGATCAGCGATCGGGGGCGTCGGGGCCACACACTGCGGGCGAGCGCGCGGCTGAGGGGACGGAGGCTGGGGGACACGCGCAACACGACGGGTGCCCTTCACGGTGGGGATGGCACAGCAGCTACGGAGGTGCCGGGACACCCGGGCGTGCGAGCAGCCGGAGGAGGCGGTCGGGCACCCCGCGGAGGGGCCACAGGATGAGCGGCCACGCACAAACCCAGACGTGCGCCCGCTCGGATTCCCCCTCGGGGTCGAGCGTGGGGAGCAGGTCGTGGCCGGGCCAGCGACGCCTCTCACCCCCTGCGCGCCCCGGGTCCACTCGTGGGCGTCTGTCCCCGCCGAAGGCCGCGGGCACCCCGGCAGCGGAAAGGGGGCGTGCGCGGCCCAGGGCGACCTCCCACGCTCGGGCACGCAGGCCGGGCCACAAGGGGCCCCGGACCCCGAGGCGATCAGGCACCGCCGAGGGTCTGCCACAGGGACAGACAACAGGTATGTGACAAAAACACTACCACGGGGTAACTGAAATAACCAAAGGACACGTATCGGCACATTTGAGCCCCGCCGGCGGCCGAGCCCTGCGCGTCCGAGCTCTTGGCCGCCAACGCGGTGGCCGCTCTCCGGGACCGAGATGCCGCTGCCCCAGCGCAGCCGCCGCGACGAGCAGGACACGGGCAGGCGCCCCCCAGTCGCCAGGGGCCCCCAGGGGCCCGCAACCCCGCTGCCGCCAGGAACCGGCCGGGGATGCGTGGGGGTGGGGGCACCTGCTAGGGAGACGCGGGGCTCCGGGCGAGCCTGCACACCCCGCACCCACTGCCGTCGGGGAAAGGCCCAGGGGAGCCCGAGGCCGGCCCACGGCTGTTCCCTCCGTTCCAGGGTGGCCAGGACACCCGAGGAAGCAGCGCCCGGAGCAGCTGTGCCCACCGCGGCCCACGGCCAGGGCCCGGTGCACACAGAAGGCCTCCGACTGGCCCAGGGCGACTGAGGATGTGCAAGGGACTTGACCAACAAAGAGCGGCGCCTGCCTTCCACAGCCTCCCCGTAACCATCTACTTTCTTCTTCATTCAGGGATCCTGGGCACCAGAATGGAGGTAAGACAGGGTGGCCCAACGGGAAGTGCGGACTTCCCCGGGCTCCTCCTGATATTCCCCCAAAGCTCTGACCACGAGCGGAGCAGTGGAGGAGGCCGAGGCCAAGATGCCAAGTCCAAGTCACCACCAGCAAAGGAACCCCTCCCATGGCTACCACCGCCAGAAGGAACCAAGGTCAAGGTGAAGAAGAGTCAGGGGGCAGGACGACACTGGGGGACACATGCATCATGCTCCTGTCGGCTTTCTCGGGAACTCAGGAGCGGGGGCTGCGTCTCATGCATTATGGCTCCTTCCTCCTGACACGGCCCAAGCACGTGTGTGAATCGATGTGTGTCCATCGACATCCACTGGTTTATGACACCTTCGGGCAATGAAACCGCATCTTGTCCCCTACTCACCCACACATTCTCACGGTTTCTGTGTCCCAGTTAGGACTTGTCATTCGGGAAGCTGTGCATTACTTCCTCCAACAGGGGGGCTCACTGTGCACAAGTCCCCTTGTGCTCATGTGTACATGAAGGGACGCTTGTGCCATGTATACGTTACGAGACACATTTCTTTAAAGATCTATGACAATACGTCACACAGAAACCCCCTCCTTCTCTGCCACCAAGACTGACATTTATCTCCATCTGCAACCATCCCATCCTTGCCTCCGCCATCCTCTTACTGTTACATCCATAGTGTTCTGGATCCAACGTAGTCTCATTCCTGAGGGGACCTCAATCTACTACCCCTTTGCCCCCCTGCATCTTCACCCTCTCTCTCTTCACCTGACTACGACCTGTGCCAGGCACTGTGAGTCCTTCGCCTTCCTCCAGTCCCAACCAAGGCAGGCCTGACACTCCAAGGTCAGGGTTGGGCTTCTAAGCCCTAACTTACGGGACGGGGAGATCTGGGCAGATGGCCACAAAAGTCCTGAGTCTCTGGCCCATATGGTGACTTACCTGTAGGCAGAGGCCTAGGGGCAGGAGTGGCGTGGGAGCAGACCCTGCTGGGACATGTTCACTTGTAGGGTGGAGATCTCTGTATCTTAAAGCACCTCCACTGACCCTCCAGGCAAAATAGTAAATGAAAAACACAATCACCTCCCAGGAGGGGGCGGGTAGAAGTTGGTACCAATCTTAAAGATAAAAGGGATGTGAAAGTGATGATGGTCCCCATCATATCTCCATGTAAGTCGCCCTTATGGCCCCCAAACCAGTCAGGCCCTGGCGAATGACAACCTACAGCATAAGCAATCTGGTAGTAGTGATCCAATTGTTGCCGCAGTGCCCAGTGCAACGGTTCCTTTGGTAGAGGCGGGTTAGTGTAGTCTCAGATACGTGGTATGCGTGAGTGTTCTGCTTTCCATTGCTTCCAAAGGTGGAAATCACAAAGGGCTTGTAGGCATGAGAAGGAAAACAGTACACCTTTACAGTTGTGACCAAGGGTGCGTTACCTCTCCCAACATCTGTCCTAACATGGTCAGAAGAAGTCCAAATCATCTGGTTATCCCTCACAAAATCACACTGACCCACTTACAACCATGATGTCATGCTGGCTGGATCAGAGGAGCAGAAAGTGGCCAGTACCATGGAAGACCCTGGAAAACTACATGCATTCCAGAGGGTAGGAGATAAACCCTACCAAGATTCAGGGGCCTTCGACTTTGATGACATTTTTAGGGTTCCAATGCCCAGGGGTTCATTGGGAAATAGAAGATAATGCAGTGCATCTCGAGCTGCCAGCATCAAGAAGACAATAGGATCAGACCCATTTTGCAGTTGCCTAAATGAGCCATGGAGAGTGGAAATGAGTTGCAGGAGATCCCAAATATCCTTGTTTCCACTGATCAGTTCTGTCCATTTAAAGAGCAGGGCCTAGTTGTTATACCACGACTCACCATCTAGCACTCCACGGGCACGGCCTCTTTTATAAGACCAACAGCTCAAAGACATGTTCAGGAAACCCATGGTTATGTCTGTCCACCTATGTGGATGTGTAGATGTGAGTCGTGAGGACATGAAAATACATATGTAAGATTACGGCAGAGGACGGAGTGTCAGATGATTTACATAACCAACACGTATACATAAGGCCAAAAAAACAAAAAAGTCATTGAAACACATAGGAGAGATACACTGACCTGCGTAAGATATGGAATGTCATTCTGGTCAATTCCAACTTGCTGAATTCACAGGCGAGGGGGAGGGAACATCCCAACAAGGAGTGGCAATAAAGAAAAGTAACTGTGAGACCAATGCGCACCCAAAAGAGAAAACACCCCTAGAGCAGGAACCCCTTGCTGGGCTACTGCCTAGTTGATCAAGAAAAACATGTCAAGCTGAAGTGTGCCTGGAACACTTCCGCACAGGCTCACGGTCATCCTAAGGATGGAACCTATAAAAGACTCGCGAGATATTGAAGCGTTGCTGTTCTGGCAAGAGCTAGGCTGCACTGTGGATATTGCAGCAACGCGTTCTAATGCGTCGAGCACTCAGGAGTCAGCTGTTACTCATATTGTTGCTCGCTTGTGAGTCATAGGTTGGGTTTGGTTGTTGTTTGCTTTTATCTGCTTTGGTTTTCAGAAGTTCAACTACTGCTAGCCTAGGCACACTGACCCCGCTTGGGTTCTTCTGAGCGTCGGAGCAAATGTGCGGGTCACCTCGTGTGTTTCTTTCTTCAAATGATCACAGACCTGTGCTACCTACTGTCCACTGCGCACAGAGGCATACATCATATGAACGTGGCCCAGTTTTAGAGGTGTTTCTGGCGGGAGGATAAGCTCGGCAACAGTTGTCTTTATGGCTACAAATCCTTGGACTACCTAATTTGAGTGTATAGTTTTACTGTTTAAAAAATAGCTAAAAATACTGACTGTGTATGTGCAGTGGGGCAGGGGCGGGGTGGGGCAGTTATACCAACTACTCAACTGATACAGAAAGAGCAGGAAAGCCTTGAGTAGAAATTGGTTCCCATACCTCTGCAACTTTCAGGAAATGTGCCATTTTGGTTGTTCTTTCAAGGAATTTGATGTAAATATCCAGGCTCTCCTTGCACTGGTTTTTCGTCATACCGAAAAATTTGTCTGGAAATGAAAAAACAAATTTACCATAAAGGAGCCACTATCTCAGCAATTTTCCCATTTCACTCCATTCCAGTTCCATTTTAGGCTGAATCTGTGTATGATTTCATTTTATTTTTTAAGATTTTACTTATTCATTCATGAGAGAGAGGCAGAGATACAGGCAGAGGGAGAAGCAGGCTCCCTGCGGGGAGCCTGACGTAGGACTGCGTCCCAGGACCCCGGGGTCACACCCTGAGCCCAAGGCAGATGCTCAACCGCTGAGCCACCCAGGCGCTCGGAATCCGTGTATGATTTTAACTTGTTCAAAAACAATTAGAGCCTTGGTGCGGTTATCCTCTGGCCTTAGCAACAACACTGTTCAATCCATATAATCAACGGGTTTTCATGAGGTCGGTATCACGCTGCTGCTGGGAAGAGGGCGAGAACTTACCAGCACACAGGGATAGTGCGGTTTAGTTTCATTCCTACAACTTCCAGCCTGTAATCTAACTTACTAACATCAAGACCTGAAGCTTCTTGAGGGGAGGGGCTGTGTTTCCTACTTTTATAACTCGACAAGTGCACTAGGTCCTCACTCACAGCCTCATCGATGAAAAAGAAAAACATACATGACCTTAAAAGGACCTTCTATTTTGAATCTAAAACAACCGTGGTCGGGATCCCTGGGTGGCGCAGCGGTTTGGCGCCTGCCTTTGGCCCAGGGCGCGATCCTGGAGACCCAGGATCGAATCCCACATCGGGCTCCCGGTGCATGGGGCCTGCTTCTTCCTCCACCTGTGTCTCTGCCTCTCTCTCTCTCTCTCTCTGTGACTATCATAAATAAATAAAAATTTAAAAAAAAAAAAAAAAAAAAAACAACCGTGGTCTACGTGAGTCTCAACGTAGAGATAAGAGGCTTTCAGCAGTTTACTGTTTTCAGCAGTGTTTATTCTTCAGCCTACCTAGCAGATTAAGGATCCCCTCGTTATAGGCTGCAAAGAGGCGAAGAGAATCCTTAAAGAGGAGAGTGAAAGCGGCGTGCATCACACCATTCGTTACTTCATCAGGATTTGCCTGGAAATTAATTAAATGAAAGAGCCATCAGTTCCCCCCGGGGGTTTCACACGATTCCTTCTCCCACCTGCTGCTCAACAACGTCATTTACAGGCTGCGTAGACAGGATTCACAAAGCTCTTACGTTAAAGTTGAGAAGAGCGTCAAACTGAATCTGAATCACCAGAAGAGTGTTTAGCAGCTGTTTGGTATCCAGAGTTCTCATCATACCATCCATCCTACAAAAGAGAAAAGAGACTCAGGATGCCTGGAATCAGGCGTTCAAGAAGCCCGGTGACATCAGCATCTTAAAATACGGCTGTGCGTTGGGTCAACTCCACGTCAGGGCTCTCCCGGGGTCAGTGATCGTCGTCGCTCACAAACTAACGGTGCCAACTGACCCTCTCTTGGTTTTGGTGATGTCCAACGCGATCAATCTACATGCGAGGGATTTCTCATTCAGGTAGCGGCTGTATCGTCTGATGAAGGTTGACATGGTGTAGCCTGAAGATGAGATGCTCCATCATTTCCAATCCAACCAGCGGCAACCACTCTCAGTATACGTCCATACACGCACAGACGTATCACGCCAGGGTCACCCCGACACCACAACGGTACCTTGGAAGCGCCAGAGCTAGAATGGGCCTTACTAATGAGCTGGTCCAATATTCCTCACGCTCTCTGCTAGAGATTATTTCCTGTTTCCTCAAAGCCTTGAAACTACCTGGTGATGCAGTGTTGACGGTGACATTCCCGAACAGAGGAAACAGGTGACCGTTATCAGGCTCTTTCACATTTCTCAAATAACGGCTGTGAATTCTGAACATCTCCCGGGAACTCCCCATCCCAGGGTCACCGTCCCTGCCTGGCCCTCCCAGGTGTTAGTTAACCAGGCATGGTTTTCAAAACACAGCTTTCCCCTCCTTGCCACATGGAGTATTTCCATCAAAGGATCATCTTACCTTCTATGACACTTTTATCCAGGAAGTTGTGTAAAGTGAACAAAGAGTTTCTAGATGCAAGATGTTGGATAAAACGCTGTCAAATGTGCCAAATCATAAAATTAGCTTCTGTCCACAAATAGAGCTGTTTAATGAGTTTGTCATTGTGAATGCATATTTAACATCATTCTATCGCATAGCTTTTTCTATCTGTTGCAGTCGATTTTCCTTACAGTTTCG
Organism: Vulpes lagopus; assembly: GCF_018345385.1. Taxonomy (NCBI): domain Eukaryota; kingdom Metazoa; phylum Chordata; class Mammalia; order Carnivora; family Canidae; genus Vulpes; species Vulpes lagopus. The sequence goes on along the minus strand of NC_054848.1, from coordinate 122,306,640 downwards.
ATATGTTTGTTCCATGGACAAATATTAAGTAGTTTTAAATTCACAATACTAATATCATATCTAAATGTCATTCTGCATCTTACTTCCTCTAGTAGCATTGTTTTTGAGATCGAGCCTCATTGGTATACATCCTATGTAATGTCATTTAGTACTTCGTTATATATACACACCTCTCGTTTTAGTTATTTGTTCTGTACTGGTGGAAAGTCAGGTGATTTCTACTTTTTAATTATTATAAACACGCTACGAGAAATGGGTCTGCTGGGTCACTGGGCTTGGCATTTCCAATTTTATGAAACGTGCCTCAATGCTTTCTTCTCAACACTCATAAACTCCAACAACTAATATTTACATGTCATCCACAGGGTGTGTGAATTCTCCTTTCCTCAAGGCGTCCCAATTCTTGATACTGCCGTGCATTTTACATTTTGTTTATCTGAGCATGTTCTCAGATGGTCATCAGCCACTCTGGTTTCCTTTTCTATGAATTCTCTGTTTGTCTTGTGCACTATTCCACTATACTGCCTTTTTCTTAATGAATGTATTCTGAAAATTAATCTTTTTGATGTAATATATATGTTGGAAATATCTTATTCCAACTTTATGGTGTCTTCCCTACTCAAAAGACATAGGCAAGGTGGGCGGGGGGTTGGGGAGACTGGGTGACGGACACTTAGGGGGGCACTTGACGGAATGAGCACCGGGTGTTATGCTGTATGTTGGGAAATTGACCTCCAATAAAAAAAAATGCCAAAAAAAGACACAGGCATGTACTCGTACTTTTTCTTCAATTATTAAAATTGAGTTTTTTGCATTCATAGATGTTTCATTGGTGTGGAATCTATTTTTGTATATTGGGGTAAGATTAAGATCTCATTCTATTTTTTCCAGAGGATGTTATTCTACCAAAATGCTTTGTTTTATTGTATTTAAATTCTAGTTAGTTAACATACAGTGCACCACTGCTTTCAGGAGTAGAATTCAGTGGTCCGTCACCTACATACAATACCCAGTGCTCATCACGACAATTGCCCTCCTTAATCCCCATCACCCATCAAGCCCATCCCCCTCCTTCAGCACCCTCACTTGGTTCTCTATCGTTAAGAGTCCCTTATGGCTTGCCTCCCTCTCTTTTTTTCCTTTCCCATATGTTCATCTGTTTTGTTTCTTAAATTCCACGTATGAGTGAGATCATATGGTATTTGTCTTTCTCTGATTGACTTATTTCACTTAGCATAATAGACTAGTGCCACCCACGTTGTTGCAAATGGCAAGATTTCATTCTCCAAAAGGCTTTATTTTAGATCCCATACTTTCCCTCACATTTTTGTTCCACTGAGCTCCCATATAAGCACATATTTCTACTCCCAAGCTCTCCATCATGTTCCATTTATATATATATTCAACTTTTATCAATACCATACTGTATAATTAGTTGCTTTGTAGTACGTCTCAAAATCCAGCCAATTTCTAAATCCTAATTTTTTGATGCAAAGTTTACTGAGACAAAATGTTAAAGTAGAATAAGTAGTTTGATAGTAAAGAACATTTCAGTTTTGTCAAATACAAAGAGTGTATGCAGGAGAGGTGGACAGGTAATAATGCAATCCACTCTGGCCCCTGGTTTCTCCTGGTAAAGTAAAACAATACATCTTCGAGGGTTTTCTCTTTTGTCTAAAGAATCTAAAGAATTGAGAAAAACATCCACTCCATTACCCACTTTATTATCGAGTGGCTCAAACAGTATACCCCAAATAATTATTGCAAAGATATACCCATAAGAATTCAAAAGCCAGCCTTTCAGTACCTACTGCTATTCACTTCCCCCACGTGTCACAAACTAAAAAGATAATGAGCCTTGACAAACCAAGAATATTTTGCAATTGTGTACAGACAGTCCTTTGTACCAAAAGGAAGGAAATGATTACCACTGGAATGTAAAGCATGCTCACCTCATTTCCATGCACCATGAGGTGATGTACAGTGACCAGGGCCTTAAACACTACCACCCAGCTTCTGCTCCCAGTTTTCTCAGAAAGAACATCAGCCAAACGTTCAACACTCATATTTGTTCCATTTATGTACTGGATTAGGTCTGAATTAGAGACAGAACAAGCATTAAAAGACAGACTGAGAAATTCTCAAAACCAAAATCGGTAACTTTAACTTAAATACAGATGTAATTGAAAGTCAGAAATGACAAAGGGGGTAATGCAAAACGTTTTCTTCCTTACAGGTATTACCATTTGTACGGACACATGTTACACGATAGTTAATGCCTGTCTACTCTATTGTCCCGAATACTTGATGAGGGTGAGACCTGTGTCCATTTTGGTCACCAGATGTCCCCGAGACCCGGCACAATAGCTGGCATACGAGTCATGGTAAATAGTTGTTAAATAAAGGAATAGGATTGAAGAAAGGAACACAGACAATGCCATACAGGTAATTAGGTGGCAGGGCTGGTATTTGAAGCCGGATTTGACCACGATACTAACCTTTATGCCCTACTGCCTCTCTCAAGAAAAGTACCATTACATGAGAGGTCAGTCAGGAGCTTTCCTTGTCGTGTCACTCCACGTCTGACCCTTTAGTTTGCATCCCTTAACCTTTTGTTGCTTGTTCTTCTTAATAAAAAAAATCTCTTAAGTAAACTCAACCCCAACATGGGGCTCAAACTCACGACCTTAAGAGTGAAAGTCACATTCTCTACTGAGCCAGCCAGGTGCCCCTATTGCCTTTTCTTTCTGAGTCTGCTTCTGTATAGCCTTACACCTGCTTCACTAAAACACCTTCGCAATTTCCCACTTAGGGTTATGACCATTCATCAGTTTACTTCACACAAACCGTCAATAGGTAACTTTCATGATTTCATTTTTCCATTGGACAACATGCAATGATGCGTTAGCGTTTATCACTTGAAAATCCTCTTTGGGGGACCCTGGGTGGCGCAGTGGTTTGGCCCCTGCCTTTGGCCCAGGGCGCGATCCTGGAGACCCGGGATTGAATCCCACATCGGGTTCTGGTGCATGGAGCCTGCTTCTCCCTCTGCCTGTGTCTCTGCCTCTCTCTCTCTGTGACTATCATAAATAAATAAAAATTTAAAAAAAAAGAAAAAAAAAGAAAATCCTCTTTGGCTTTAAAACTGTGTATAGGGATCCCTGGGTGGCGCAGCGGTTTGGCGCCTGCCTTTGGCCCAGGGCGCGATCCTGGAGACCCGGGATCGAATCCCACATCAGGCTCCTGGTGCATGGAGCCTGCTTCTCCCTCCGCCTGTGTCTCTGCCTCTCTGTCTCTGTGACTATCATAAATAAATTTAAAAAAAAACTGTGTATAAACTCTTATTAGCAGACTTCATCCCTAGGACTCAGTAGTCAGCGTGATTGCGGGTGTGACACCGTGATAGCAACTGAAGAGTGAGCTCAACAAACCTGCTGCTGGAGCAATAGGTTGACCTTAACGCAGATCCATTGATTCAAGTATGTCTACTACATGCCAGCGGGGAAGGCTAGGAGGGGTGAGCTTCTCTCATGCTTTTTTGCTCTAAGTCTGCTTAATTCCTCTTTTTGGGAAGTTTCTGCTGTAGGTTTTTTGTTTCTGCTTTCCCATGCTTTCAGCCTTTGGACTGAACCTTTGGGATACTGTGGAACTGGCCCAAGTGCCCTATTTGGGTCCCCACATCTTTCACATAGCTGACTACTGTTCATCTTTCAGGTCTTGAGAAGCCAATTTTTCTTAAAGAATTTATTTATTTATTCATGAGAGACACAGAGACACACACACAGAGAGAGAGGCGAGACACAAGAAGAGGGAGAAGCAGGCTCCATGCAGGGAGTCCCACACGGGAGTCGATCTCGGGACTCCACGATGACACTCTGGGCTGAAGGTGGCGCTAAACCTCTGGGCCACCCAGGGATCCCCGAGAAGCTAATTTTGGCACGAAATCAATGGACACTTTTTATGCAGAAGTCAGCCTTTTGATGAGTTTTGTCTTTTAGTATTTTGCTTAAAAAGTGTAGGGTAGCCTGAGCGTCTATTCTGTGTTTAAGGATAAAAATTCTGGGCAGCCCGGGTGGCTCAGCAGTTTGGCGCCACCTTCAGCCAGGGGCGTGACCCTGGAGACCCCAGATCGAGTCCCGCGTGGGGCTCCATGCATGGAGCCTGCTGCTGCCTCTGCCTCTCTGTCTGTGTCTGTGTCTGTGTCTCTCTTTGTCTGTGTCTCGTAAATAAAAAAATAAAAAGTTTACAAAAAAAAAAAAAAGAATGAAAAATCTGATCCCGGACAGCCACGGTGGCCCAGCGGTTTAGCGCCGCCTGCAGCCCAGGGCGTGATCCTGGGGCCCCGGGATCGAGTCCCACGTCGGGCTCCGTGCGTGGCGCCTGCTGCTCCCTCAGCCTCTGTCGGTCGCTGTGTGTGTCTCACGAGTAAATAAAATAAAATGTTCTAAAGAAAAGTCTGGGGCCTAGAAGCATCCGCAGGGGCGCGGAGCGTTGCCGAGACAGGGTAAAGCGTGTTCGCCGGGCGTGGGCCGCGTGTGCTCGTGGGGGCTGCGGTGGCCTGTACGGGGCTGCGGGGCCGGTGGCGCCCGGCCCCTTTGAGGGCGCCGCGTGCTTGTCCGAGCCGCCGTCGTGTGCCCTGTTGTTTGGGCTCACGGAGGCCCGTGGTCGTGGCGGGCCGGAGCGAGGGGCCGGGGCTCCGGGGCTGTACTCACGCGCCAGGTGCCTGTGCTCGGGTTCGGCCGGCTCGTCCGTGGTCGCCCCGAGGGCGGCCTTGCACGCCGACGAGCCCATGAGCGCGCGGGCTGGCGGCGGGCGGCAGCCGGGGTCCGCCGGGAGCTCGCGGCCTTCGCTAGGCGACCGCGCCCCCGCACTCGGACGCTCAGCGGCGCATTGTGAGGTGCGCCCGGCGGCCGTTCGCGGGAAGATGGCGGCGGCTCGCTCGGGCCGAGGGGCAGGGTCACCGAGCGGGGCCTGTGGCGCTCCGGGCGGGCGGAGGCTCTGCGGACCGCGGCTCGCGGGAAGGTCACATTTTGGGGGGCTGCCGTGGGCCCCGGGCCACGGCCGAGGTGCCGCGTGGCTGCCAGCAGTCTCGGGCGGACGCCCCCGGGTTTTCCGCGTAGACGATCATGTCGGTGAAGAGGGAGAGTCTGACTCGTTCCTTGGCCATCTGAATGGCCTTGATGCCTCCTTGGGGCCTGACTGCGGAGGCGAGGCCTTCCAGGGTGCGGTGAACAGCCGTGGGGAGAGTGGACGTCCCTGTCGTGCTCCTGATCTCAGGGGAAAGGCTCCCAGCGCTTCCCCATTGAGAATGATGTTTGCTGTGGGATTTTCGTAGATGGCTTTGAAGATGTCGAGGAAAGTTCCCTCTATCCCAACACTCTGAAGGGTTTTGATCAGGAACAGATGCTGTATTTTGTCAAATGCTTTCTCTGCATCTAATGAGAGGATCCTATGGTTCTTGGTTTTTCTCTTGCTGATGTGATCAATCACATTGATGGTTTTACGAGTGTTGAACCAGCCTTGTGTCCCGGGGATAAATCCCACTTGGTCATGGTGAATAATTTTCTTAATGTGTTGTTGGATCCTATTGGCTAGTATCTTGTTGAGAATTTTTGCATCCATGTTCTTCAGGAATATTGGTCTGTAATTCTCCTTTTTGGTGGGGTCTTTGTCTGGGTTTGGAATTAAGGTGATGCTGGCCTCATAGAACGAATTTGGAAGTACTCCATCTCTTTCTATCTTTCCAAACAGCCTTAGTAGAATAGGTATGATTTCTTCTTTAAACGTTTGATAGAATTCCCCTGGGAAGCCATCTGGCCCTGGACTCTTGTGTCTCGGGAGGTTTTTGATGACTGCTTCAATTTCCTCCCTGGTTATTGGCCTGTTCAGGTTTTCTATTTCTTCCTGTTCCAGTTTTGGTATTTGTGGCTTTCCAGGAATGCGTCCTTTTCTTCTAGATTTCCTAATTTATTGGCGTACAGCTGTTCATAATATGTTTTTAAAATCGTTTGTATTTCCTTGGTGTTGGTAGTGATCTCTCCTTTCTCATTCATGATTTTATTAATTTCAGTATTCTCTCTCTTTGTTTTAATAAGGTTGGCTAATGGTTTATCTATCTTATTAATTCTTTCAAAGAACCAACTCCTGGTTCTGTTGATCTGTTCCACAGTTCTTCTGGTCTCGATTTCATTGAGTTCTGCTCGAATTTTAATTAACTCTCTTCTGCTGCTGGGCGTAGGGTCCATTTGCTGTTTTTTCTCTAGCTCCTTCAGGTGCAAGGTTAGCTTCTGTATTTGAGTTCTTTCCAGTTTTTGAATGGATGCTTGTATCGCGATATATTTCCCCCTCAGGACTGCTTTTGCTGCATCCCAAAGATTTTGAATGGTTGTGTCTTCATTCTCATTAGTTTCCATGAATCTTTTTAATTCTTCCTTAATTTCCTGGTTCACCCTTCACCCTTTCATCTTTTAGCAGGATGGTCCTTAACGTCCACATGCTTCAAATCCTTCCAAACTTCTTCTTCTGATTTACTTCTACTTTCAAAGCATTATGTCTCCAAAATATGCAGGAGACAATCCCAATCTTTTCATATCAGTTCAGACCTGATTTGTGACCCACAATGTGGATTATTCTAGAGAAACTTCCATGTGCACTTAAGAAGAATATGTACTCAATTGCGTTTGGATGTAAAGTTCTGTAGATATCTGTGAAATCCATCTGGTCCAGTGTGTCACTTAAAGCTCCTGTTTCTTTGGAGATGTTCTACTTAGAAGACCTGTCGACTGTAGAAAGCGCTACATTCAAGTCACCAAGTATAACTGTATTATTATCTAAATATCTCTTAACTCTCATTATTAATCGATTGATATACTTGGCAGCTCCCACATTCAGGGCATAAATATTGATGACTGTTAACTCCTCTTGTTGGATAAGTCCTGGAAGTATGATAGTGTCCCTCTTCATCTCTCACTACAGTCTTGGGGATAAACTTTACTTTATCTGATATAAGGATGGCTACCCCTGCTTTTTTTGAGGACCATTCGAATGGCAAATGATTCACCAACTAGTTATTTTCCGGCTGTAGGTGTCCTTCTGTCTAAAATGAGTCTCTTGTAGACAGCAAATAGATGGGTCCTGCTTTTTTATCCAGTCTGACACCCTGCGCCTTTTGATGGGGTCATTAAGCCCGTTCACGTTCAGAGTTACTATTGACAGATATGAGTTTAGTGTCATCATGATACCTAGTCAGTCCCTGTTTTTGTGGATTGTTCCCTTGCACTTCCTCTTTCTTTTACAGAGTCCCTCTTAATATTTCTTGCAGAGCTGGCTTGGTGGTCACATATTCTTTCCGTTCCTACCTGTCTTGGAAGCTCTTTATCTCTCCTTCTATTCTGAATGAGAGCCTTGCTGGATAGAAGATTCTTGGCTGCATGTTCTTCTCATTTAGGGCCCTGACTATATCCTGCCAGATCTCTGTGGAGAGGTCTGCTGTTAATCTAATATTTCTCCCCATAAAAGTTAAATATTTCTTGTCTCTTTCTGCTTTAAGGATCTTCTCTTTATCTTTGGAATTTGCAACCTTCACTATTAAATGTCAAGGTGTTGAGCGTTTTTTATTCATTTGGGGGGGGGGAATCTCTCTATTTCCTGGATCTGAATGCCTGTTTCCCTTCCCAGATTAGTTAAGTTTTCAGCTAGGATTTGTTCAAATACATACTCTGTACCTCTGTGCCTTTCGGCGCCCTCAGGAACCCCAATTAAACATAGATTTTTCTTTCTGAGGCTGTCATTTGTTTCCCTTAACCTATCCTCATGATCTTTTGTTTTTCTCTTTTTTCCTCAGTTTACCTCTTTGCCATCAATTTGTCTTCCATGTCACTCACTCGTTCTTTATTTCTCCCCCGCCCCGTCTTCCTACCTTGATAGAAGCACGAACTCTTCTCACTGTAGCATTCCAGCTGTTCTCTCTTTAAATCTCCTCAGGCCGAATTCCTACATTTTCAGGATAATTTCAAACTTATCCAGGTAAATTGGTAGGGACAGGAGACTTGGGGACCCTACTTCTCCGACATCTTGCCGCCTCCCCCCTATAGTTCTTTTGAGTACATACCTAGGAGTGGAATTGCATGGTCAAATGGTAATTCTACGTTGAAATTTTCGTGAGAAACTGCCAGATTATTTTCCACACTGGTTGAACCATTTTAACAACTGCATGACCGATGTATAAGGACTTTACTTTCTCTACATCCTCATCAACATTTGCTTGATTACAGCCATCCTACTGTGTGCGAAGTAATGTCTCTTTTTTTGTATACTTTTTTATTTGAGTTTGATTTGCCAACATATAGCATAACACCCAGTGCTCATCCTGCCCGGTGCCCTCCTCAGTGCCCATCACCCACTCACCCCCACCCCCCGCCCACCTCCCCTTCCATAACCCCTTGTTCACTTCCCAGAGGTAGGAGTCTCTCATGTTCTGTCTCCCTCACTGATATTTTCACTCATTGTCTCTCCTTTCCCCTTTATTCCCTTTCACTATTTTTTATATTCCCCAAATGAATGAGACCATATAATGTTTGTCCTTCTCCGATTGATTTATCTCATTCAGCATAATACCCTCCAGGTCCATCCATGTTGAAGCAAATGGTGGGTATTTGTAGTTCCTAATGGCTGAGGAATATTCCATCGTACACAGACCACAGCTTCTTGATCCCTTCGTCTGTCCATGAACACCGAGGCTCCTTCCACAGTTTGGCTGTTGTGGACATTGCTGCTAGAAACATCGGGGTGCAGGTGTCCCGGCATTTCACTGCATCTGTAAACTGGAACAGGAAGAAATAGAAACCTGAACAGGCCAATAACCAGGGAGGAAATTGAAGCAGTCATCAAAAACCTCCCAAGACACAAAAGTCGAGGGCCAGATGGCTTCCCAGGGGAATTCTATCAAACATTTAAAGCAGAAACCGTTCCTATTCTAAAGCTGTTTGGAAAGATAGAAAGAGATGGAGTACTTCCAAACTCGTTCTATGAGGCCAGCATCACCTTAATTCCAAAACCAGACAAAGATCCCACCAAAAAGGAGAATTACAGACCAATATCCCTGATGAACATGGATGCAAAAATTCTCAACGAGATACTAGCCAATAGGAAGGATCCAACAGTACATTAAGAAGATTGTTCACCATGACCAAGTGGGATTTATCCCCGGGACACAAGGCTGGTTCAACACTCGTAAAACAATCAATGTGATTCATCATATCAGCAAGAGAAAACACAAGAACCATATGATCCTGTCAATAGATGCAGAGAAAGCATTTGACAAAACACAGCATCCATTCCTGATCAAAACTCTTGAGAGTGTAGGGATAGAGGGAACATTCCTCAGCATCTTCAAAGCCATGTAGGAAAAGCCCACAGCAAATATCATTCCCAATGGGGAAGCGCTGGGAGCCTTTCCCCTAAGATCAGGAACAAGACAGGGATGTCCACTCTCACCACTGCTATTCAACATAGTCCTGGGAGTCTGAGCCTCAGCAGTCAGGCAACAAAAAGACATTAAAGGCATTCAGATGGGCAAGGAAGAAGTCAGACTCTCCCTCTTTGTGGAAGTGATATCCCTTTGAGGTTTCATTTGCATTTCCTGGATGACTAATGAGTTAAAGGACATTTTTTCATATGCTTTTTGGAGATTTCTGTATCTCCTTTGGAGAAATTTCCATGCAGATCCTTTGCCTGTTTTGATTTGTCTTTATTTAAGCCCAGGTGGAGCCCAAAGCAGGGCTTGAACTCATGACCCTGAGATCAACACCTGAGCTGAAATAGAGTCAGATGTTTAGCCGACTGAACCACCCAGGCGGCCCCCTTTGCCCATTTCTTGAATTGAGTGATCTTCTTTCAGTTTTATTTTGGTATGATTAACAGATAAAAGCGTTGCATATAATTTAGGTTGTACAATGTCATGTTTTCTTTTAAGGTGTCATAATTTGAGGATTTAGTTTTTACATTTACATTATTCGGAATACTTTATTATAGACTAGTTTCACAGGCCACAAGGAAGTAAAAGGACTACATACAGCCTCACAGGAAACAGGCAGGGTGCTGAGGAGGGCTAAGATGAGTCTAGGGCCTTAGCGGGTGTATTCCAGGCGGAGGGGGCCCTGCAAGGGAAACCAGACCATCCTTAGAGACTCTGAGAACAAGGGCACAACAAATAAACAGGTCTGGGGCACCCGGGTGGTCCAGCGGTGGAGCGTCTGCCTTCGGTTCAGGGTGTGACCCCGGGGTCCCGGGATCGAGTCCCGCATCGGGTTCCCCGCAGGGAGCCTGCTTCTCCCTCTGCCTGTGTCTCTGCCTCTCTCTGTGTGTCTCTCATAAATAAATAAATAAATAAATAAATAAATAAATAAATAAAATGTTAAAAACAAAGAAACAAACAGGTCTGTGGCAACATGGACCGGCGTGGGGGGCTGGGGATCAGGCCTCGTCATGCCTCTGTGGAGCTACTTCCATAACTCTGCCAAAGGGTCGAAGAAGGCCTCGAATCCCTGGGGGAGGGGGCATGCCCATTGGAGTTACCCATCCAGAGGGGATCCCCACTGTGGGCCCATGGGAGCCTCATGCCAGGTGGTGGGCCCATCATGCCTGGAGGGGGTGCCCTCAGCCCATGGGCGGGGGAAAGCCCCCACAGCCAGGTGGATACTGGGTTTGGGGCCCTTGCAATACTGGCCGTGGCAGCAGCTGCAGTGGCTGCGACATTCTCTTTGTCGTGTGGCCATCACGCGTTGGCATGGCCCACCAACCCTCAGCCTGGCAGACTGGCCCAGCAAGTCTTGCAGGAGCCTGGGGCGTTGGAACAGGGATTTTTGTGCCAGGAGCTGTCCCAATCCCCGGGCCCCCACAGCTCGAGCAAGTGGCTCTCCGGCCATGCCAGGACCTTTGGGAGAAGATCCCTCTACTGCCACTGAGGCTGGGTTCCCCCTGCAGGCAGTACCAGACCCAGGACTCACTTCCCTGCTCTTGCTGCTTGGTTTGAGTTCTCCGGCGAGGCCTCCCTGACCTCCTCGCAGTCACACAGGAGCAAATTCACAGGCTTGTTGAAGGCCTCGAAGGCGCTAATGAAGAGATGCGCCCCATCCTGTAGGGGACACGCTGTAGCGTCTTGCTGCTCTTGCCCACAGTCACAGGGGTGGCTCTGATGCCTCCAATTCCCGCTGGGTTCCTGGGTTCCCCTGGGTGCAGCCCGCTTCCTGCCACCACCCCCAGGTGCGTGGCCACAGATGAAGTGGGGCGGGGTACAGGCTACTTTCCACCCCGTGCCGGGCTCTTGAGTTCACCTGAGGACTTAAGATATGAGTGGACACATACAGTTTTTTTCTGTGTGTGGTGAGAACACTTAAAATCGATTCTTCCAGCAAATTCCAAGTATACAATTTTATTGACTATGGTCACCATGCTGTACATTGGCTAATCTCTCATATGACTGCAATTTTGTGCCCGGTGACCAACTAATTTCCGCCACCCCCAGTCCCTGGCAACCACCATCGTTCTCCTCTCTGGTTTTATGAGTTCGGCGTTTTCAGATTCCACATATAAATGAGATCGCGCCTCTTTGTCTCTGTGTGCAGGGCGTATTTCACGCGGCAAACGGGTCTCCGGGTTCATCCAATCGTCACAAATGGCATTTAGGTCTAAATAAGATCCCATTGTATAAACACCACATTTTCCTTATCCGTTCTCCCGTCAGTGGACACTTAGGCCTTGTTCCCATACCTTCTGTTATTAATTATGCTGCAATAAACAGGGGAGTGCATATATGTCTTTGAGATCCTGACTTCATTTTCTATGGATATATACTCAAAAGGCGGGTTGCTGGATCATTCAGTCACTCTATTTTTAATTTTTTTGAAGAATCTCCATACCGGTTTCCATGATGGCTAAACCAACTTCTATTCCCCAGCGTACAAGTGTTCCCTTTATCTACACCCTCGCCAGCACTTGCTATCTCCTGCCTTTTTTTTTTTTTTAAGGAAATGTTTTTTTTTTTAAATTTTATTTATTTATGATAGTCAGACAGAGAGAAAGAGAGAGAGGCAGAGACACAGGCAGAGGGAGAAGCAGGCTCCATGCGCCGGGAGCCTGATGTGGGATTCGATCCCGGGTCTCCAGGATCGCGCCCCGGGCCAAAGGCAGGCGCCAAACCGCTGCGCCACCCAGGGATCCCCTCTCCTGCCTTTTTTTAAAAAAAGATTTTTAAAAGCAAACTCTACACTCAACATGGGGTTCAGACTCATGACCCCAAGACCAAGAGTTGCACACTCCACCAGCTAAGCCAGCCAGGTGCCCCATCTCTTACCTTTTTACTAATAGCCTTCCTAACAAGTGTGATGTGATATTTTGTGGTTTTGGTTTGCATTTCCCAGCTCTTCATATACACGTTGGCCATTTGTATGTCTTTTTTGGAAAAATATTTCTTCAAGTCCTTTGCCCATTTTTTAACAGGTTATTTGTTTTTGTTTTGTTTGCTCCTGTTGCATTTGTTCCTTATATATTCAGGACACTAATTTCTTTTTTTTAAAGATTTTATTTATTTAATCATGAGAGAGAGAGAGACAGAGAGAGAGAACAGAGGCACAGAGACACAGGCAGAGGGAGAAGCAGGTTTTATGCAGGGAGCCCGATGTGGGACTCGATCCCGGGTCTCCAAGATCAGGCCCTGGGCTGAAGGTGGCGCTAAACCGCTGAGCCACCTGGGCTGCCCAGGACACTAACTTCTTATCAGATATATGATTTGCACATTTTCTCCCATTCTGTAGATTACATTTTTCTTTTCTTTTTAAAAATATTCTATTTATTTATTCAGGAGAGACACAGAGAGGCACAGGCACAGGCAGAGGGAGATGCAGGCTCCCTGCGGGGAGCCGGATGCGGGACTCAACCCCAGGTCCCCAGGATCACACCCTGGGCCAAAGGCAAATGCTCAACTGCTGAGCCACCCAGGCGTCCCTATATTTTCATTTTGTTGATGGTTGGCATTGCTGTATAGAAGCTTTTTAGTTTGATGTAGTCCCACTTGGTTTTTTTGCAGTTTTCTTGTGCTTTTGGTGTCATAGCCAAAAAATCATTACCAAGACCAATATCAAGGAGTTTTCCCCTGTGTTTTCTTCTAGGAGTTCTGTGGTTTCAGTCTTATATTGAAGTCCTTACTCCATTTCAAGTTAATTTCCGTGTATTGCGCAATACACAGGTCTAATTTCACTCTTCTGCATGTGGACATCCAGTCTTCCCAACACCATTCATCGAGAAGACTGTCATTTCCGCATTGTGTATTCTTGGTGCTCTTGCCAAAGATTAGTTGACCATGTATGTGCAGGTTTATTCCCGGGTTCTTTATTCTAGTCTGTTGGTCTATGTGTCTGTTTTTATGCCCAAAACACCACCATGCTTTGATTCCTGTAGTTTTGTGATATCATTTGAACAAAGCCTCCAGCATGGGAGGCTTGATTGCTTTGGCTATTTGGGATCTTTAGGATATATTATTCTATTTCTATGAAAAATGCTACTAGGATTTTTTAAAATATATTTATTTATTTATTCAGAGAGAAAGAGAGAGGCAGAGACACAGGCAGAGGGAGAAGCAGGCTCCATGCAGGGAGCCCAACCCGGGACTCGATCCCAGGTCTCCAGGATCACACCCCGGGCTGCAGGCGGCGCCAAACCGCTGCGCCACCAGGGCTGCCCTACTAGGATTTTGATAGGGATTGCATTGAATCTGTAGATCACTTTAGGTAGTGATCATCATTTTGATGAAATTAATTTAATGATACTTCTTTAATGATATCGAATAATAATAACTTAATATTAATTCTTCCAACACATGAACACAGGATATGTCTCCATTTATTTGTGCCTTTTTCAACTTCTTTCATCGGTATCTTATAGTTTTCAGTGGTACAGATTTTTTACCTCTTTGGTTAAATTTATTCCTAAATATTTTTTAATCCTATTGTATATGGGAATGTTTGTTGTGCCCAAGATTGCAAATCCGAGAAAACCACCAAGGAGCCAACACTGATGCAAGTACATGAGGGTTTATTAACAAGCTCGAGCTTGGGTCCAAGTGTACCTGACACAGCGGAGCAGGGACTTGGACCCCGAGGGGGGTTACAGCTGGGTTTTTCTGGGCTGGTCTAGGGGATTTTCAGAAGGGGTGGAGGAATTTCTTAAGCTCTGTTTTCATTCCAATATGGGACTTTCTGTCTCTATCAAGGGAGTTCTGAGCTCTGTTTTCATTCTGATATGGGATTTTCTGTCAAGGGCATTAAGCTCTGTTCTCATTCTGTTATGGGAGTGACTCTGTGTCAAGGGTGTTCTGCGGTTTTTCCTGTAAAGTTCAGCTCTTATTCACAGGGCCCTGAGATGGCTATACTTGTGCTAACGCTAAACTTGAGGTGGAATGGCCTTAATTTTCTCGGCCTCCACATTTCCGCCCCCTCAGAGGAACCTTAGGAAGGATCCAATCATGGGTCCAGGCTGGTCTCAGTAACAAGGTCCAGTGGTTGGTATTGCTGAGTACCATGATCTGAACTGCATTGACTCTGTCTTTGACAAAAGCAACTAATTTATTGATAATGTAGGGCCCGAGGGTAGGAGGAGGAGGGGGGGGGCGGCTAGGGAAGACAACAAGGTAGTTAGCCAGGGGGAGTGATTGAACCAGGATTCGAACCAACCTTGTTGCTGTTCCCGTTCTCGTTTTCGATTAGCCAGACTTTCCCTGACCTTTGCCATAGATTTTCGGACTCTCCCTGAATGGTCAGTGTAGAAACAGCATTCTCCGTTAAGGCAGCATGTGGATTTGCATGTTTAAAATGTAGTCACCCAAGGGAAGGTCTATTTTTTTAATGAAAAACATGATACTGTGGGTTTGAGCCCCCTTTGCTTGCAAAAGCCTCTCTACAGGATCCTGAAGGTAAAATACAGTTGTTTAGATTCATTCTGATCTCTTCAATTTTGACTCCAGCTTCACTAAAAGTAGTGGCACCAGACTCTCCCATTTAATCAACAGACCGATACCAATTCCCTGATCTCGCCTCTGATTGAGGATTCATATCATCACTTATATAACCCAATTTTCTAGTGCAGAGCACAACTGTTTCCTGTAATACCCTCCATTGCATCGCATCTCAAACATAGTCTTTCTTGCCTTTTTTTTTACCTCTCCTGTCGCGGCCCACCCGGGACGGCGGGCCTCCCCGCGTGGCCTGCACGTCCCCCCCCCCCATTTTTCCTTGCACGCTCCTTCTGTCACTTGCCGACTGACCAGTTACACATTAGCTTAGGCCTCGCTTTCTTTCCTCTTTCTCGGCGGAGAGCAAGCCAGGGGCACGCAAGACGCAAGGCTCAGGTTCTTCCTGTGCGCAATCGCAGTGGAAGCGGTCTTTTGAGCTCATTATCTGGTGTGAAGGCCTTTTACAAGGGCAAAACGTCGCTCCTTGCCATTTTTCCTCCAGTGGAACTCGTACCCACCTGTCCTTGTGCGTGTGTGTGTGTGAGGCGAAGCAGGGGGCGACAGGATGACACCCCATAGCAGGGGAGGGGAGGAAGTGAGGTGACTGGGTGAGATTACTTCTCCCCTTGAGACTTCTATTACCTGCAGGTTAGATTACACGGCTGATGGGGATTGGTTCTGGCACGAAGCGACAGAGCATAAGCAACATTAGTGGGGTGAGAAGGGCGCAGTCTGAGCTTTAGGGGACTGTCCTTGTCCAGTTGGCCTTTCCATTCTGGAACAAAGTCCTGGAGAGCGGCGTGTGGGTCAGCGGCCGGACGTGGGTGTGGTGGACCCGGGGAGTAATCCCACCGGCCTTGAGAGCGGTGGGCGTGGTCAGGATCACGCTGTAGGGTCCCTTCCAGCGAGGCTGAAGTGTCCGGTGTTGGTGTCTCCGCACGTACACCCGGTCACCCGGCCGGTATCGATGGGGGCCCGGGGGTGGCCCAGTCTCGTAGAGGGCCCTCAGCTTAGGCCACACCTGCTCATGGGCTCGTTGTAACATTTGGAGGGAGAAAAGGAGTCGGTGATCATCAAACTCAGCAAGCACCTCAGGTCTTAAATCGGGGAGAACAGGTGGAGGAAGACCGAACATGATGTCGTAGGGAGTCAGTCCCATCTTATATGGGGAGTTCCTCACCCTATATAGGGCGAAGGGGAGGAGAGTCACCCAGTCCCCGCCAGGCTCCAGGGCTGGTTTAGTTACGTAAGGTCTCCTTAATGTTGTGTTCCTCCCCTCTACCTGTCCTGAGCTCTGGGGCCTATGTGCACAACGTCATTTCCAATGTGCCCCAAGTACTAGGGCACCGCCCGTGGTACCTCAGAGACGAATCCTGGGCCGTTGTCTGATCCGATCTTAACAGGAAAACCATACCTCGGTGAGGTGGCTTCCATCCTCCTGGCTCCCAGGTGAGCACTCCGATGCATTTTGGATAGCACTCGTCGTCCTAGTTCCTCTGGCAGGATGTTGCTGGAGTCGGCGGCAGTTCCGTTTCTAATAGTCCTCCCCTCTGCCGTCAGAAGCCCCCCCTCTGCAAAGGGCTCCGTGGGTGTGGGCGGTGGCCAGGGCGCACCTGCCGTCGGGGTAGGTGTAGAGGTTTATTCATTTCCCTTCCCCCATGGTCAGCGCCTTGGATCAGTTCTGCCCGCTGAGCTGATGTTCCCGCTGCCGACGGCTCTGGCCAGCTGGTCCCCGGCTCCGTGGTCCCGGCGGCCCCCACACACCTGACGGTCCGCCCTGAGCACATCTTAAATTCCTTTCCCAGGATTTCCCTTCACAAGCCTTCTACACCTTCCTCTGCATTCAGAATTTGTCCCAAGCCATGTTTTTCAGCCAGTCTCATTTAGGACAAAATTGCTTTCTTTTACCTTGAACAAAAATATATTCCCATTTCTCATACTTTTCTTACATATCTCCTTTTCTACATAGAGAGTTGCTCTCTTTATCAGTTATCAGTCTTATTTTAGCAGAGTTTTTCCATTCTTAGGATCCTTAGTCTCCAGTGA
Source organism: Vulpes lagopus (assembly GCF_018345385.1). Taxonomy (NCBI): domain Eukaryota; kingdom Metazoa; phylum Chordata; class Mammalia; order Carnivora; family Canidae; genus Vulpes; species Vulpes lagopus. The sequence goes on along the minus strand of NC_054848.1, from coordinate 122,289,590 downwards.
AAACCAAGGAGTAGCCGATTTTGAACTGTCACACCAGAACTCTTTAGACGGCGAATTTATGAAACAGTTAAGTACAAAGCCTGTTCACCAACAGATTCAAATCAACGTTTCAGCACCGTTTCCTGTTTGGAAAAGACCTAGATGGCCAATGGATTTAATTCCATTTATCATCAAAGTGTAACTAAGGTTTCAGGTTACCAAGGACTTTGAAAGGCATCTTAACAATTAATTATGAAAACTTGGAAACAGACAGTTAACCATCATTTCAGTCTTTTTTTTACTAACAAATTGCAAAAAGATAACAGAGCTTATGTGGCCCTCAGTCAACCTCAATAGAATAAAAGTTTCAGGCTTAGTAGTGACAATTTTCAAGACCTATTTACTATGTCCCACCTGGATCCATTTAAAGTTAATCAATTTGCTCCCCGTCGTCAATTTTTATCTGAGACACCGGTGGGGCAATCTGGAGGGGGCAGTGCGAAGTAATCGGTGGTCTTCTCGCTATTCACCTTCTAAGCTCGGGACAAGCACCTGAATTGGGTGCTCCTCCTTGTTTAGGATTTTTGTTCCTTCGGGGTGGAAGTGAATTTGCGTCCCCATCTTGGAGAGCAAATCCTGACCTAACAACGGGTAGGGACACTCAGGGATGACCATGAAGGGGTGGGATACCTGGCCCGTGCCGAGATCCCCAGTTCTCCGGGGAGTCCGTGAGTACTGTTTGGGGCCCGCGGCCCCTTGCACCCATGCAGTCTTGCTTGCCAATCTCCCTTGGGGTTGTAATAAAGCCGAGTGTTGTGCCCCAGTGTCCGCTAGGAATTCAACAGGTTGTCCCTCCACTCTGAGGGTTACCCTGGGCTGGGGGGGGTGCCGAACCCCTAGTCATCCAGGTCCCCCATCTCCAAGATCTCGGCAGGGGCCTTAGGCCTTTTGTTAAGACAGTCTTTCACCCAGCGGCCCCCTTCCTTGCAATGGGCACATTGGTTTTTGTTCAGCTTAGGGCACTCCCGACGGGGACCAGGGCCATCCTCCGCACCTGTCCCTGAGGCCAGCTTCTTGAGGTGCCTCCGTCTTTCCCTTGGGTCATCCATGGTTATGGCCAGCAGGATCTTGGCCAGGGTTCGGGTCTGCCAGTCACTTGGTTTGGTTTGTTGCTCTTCCGGACTTTATTATTATAGACTCGTCCTGCTACTAAGCCCTGCAGGCTCTTCTCTCCCAGTCTCTCTACTCTTTGCAATCTCTTTTTAATGTTCAGAGCGGCCTGGTTAACAAAGGCCATGATAGTTGAGGCCTTGGTTTCCGGGGCTTCTGGGTCCCTAGGGGTGCACTGCCTACAAGCCTCCATGACTCTAAGGAGGCTGCTGGACTCTCGTCCTTACCCTGTCTCACATCACAGACCTCGGCCAGATGGGCGGGCTTGCGCGCGGCAGCCTGGAGACCTGCCCCTGGAGCGTGGCGTGGATCCGGAGTCTCTCCTTACCTTCAGCCGAGTTGTGGTCCCAGGTGGGGCGGGATAAGGGGAAGGCAGCGTTTCTGAGGTCTGGGTTTTGAGTCGGCTGTCTGTCCTCCAGCAGGACAGACTTCCGGGCTTCCACCTGAATTCGTTCCCTGTCTTCGGTGGTGAAGGGAACCTGCAAGAGCCGTCGGCAGAGCTCTTCATTTCTTTTTGAGATAGTTCATCGCTCATATATAGAAACATGACTTATTTCTGTAAGTTGATTTCATATCCTGCAACTCTACTGAATTCGTTTAAGAATTTTTTGGTGGGGGCAGCCCCAGTGGCGCAGCGGTTTGGTGCTGCCTGCAGCCTGGGGTGTGATCCTGGGGTCCCGGGATCGAGTCCCGCATCGGGCTCCCTGCATGGAGCCTGCTTCTCCCTCTGCCTGGGTCTCTGCCTCTCTCTGTGTGTCTATGAATAAATAAAATCTTTTTTAAAAAAGAATTTTTTGGTGGAGTCTAGGTTTTTCTATGTGTGAGACGATGTCATTTGCAAACAGAGATAATTCAACTTTTTTTTACAGTTTGGATGCCTTTTCTTTTTCTTGCCTAATCGCTCTGCCTACGACTAGCAGTATCATGTAAAATCAAAGTGGTGAGAGCGGGCACCCTTGTTTATTTTCTGCACCTTGAGACAGAGCTTTCAGCTGTTCACCACTGAGGATGATGCCAGCCGTGGGCCTGTGGGCCGTGGCTTTTATCACGTTGCGGTACATTCGTATCCTTCATTTCGTTAATGCGGCGCATCACATGGATTGGTCTGGGACGTCAGACCATCCTCGCATCCCTGGGAGAGAGCCCACTGCATCCGGGTGCAGGATGCTCTTTTCATGGTGCCGTTGCATTTGGTTCGCTGGCATTTTCCTGAGAATTTCACATCCGTATTCATCGGGGATATTGGCCCAGAATCTCATTTTGTTGTGTGCCCTTCTCTGGCTCTGGTGCGGGGTAATGCTGGCCTCAGGAAGCGGGCCTGGGTGTGTTCCGTCCTCCGAAATCGCTTGGGAAAGTTTGCGAAGGATTGGTAAAAATTCTAAGTTAAATGTTCCGTAGAATTCACCCACGTAGGTTTTCAGGCTTTCGCGGGTGGGAGGGACGGACGCAAGTGCCGCAGCCCCCACTGAACACCGTCATCGGCAACTGGGGCTCGGCCGCGGACACACGTAGGGCCCGGAAAGGGCCCCCCGTTGAGGCGACTCCGGCGCGCTGGGGCTGCAGGGGGTGCGAGGCGCAGTGGCCTTCGGGGAGCGATGCGCGTGTGCAGGAGGCCCGGGCCCCCGGGGTCCCGGGGCAGGGAAGGCAGGGGCAAGAGCAGCCTGTAGGCGCGCCGTGGCGCTGACAGCGTCCTTCGCTGGTGGCTCCCGTCGTCGTCAGGACGGGGACCTCGCCTTGCCCCGGTGGCCGCCGGTGCTTCCCTGCTGTGCACGCAGCGGACAGCTGGAGAGAGGTCGCGCCTCCAGGCGGCCGCGGGGGCCGGGCCAGGGAGCGCCGGAGGCACCGCAGGCCTCCCACCACCCATCGGCCACAGGGCCCAGCCCCGCGGGGCTCTTTGACCGCAGAGCCAATGGGCCAAGTTTTGGCAGCAGCTGCAGCTCATTCATTCATTCATTCATTCATTCATTCATTGATTCATAACTCAGGGACACAAAGTTCTTTGCCTTGTGGATGACAGCCAGCTGCTTTTCTCCGAGCGACGGCATGTTTGTAGAAGTGCCCGCAGCAGGCAGGCATCTGGGGCTTGGGGGGCACCCGTCACCCCACCTGCTGGGCAGCCGCAGGTGGAAGCTCTCAGGAACCAAGGCACTATTCACACGCCAAGAACTTCGGATCTCAGACGAGAATCTCCAACACTCCGTGAACATGTGTGGTCTGGACACGTCCTAACAGCAGGGACACGTGTTCACAACACACGGCCAGGGGCCCAAGCCTCCGTCACACCGCAAGGTCTCTTTTTTTTTTAAGATTTTATTTATTCATGAGAGACACAGAGGCAAAGACCCAGGCAGAGGGGAGCCCGACGCGGCACTCGATCCCAGGACCCCGGGGTCACGCCCTGGGCTGAAGGTGGCGCTAAACTACTGAGCCACCCCGGCGGCCCTGCAAGGTCTCTTTAAACCCTTTTTGTCTTCACTGCAAGTCTTGCCCGAACTCTCAGAGGGCTTGTAGGTTTGGTTTCTGCTCCTTGTGGCAGGGACCTTTGGCGTCACCCCTGAGGCCCCATTGCCGGAACCACAGTCAAGAACGTTCGCTGAGTTTTCTTCTAGAGTCTTCCTGGTCTGAGCTCCTGGACGGGGCCTTTGCTACTTTTCGGGAGGGTAGTTGAGTCCAGCTGCTACGGTCATTCCGCCCCGTGTCCGCCGGAGTCGGTGTCGTCGGTGCTGAGAGGCGGCCCCCGGGCAGGAGCAGGCCGGCGGAGCGCGGAATCGGTCAGGGGGCTGCCCCTACTGTGTTCCCCTTTTTCCAGGTCGTCCTGCCATGGGCCGCCCCCGCCGGCTGTCCCCATGTCTAGGCCCGGCCAGCGCCCCCGGTGGAACTTTCCCACATTCTGTTGCAAATGACGTGGGTCCCTGTGGCTCTGCTCTGCGGCCCTGGGGCGCCGCGGGCAGCTCCTGTCCAGTGACAGCCATCAGAAGGGACAAGCACCCACTGCTGGCTTCAACATGGATGGACCTGGAGGGTATTGTGCTGAGTGATGTAAGTTAGAGAAGGACGATCATCATATGGTCCCATTCACTCGGGGAATATAAAAATTAGTGAAAGGGATCATAGGGGAAAGGAGAGAAAATGAGTGGGAAATCTCACTGACGGTGACAGTCCCCACCGCCCCGTGGCCCTGTTGACAGGTGGTGGCCCCTCCTCCCGTGGCAGCGGCTCGGTGGCCGGACTGAGCCCACGCACCCCCTGGTCACCGACTGCGACACTAGAATCCAACCCAAAGACCCCGCTGGAATACAGCGGCCGTCCCCGCAGCTTCTCCTTCCTCTCCGGTCCAAGGTCCAAGTTGGGGACACACATTGTACTCGGTTGTCGTGTCTGGAACGTCTTTCTGTCCCGGGAAACTCCTTGGCCTTGAGCTACTGTTCATGCCCCTGACACTGAAGCCAGCGATCAACCTGTCTCGGCTAGGGCTGGTGACTCACCCGAACCAGCCACCACTCCGAGCCCGCCCGAGGGGCACTGTCCGGTCCAATCACTCCTCCCGCGTTGAGGAGTTGACCCGCCTCTTCCTTTTATCGGCGTGGACTCACATTCTTGCATCACTCGAAGTATGACAGTCCTTTATCTTGATGCACGAGTTGTCCCACGTTGGGCCAGCGGGAGCCTCCAAAGGCCGGGCCAGTTTGTTTCCCTAAATGGTTCCAGAAGATGCTCTGGGCATGTGCTGGACGCCCTGCGCCCCGCCCTGCCTCGAGCCACTGCCCCCGGCCCACGGTTGACCTTCAGGGAAGGACGGCCCTCGAGAAGCAACGGCCGGGGCAGCCGTGTCCCCAGCTCCTGGCTGGCCCCTCTTCTAGTCCTGTAGTGGGCGGAGCGCACAAAAGTGCTACGTGCGCACACACACGCCGTCTGTGCACGTGCACATGCTTTTACCTTTGAACGAATTCCATGTTCTCCGCTGATTTCCATCCAGTCTCTCGAGGTTCTCTCCCCTCCCTCCATTCACGTCCGGGAGTTCTTTTCCTGACACTGAGAATCCTCACTCCCGCCCCCACTATTTGTACAATCGAGTGACTTGTTTGATGGACTGATGGTTGGCTCTCTCCTCGCACAACTTTCACCAGATCCCCCCCCCCCCCAGGCCTTCGTGCGGTGGTTCCAGCCGTTTTCCCAGCCGCCAGGCACTGACACCTGCACGTGCTCACCTTTGCCCCCACCTGCCTCTTACGAGCGACCGGGTTAGAAAAATCATTTCAAGCTGCCGTACCTCGAGGCGCCTGGGTGGCTTGGCGGTTAAGTGTCTGCTTTCGACTCAGGGCGTGATCCCCGGGTCCTGGGATCGAGTCCTGCCTGTTTTTCCCTCTGCCTGTGTCTCTCATAAATAAATAAAATCTTTTTTAAAAGTTTTAAAGTGGAAAGGGAGGTGGGCGGGGGGTTGGGGTGACTGGGTGACGGGCACTGGACGGGATGAGCACTGGGTGATATGCTATATGTTGGCAAATTGAACTCCAAAAAAAATTTAAAAAGATTTTTATGTTAATAACTAGAGAGAGAGATTTAGAGAGTTACCAAATGAAAAATCCCATTAAGAGACAAAAAATTTAGAAAGCTGTCATAACTCTATCAGTGTAAATAGTTCTGAAGGTGACGGAGATGTTAAGATGTCTATTCGGCTTCTGATTTGTGCAAATGGCTGTTCCATTCACTGAGGTAAGAAATATTCCCTAATATGGTTTAGACTGAAAAGCAGGAGGGCAGTTTTAGATGTATTGAGAGAGCCAGTGGAGACAGGTAGGAAGCAGGGGGAAATGTGGATCTAGAGTTCACGCAGAGGTGTGGAGGGAGCCACAGAGGTCTGTGGACTCCATACGGGTGAGCAGCAATAGAGAAGCCGACACATGAGTGTGAGAAGGAGCAGCTGGACAAGAGGAAAACCCAAAAATAGCAGAAGCCAAGAGAAGTAGATTTCACAGAAGAGTGGCCACTTGTGTCAAGACTCAGAGGTCCACTAAGGGCATGAACAGCACCTGCTGATGCTCACTATGGGGAGGTCATGGGTGACCTTGGCAGCAGTAGTTTGAATGGGGTGACACGGACAGACGTCAGAAGGCAATGACTTGAACGAATAGGAAACGACAAAGCAAAACAAAACAAAACAAAAAAGGAAATGACAAAACAGACAGAAGGCAGGTGTATATATTGTTCCCCTCAGTCTTGGCTGTGATTGAAAACCGAGAATCTACCGACCACAAGGGGACACGGGGCTGCACGGGCAGCGCAGGATTTTGCGTGAAGGAAGCCCGACTGGTGCAGGTGGGAAAGTGATGATACATCTTCTTCACATCACTGTTCCTTGTGACGCTCAACACCTTTAAAGACGGAACACTGGGATAAAAGGAACCTTGCTGGTGACCCACTGTTGCCTGACAAATGAAAAAAAAAAATGAAGCCCAGGAAAGGAAAGGGATGTGTGCTCACCATCGGCCTGTAAAACATTCAAATTGTTTTATTCCTCTTGGGTTTTCTTTTCAGCACTCTTATTTCACAAATTAAGAACCATTCCTCCTAGTTCCTTATGTAATCCATCGAACTCTTTATTTTGTAATAATTATGGATTCACAGGAAGTTGCAAAAATAGTACAGCGAGTCCCATGTACGCTTTGCCCAGTTTCCCCCAGTGGTAAGCTCTTCCGTCGCTACAGTACTTCAAACCCGACATACTGACAATGGCACGACACGGCGAACTCGACTACAGACCCCATTCACTTTCACTAGATTTCACATGCATTCGTCTGGGGGTGTGTAGGTCTACGGAGTTTTAGCCCAGGTAACGTGATCAACACCATAATCAAGATTCAGGACTGTTCCATCAGCACAAAGGAACTCCCTGTTATCCCTTTATAGTCGCACATATCCCATACCCCCTCCATTCCCTATCCCTGGCAATAATTATTCTTTATTTCCATAATCCTGTCATTTCAAGAATGCAACCATGGAGTACGGGACCTGTTGAGACTGGCCCTTTCATTCATCATGATACCCTTGAGGTCCACCCAAGTTGTGTGAATCAAAGTCGTCCGTTTCTCCTCATTGCAGAGTAGGACTCCACGGTACAGATGTTTGGTTTGATCACTCACTCGATTGCAGGACATCTGGGTTATTTCCAGTTTTTAACTATTACAAAGAAAGCTGCTAAGAATATTCGTGTACAAATTTTTGTGCCATCATAGCTTCTCATTATTTTGGGATAAATATCCAGGAGTGTAATCGCTGGGGTGTATGATACAAGTATGTTTGACTTTATTAGAAATTCCCAAACCCTTTTGTAGAGTAGCTGTACCATTTAACATTCCTATAAGTAAGGTACGAGAGATCCAGTTTGTACACTCGACAGCATCTGGTATTTTCGCTATTTTTTCTTTAGCCATTCTGATAAGCATGTAATCATAATTCATCGTGGTTTTCATTTGCGTTCCCTGATGACTACTCAAGTTCAACATCTCTTCATGTGCTTACTTGCCATCCATACATCCTCTTTAGTGAAATGTCTATTCGTGTCTTTTGCTCATTTTCGATTGGATGGGTTTTTTACTGTTGACTTTATATAGTCAAGTTTGATCAGACATATGGTTTGCAAATAAGTTCTGTCAAAAATTTCATCCTCTTGATTTTTTTTTACACAGCAAAAGTTTCTCATTTTGATAAAGTCCAGTATATCATTTCCCTTTTAGGACTGTGCTTTTGTAGTGAAGGCCAAGAGCTTGTTGCCTAGCCCCAAGATCCTGATGTTTCTTCAATGATTTTTTTTCCTAAAAGTTTTATAGTTTTACGTCTTAAATCTAAGTCTATGATCTGTTTTGAGTTACTTTCTGTCTAAGGTGTGCAGTTTAGGTCAAAGTTCATTGTTTTGCCTATGGGTGTCAATTGCTCCAGCATAATTTGTTGAAAAGACTGTCTATCCTTACTCCATTGAATTGCTTTTACACCTTTGTCAAAAGCAGGTGGGTATATAGCACACTGTCTGGATTACTGTAGCTTTAGAGTGAGTCTTGAGGTCAGGTAATGTGAGTCCTCCAGGTTCTTCAAAATTGATTGAGCTTAATTGATTTTATACCTGGATACTTCATTTTTCCTATAGGGAAAGAAAAGAATAGAGAATGATTGTGGCTGTGGGAAATAAAGGGAAATATAGCACTTATACCCCATATGGCCCTATGCTAGTGGTTTTTACACTTCTGTATGCCTTTGAGTTAGCTGGGGAGTTCCTGAAGATTTCTAGCTTCCACCCCCAAAGAGAAAGTCTGACCTCCAAGTGATTCTCATCCAGGTGGGCTATACCTTGAAATGCGAAAAACAATCTTGGGAGAAACAAGAAGGAAAAACCAAAACCAAAACCAATCGTTTGTTGTTAACTGTTGGGATGGTTTTCTTTCCACTGGCTCCAATACCCGCATAAATTTCTAGGATGCAATAGGCCTCTTTTCTTTTTTTAAAAGATTTTATTTATTTATTCATGAGAGACACAGAAGGCAAGGGAGGCAGAGGGAGAAGCAGGCTCCATGCAGGGAGTCTGACACGGGACCCAATCCCAAGACCCCAGGACAATGCCCTGGGGAGAAGGCAAGGCACTAAACTGCTGAGCCACCCAGGGATCCACATGCCTGACTCTTTTCTGAAGACACACTTATCTTTTGTGGTTTTACATATAAAGAATAATGCAACAGAACGTGCTAAAACGTGACTTTTTGTTACACCCTAAGTCCTTAATGTTTCTGGAAAAAGCATATTTATATTAAAATGGAAGTTCCTAGGAAAATTGGATCTGCTCAATAGAATTTGCCTCAGAGTCAAATATGCTAGCACTCATCATCTATTTGGTTAGGAGGGCACCCACATAGATTCAGCCTTTGACAGGTATCTCGGAATACCTAATATTTTAGAGATCAAGAAGGAAGACGCATGCCTCTCAGTGCGGGCTAAGAGGAGGCAGGGTGCTAATGAGCCACCTTCACTTCCTGCCACTCACTCCAGTACAGTCATCTACTTATCCAACATAAGCATCAGAACTACAACACTGAAACAGCAAATACTCTTCTTCCTTTAGCTTATTCTAGGGAATGTGTCTAAAATAAAAAATGAAAACTTCACAGTTAAACAAGGGAGAAGCCAATATTTAAAATTTGCTCCTAGGCGGCGCCTGGGCAGCTCAGTGGGTTAAGAGCCTGCCTCCATCTCAGGTCATGAGCCCACGGTCCAGCCCCACGTCAGACTCCCTGCTCAATGGGGAGGGGGTCTGCTTCTCCCTCACCCTCTGCCGCTCCCCCTGCTTGTGCTCTCTTGCTCTCTGTCGCTCTCTCAAATAAATAAATAAATAAAATATTAAAAATAAAAATGCTCCTAGGACATTTTATTACAAGATGTCCTTGCCAATGTACCTCTCATAGCCTTTTTTAAAAAAACACTTTAATGTCGTACTTAAAGAATCTTCATATGTACTTTGGAGGCCAGTGACAGGTAAGAGGGTTCACTGAGCCCTAATGGAACTTTCAGGAAGGCATCTTGTTTTTGTTTTTATTACATCATTAAAATTCGTCCACTGGGAGACAAAGAGAGCTGCTCCATTGGCTGCCTACACATGAGGGGAGTGAATTTTCAGACCACGCATGACATACAAATTGAAAAAGTTTGTTTACCACATTGGTCTCCGACTTTATTCTAGAGAAGAGAGTTCTTGCATAAGCTCTTCCTTTTCTTGTTGCAATTCCTGTAAGTGCTGCTGGTTTTGCTCCAGTCTGTCCTCCAACCACTGCAGGAGAGGCCCGCTGACGGCTGACATTTGACTGCACAGATTCTTGGTAAACACTTCAATAGGAAAACACAGAAGAGGTAACACTCCACCACCAATGGCCCCCCCAACTGTGAGCTCCTGAAGAAGGAACTGGGGCAAGAGGCAGGACGAGCAGATGATTTTATATCGCTAGCCAGGAGAAAGAAGAGCTGAGCAAAGAAGACACTGATTTTAGGCCATCCTGAATGCCCCTGGGTCCACAAGCTATGCCGAGGGCGGCAAGGTAGCCAGCTCTTTACCCCCTCATGCAGAAGGGCTCAGAACCATAGGCCTCCTTCCCCAGCCCGCGGCCTCTGCACTGTGTAGATGACAAAGGACCACAGCCCCCAGGGAGCTACACCTCTGCTTTCTGCAACTTAGTTTTCCCCAAATCCACTAGGAACATGGCTCAAATGTTTCGTAGCTTTAAGAAATAAATACATTAATTCAACTCACCTAAAAGCTACTCTTTTAAAATGAGGGAAAAACAGTGAGATGAAGAAAAAGGGAGTTACCATTTTTCGTGTTCAGCTTCATGGTGAGACAAAGATTCTAATTTTAAAACAAATTCTGCCTAATGGAAATATCTTTTTCTCCTTCATCATACATGACTTATTGAGGGGCGCCGGGGTGGCTCAGTCAGTGAGGCGTCTGCCTTTGGCTCAGGTCATGATCTCAGGGCCCTGGGATCGAGTCCTACGGCCGGCTCCCTGCTCAGCGGGGAGTCTGCTTCTGCCTCTGCTCCTCCCCCTGCTTGTGCTCTCTCTCTCTCTCAAATAAATAAATAAAATCTTAAAAAATTAAATGAAATGAGCTTAAAGGGTATAATTTATAGATAATAAAATGACCCTATTTAAAGTGTACAGTTAGTTCAATGAGTTTGGACAGGTGTGCGCCTGTGGTAAGCATCCCTAGTGAAGAAAGAGCTTCTCCGTCAGCCCGGAGGCCCGTCTGCAGTCACCTCTAACCGAGCAGCTGTTGAACCGCTTGCTGTCAGCACAGACTACTTGGGCTTACTCCTGAATGTCATATAAACGGAACAATGGAGTATGTAGCATTTAGTGTGATCCTGCTTTCACTTGGCATGATGCCCTTGAGGTTCACCCAGGTGTTCATGTAGCTGCAGGTCTTTCTGTTGTTGTGGTTGTTTTAAAGATTTTCTATTGGGGATCCCTGGGTGGCGCAGCGGTTTGGCGCCTGCCTTTGGCCCAGGGCGCGATCCTGGAGACCCGGGATCGAATCCCACGTCGGGCTCCCGGTGCATGGAGCCTGCTTCTCCCTCTGCCTGTGTCTCTGCCTCTCTCTCTATCTCTCTGTGACTATCATAAATAAAAAAAAAAAAAGACAACTGTTTAAAAAAAAAATAAAGATTTTCTATTTATTTATTAGAGACCCAGAAAGAGAGGCAGAGACACAGGCTGAGGGAGAAGCAGGCTTCCCGCAAGAAGCCCGATGTGGGACTTGATCCCGGATCCCAGGATCATGCCCTGGGCCAAAGGCCGACGCTCAACCGCTGAGCCACCCAGGAGTCCCAGGTCTTTTTGTTGTTGAGCAGTACTCCACTGTACGGAGCAGGCGCTCAGATCTTTCCTGAATGAATAAACTACCAAACAAAGAACTGTCCCAACACTATTCAGTGGATAGCCCATCCTTTATTTACTGATTTAAAGTAATAGCTTTCTTAAATATTAATTATTATATACACATGGGCCCATTTGTGGGCTCTATTCAGTTCTGATTTTTTTTTTTAACAAATACTGTTTATCTTTTTTAAGACTTTATTTATTCATGAGAAACAGAAAGAGAGAGAGAGAGACAGGCAGAGGGAGAAGCAGGCTCCATGCAGGGAGCCCGACGTGGGACTCGATCCTGGGACCCCAGGATCACGCCCCAGGCCAAAGGCGGTGCTAAACTGCTGAGCCACCCAGGCTGCCTTACTGATTTATTTGTTCATTTTTTAGTTAATATCATACTATATAAGTTATTGTGGCTTGAGAGCAGTAATTTAGTGGCTACATGTCACATATTACCAACTTTTAATTCTTTGTCATATTTACCTCCAGATAGAAATGAGAGATATACCAAGCCATCCCTTCATCTCAAAGTAATGGCCTATAATACTTGAAAGCCTCCCCTTCTTCCTCACTGGGGACTTCGCCAGTCACTGGGGAAGGCTACACAAAATGGCCTGGGAATCAAGGTTATCCAAAGAGAAGGTATGAGAGGGTAGGGGTGTCTGCTGGAGAAAAGTGATTCAGTGTGTATCCTGCATTGAGTTTTCTGCTCCTTGGCCTTGTAGAGGAATCCCTCTCTGTTTATTGACATGAAAAGATTTCTTCCTTCCCACCTTCCCTTTTATCTGTCTATCCATTTCTTTCAACTGCCACCATAATAGGCTGGTGGTGGTGTGCTGGAGCCAACTTAGATCAGCTCATGAAAGCCAACTGTTGAAAGTTCAAAAGTCTGTGAGCTGGTTGAGGTCACATTAGTTGTTTGAAATCAGCCATAGTAGGAGTATTACACCATGGAAACTGGCAAACAGAAAAAATCAGGGCCCTTCCTCCTCCCTGAGAGCTGGGTGTTAAACAGGTACCCCTGAGAAAGTCGCTCATAAACCTCATTCCAGTCTTTCCTCCAGTCTTAGTCCAGGTAGCATACACAGTACAGAGTCCGCAGGGTTCAAAAGAAAAGTTGGGAGCAGGATTAATGAATGGCAAAGCTCTTGGAAAAGGAAATTCAAGAACTTGAACCTATCACGTCAAGCCCTTAAACTAAATTTGTTTCTGTCAGCTGAGTGTTTCAGGAATCACTGCCTATTTTCTAGAAAAAAAATCTTACCGGAGCCATTGTGGATCTTGGTTACGGAGTCCAGATGTGTGAGGCTAAAGGGATAAAATAGTTTAGGTCAGTAGCAAGGCAGCAGTGAAGGGCAAACAAAATGGTCACAGACTATGTAACAAAATGATAAACTGCACCAGACCTTTCCGAATTGGATCAGATGAATATGTATCGTTTAAATTCCATGACAGTTATATTTTTCATGATTAGGGGGATGTAATTTTATAGAACTTCAAGAGAACTCAGAGATCATCTGAAATTACTGTCTCTCACATCACCTAGTACACTCTTATTGGGCAAGACCCAGTGCTTGGCAGTAGGGCTAAGATGTTGCCGGGTTTTTTTTTTCGTTTTGTTTTGTTTTATTTTGTTTGGTTTGGTTTGGTTTGGTTTGGTTTGGTTTGGTTTTTAACAACCAAAAAGTATCGTTGCCCTTGAAGGATCCAAAGAGCAGCAGGAGAGACATGATGTCAAACAGGTTGTTAACACGCTCTCTCACAGGGAGCGTGTTAGGAAAGGGCATTCAAGAAGAGAAGAGGGAGCAGGCCCTGAGAAGTCAAGATGAGAGAGGAGGGAGGCCTCTACCTGTGGATCCTCCTATATGCATCCTGCTCCTCTTGGCACAGGATCTTGGGCAGCTCAACTGCGGATTCCAGGCATACTTTCCCAATGGTTACGTGAGGTACAATATGGATTGGGATTTCAATCCTCTCATACCTGCAAGACAATCAATTCGAGTCAGTTTTATGTTTGTTTCTAGCTTTATTTTGGCATAATTGACAAAAAGTAACTATATATGTTAAGTTGATGTTTTGATACTGATATTTTGAGTAAAGTGATCACCACACTCAAGCTAATTAACATATCCATCACCTCACAGAGCTACCATTCTATGTGTGTACGTGTGTGGGAAGAATACTTGAGGTCTACCTCCTTAGAGAACTTCAAGTATATAATACAGTCCTGTTAACTGTAGTCCCCGTGCATTAGGTTTCCAGAATTCGGGATGCCTGGGTGGCTCAGTCAGTTAAGTGTCTGACTCTTGGTTTCAGCTCCGGTCACAATTTTGCAGTTGTGGGATCGAGCCCCACGTCAGGCTCTGTGCTCGGCACAAAGTCTGCTTCAGATTCTATCACCCTCTTCCTCTCCTTCCTGCACACACTCTCTCTCTCATAAATAAATAAATAATCTTTTTAAAAAATTCACAAATACTTGCATTTTCATGCTGGAGTGGGAGAAACAGACATGCTTGTTGACATGAGGCCAACCCATCTACCTCTACCTACTCTCACCCCCAATACACCTAAACTCCGCCTAATGGTGGGTTCAGTGGACCATCCAGGTTGAGGGCCCCTGGCACTGTGAGGCCTCGCTGGCACATGGTAGTACAGCAGCCTAAGATCTAGCTCTCCCCTCTCTCTTTCCCACCCAGCAGGATGTGTCTGGGTTCCATACCACAATACAGGTAGAACATAAATAATGGAGACTTACAAGCACCCCGCCTCACACCCAAGTAGGTGAGGAGAAACTCATGAAAGAGTATGCCATAGCTACTTTGGTCTGCAGAAGGCCCTATTACTACCGATGATTCCAAAAATCATGAAGAAGTCAGTCTCTGGCTGCTGTTAGGCTATGTAGTATAGGGTTTCCTACTGAGTTTGGCAGGACCAATGAGCAGAAATGGTCCCAGTGGTCCACTGGGAATATTCACACATTTTCATAAGCTCCAATAGCTGGAGCTCCTGTCAGTTTACTCAAAACTACAATCCCAGGACCTATGTAGGTAGACACCCCAAGCTTAGGACAGAGTCTGCTTTTGCTAATGAACTACAGTTGGCCCTGGAACAACACAGGTTTGTACTGCAGCAGGATGTGCATTTTAAGTACGTGGCTTTTTTACACTCCAGTACTCTAACTGCATTTTCACTTGCTCATGATTCTCTTAGCAACATTTTCTCTTCTCTAGCTTACTTTACTGTAAGAATATGATATACATACAACATACAAAGCATGTGTTGATTGTTTATGTTATTGCATTAGGCTTCTGGTCAACAGGCTATTAGCACATGTTTTTGGAGAGTCAAAAGTTACATGTGGGTTTTTGACTACACAGGGGGTTGGCATCCCTAGGCCCTCTGTTGTTTAAGAGTCAACTGCAGATGGTTAAAATCATTCCAGTTGAGAGCAACTACACCTGGGCCAAATAAAATAGCTTGTGTTTCCTGATATGTGTCGCAATTTCACAGGCACATTTACTTTGTGAAAATTCATGGAGCTGATCTGTGCTGTGGATGCGTAGGTGTCTTTGTGAAAACTGACTGAGCTGGACATTTATAATTAGTGCGTTTTTCTGTATGTGTTATACTTCAACTGAAAAGCTAAAATCAACCAACCAAACTAAGTTTCTAACAAAGAAGCTCTAGAATTTGCTGGAGCTCACAGGGTCAGAACATATATATTAAGAAGTCTAGAGCTGAAGGGATGTTCAACAATTATTTATTGAGCACCAGGGTACAGGGGTAAAAGGGAACCCTTTCTTTCAAGGATCTTACAATGTTAATAAAGAGACAAAATATTAAAATGCTGTAAGTAATACGATGAAAGAAATATAGGATCCTATTTACTTCTCAAAAGGTGTACTTAGCTGGGGTAGTATTGGAGATTGAGGAGTTTCAGAGAAGCATTCCTTAATTTGAGCTTAGTTCCCCAAAATGAGTAGGCAATAGCCAAGTAATAAAAGGGCAATGGATGCTGTAGGCAGAGTAAGCCTACATATGAGAGAGAGTACGGCTGCAGAAACAGGCAAACCATGAAGGGCTGCAGGTTTGGAGCTTTCTTCTGAGGGCGTTGGGGAGCAGGACCACTTTAGCCAGGCTACATCACAGATACCATATTGGAGGGAAGGAGGACTGGAGCACAATGGGTGGGTGAAGTGGAAACCAAAATTAAAGGAGTTTTTTAAAAATAATGAAAATGAAAATACTATCTCCGTATCTGTGAGATATATTTCAAGTGGAGGCCAGTGGAAAATTCATAGCCTTTAGCACTTAGATATCAATGAGGGACCAAATATATATTAATTAAGTCCCTAATTCCAAATGCTAAGATAAAGCACAATGAAATAACCAAAATAAAACATAAGGAAGGAAAAAATGAGAGATAAAAGAAAAATTAATGAAGTTGAGAAAAAATAATCAAATTAATAAAAATGATTGTTCTGGAGAAAATTTACACAAGAGACATACCACTAGCTAACATAATCAAGGGCGGGAGGAAGGAAGAAGCACAAATATACAAAATATGAAATGATAAGGAGGAGATGACTATTAAAATACAAGGGATGTAAAATACCCTGAGGGACTATCTGGCAGACACATGTCTCTGCAAAAAATTTGAAAACAAGACAAAATGGATGATTTCTTAGGAAAATACAATTTACTAAAATTGACCTCATTAGGAAAGAAAACGTAAACGGACTAATTCCCATAGCAAACAGAGAAATACATCAAAGATGGGTACTGAGGGGGGCACTTGGCGGGATGAGCACTAGGTATTATGCTATATGTTGGCAAACTGAACTCCAATAAAAAAAATTAAAAAAAAAAAAAAAACAAGTCATGATCTCAGGGCTTTGAGATCAAACCTCACAATGGAGCCTGCTTGGGATTCTCTCTCTCCCTGTGCCCCTCCCTGGCATGCAATCAATCAATCAATCAATCAAAGAAATAAAGAAATACATCAAAGAAATACCTTCTCCCCCACCATAAAAGGCCCTGTTCCTTTCTTAGGGGAATATTCAAAGAATACATTGTTCCCAATGCTACAAACATTGCACAGGAGCCTTAAAAATGAAAGAAAACACGAAAACAATTCTTAGGAAGCAAGTATAATATGGATTAACTATGCCTGAAAAAAGAGTACAAAAAATCCAGAATTCTAAATTCATTATTTATGCAAACATGCTAAACAAAATATGAATGAGTAAAGTCTGGTATCATACTAAGGCAACCTAGCAGGAAATCTGTTAATATAATACATCATATTGATAGATCTGAAGAAAATCGTAATTGCCCAAATACCGAAACATCCAACAAAATTCAACACTCACTCCTGGTTAAAACACAGAACAAAAGAGGAAAGTAGGAATGTAGGAATGTATACTTTGTTAGTATGAAAAAATATGTGAACCTGAGTCCTGGATACGGTCTTACGTAAGAGTCAGGCAGCACAGGGATTTCCCCGAGGATCATAAACAAGCAAGACCGCTTGCTACTTCCACTGCTCTTTAAATGTCGTAGAGTAGATGCAAGTCAATACAGTCACACATAAGGAATCAATTAGAGCCAAAGAAATTGGAGAAGTGCAGCTATATCTATTTACAGACGAGATATGATTTTTATCTGGAAAGCTCTGAAGAACCAAAGGTAAAATTAACTGAAAGAATAAAGGAATTCAGGAAGGTACACACAGCCCTCACATATATAAACATTAAAAGGATGGAAAAAACAACCCCCAAAAAGAATCTCATGTGTACACAACCTCCCTCCCATCTCAGACCCTCCAACATGCTGTTTCCTCTATACCCGGGGCTCCTCCCCAGCTTTACTTGGCTCACTTTTACTCCTCCAGATACCAGCCTAAGGACGCTTTCTTCAAATGCCATAATTTTATTTATATGTGGAATCTAAAAAGCAAAATAAAACAAAACTAATAGACACAGAGAATAGAGTGGTGGTTGCCAGAAGGGAAGGGGTCGGGGGTTGGGCAAAATGACTGTAGGGGATCAAGAGGTACAGACCTCCAGTTATAAAACAAGTCCTGGGGATGTGATACACAGCATGAGGACTAGTCTGTAATACTGAATTGCATGTTTGGAAGTTGCTAAGAGAGTCGATCTTAAAAGCTCTCATGATTAAAAAAAAAAAGATTTTATGACTGTGGTGAGGGATGGTAACTAGACTTATTGTGGTGATCTTTCCACAGTGTACACAACTGTCAAATCATTATGTTGTACACCTCGAACTAATATAATGTTGCATGTCAATTATACTCTAGTAAAGAAAAAAAATGCTTTCTTCAGCAAAGACTTCCTTGACTGTTCGGCAACAAAATAATTGTCTTTTTTCTTTTTCCCTATTTTTCCAACTTTATTAAGATATAACTGATATACAGTATGATGCAAGTTTAAGGTAGACAAGGTGTTGATTTGATACACTTAGATACTGCAAAAGGATTACCACCATAGACTTGGCCAACACCTACATTATGTCACATGATTATTCCTCTTTGGTGGTGAGAACATGTAAGTTTTACTCTCTTTTCCAATCCTGGTACCCAAGCCTCATCCTTTACCTATTATAAAAATCAATCTCTGGGGGAGGAACCCATTCAGAGTGGGTATGCATGTGTGTATGTGTGTAAAAATTCTTAGAGCAGTTTTAGGTTTACAGCGAAATTGAGAGGAAGGTACAGAGACGTCCCCATACACGCATGATATCTCCTATTAGCAACACCCTGCACTTGAGGGTCGTATATTAATAACAACTGATGAACCTACATTGACACAGCAAAGTCCATAGTTTACATTAGGATTCACTCTTGGTGTTGTACATTCTGTAGGTTTTCACAAATGTATAATGGCATGTATCCACTATTTTAATATCATACAGAATAATTTCACTACCCTAAAAATCTGCTATGCTCCCTATCCAACCCTCTCTCATCCCTAACCCCTGGCAACTACTGATATTTTTAGTCTCCATAGTTTTGCCTTTTATAGCAGGTCTTATATTTGGAATCGCAGTAAATAGCCCTTTCAGATTGGTTCAGTGTATTTTTTAAACCACCCAGGTGATTCCAATGTTCAAGTTTGGGGACGAGTGGTCCAACTCATTTTTCTTTCTCCACGCTTTCCAATTTTTCAATTCAAATGTTCCTTGATTTTTGGTGACAAAATCTTGCTTAGAGTTGCAGAAGCATATGTTACCTTTTCTTTAAAAAAGAAATTAGGTCAGACACATGTGTTTTCTTTCTAACAATAAAAGAAAGCTAGTAAGCAAAGTGCTTTCTGGCTAGATATGAAACCTCAAAAGGATATTTAGTAAAATCAACAGTATCTGACATTCATATCAATTACTAGGCATAGGGATTGGCAAAGCGGTTGAGCATCTCCCTTTGGCTCAGGGCATGATCCCGGGGTCCTGGGATCAGGTCCCACATCGGGATCCCCGTGGGGATCTTTTCATAAAAAGATTTTTATTTATTTATTCATGAGAGACAGAGAGAGAGAGAGGCAGAGACACAGACGGAGGGAGAAGCAGGCTCCATGCAGGGAGCCCAACACGGGACTCGATCCCGGGACTCTGGGATCATGCCCTGAGCTGAAGGCAGGCGCCCAACCACCAAGCCACCCATCCCAAATAAAATCTTTTTAAAAAATTTCTAGGCATAGGAAGAAGCAGAAAAATGTGACCTATACACAAGAAAAAAAATAAGTCAACCAAAATAGAGCTAGAAATATCAGAGATGAAAGAATTAGCAGACAAGCATCTTTAAATAATCATTATAACTATTCTGCATGTGTTCAGGAAGCTGGAGGAAAGATTGAATATGGATAGGATTAACGGGAAATTAAACATTACAGAAGAAAGTATTAGTGAACTTACATTGTAATAGAAACTATATAATATGAATCACAGATAGAAAAAAAAAGACCAAAAAACAATGAACAGAGCGTCAGTGAACTGTGAGACAATGTCAAGTGGCCAAATATGTAATAGAAATATCCAAAGATGACAATAGAGTGGAACAGAGAAAAAAAACTTGTAGAAATAATTGCTGAATACATGAGAGACACCTAACTCTGGGAAATGAACAAGGGGTAGTGGTAGGGGAGATGGGCGGGGGTTGGGGTGACTGGGTGATGGGCACTGAGGGGGGCACTTGGCGAGATGAGCACTGGGTGTTATGCTATATGTTGGCAAATTGAACTCCAATAAAAAAATAAATAAAAATTTAAAAAAAGAAATAATTGCTGAGATTTTTGTAAATTTGATGAAAAATATAAATCCACAAGTCTAAGTTCAATGAAACCCAAGTCCAGGACACATGAAAACAATTACACCATGGCACACTATAATCAAATAGCTTAAAATTAGTGAAAAAGAGAAAATCTTAAAAGAAGTCAGGAAAAAAGTCAAGTAAACAGAAACAAGGGTAAAGATGATAGCCAGTTTCTCATTGGACAGTAGAGAAATAATCTTTATAGTTCTGAAAGACAAAAAATGGCCACACTAGAGTTCTTTACCTACTGAAAATACACTCAGCGAAATAAATCAGAGAAAGACAAATACCATGTGATTTCACTTGTGTGGAATTTAAGAGACAAAACAAATGAACCAAGGCGAAAGAGAAGAGAAGGCAAACCAAGACACAGACTCTTAACTATGGAGAACACACTGACGGTGGTCAGAGGGGAGGTGGGGGGATAAGACAGGTGATGGGGATGAAGGAGGGCACTGGTGGTGATGAGCAGTGGGTGTTGTTATGGAACACTTCCATAACAATCCCTATATTGTACACCCGACACTCATACTATTTGTTAACTAACTGGAATTTAAATAATAAAAACTTAAACTTAAAAAAATGAAATAAAATATGGGAAAAGTATCTCAGTGAAAATATACCAAAAAAACAACCCCCCCCAAAAAAAAAACAGAAGAAAATAGAAAGAAAAACAGAAATAGTGGGCTTCCTTGTCTTTGCTCCTGATCTTGCTGTGATTGCAACCCCCCGCTCTCTTACTATTCCCATGTCCCTGATACATTTTTGCCCATCCCTTTATTTTTAGCTTTTTTGAATCTGTATTTTTTTGGACTCTTTTATTATAGAGCATAGAGTTGGGTTTGTCTTTGCTATCTAATTTTAAAATTCTCTTTAATAGGTAAGTTCAGGGGATCCCTGGGTGGCGCAGCGGTTTGGCGCCTGCCTTTGGCCCAGGGCATGATCCTGGAGACCCGGGATCGACTCCCACATCGGGCTCCCGGTGCATGGAGCCTGCTTCTCCCTCTGCCTGTGTCTCTGCCTCTCTCTCTCTCTCTCTCTCTCTCTCTCTCTCTGTGACTATCATAAATAAATAAATTAATTTTAAAAAAAGAAAAAAAATAATAGGCAAGTTCATCTAATTATAAATAAGTCCTGGGGATATAATGTACAACTTGATGGCTATAGTTGACAATACTGTATTATATATTTGACAGTTACCAAGAGAATAAATCTTAAAAGTTCTCATCACAGACACGCACACACACACCCAAAAGGATGTTAACTAAACTTGCATCAATTATTTTGCAATATATACATATATCAAATCATTATGCTCTACACCTGAAACTAATACAATATTCTATGTAAGTATATCTCAATAAAACCAAATTATAGATAAATAACCAACCTATGGATCAATGAGGAAGTCAAAAGGAAAATTACAAATTATTTTGACTGCATAAAAATGAGAATCACAGCAAGGTTCATGAGATACAACTAAAGGAGTACTTGGAAATTAACATTAATTTATATAAAAAAAGAAAATAGATCTCAAATGAATGAATTCAGCTTCCATCCACCTTAAAACAAATAGAAGAAAAAAAAAAGAAAAAAGGCCAAGTGAAGCTCAAAGTAAGCAAAGAAAAGGAAATACTATTTATCAGAGTTGACAGAAATGGAACAGTACACAGCTCAACAAATAGAGAAAACCAATGGAAAAAAAGGATTTTTTGGAGATATTCATAAAATTACACTTCTAGCCAGACTTATCAGAAAAGAGAAACAAATTACCAATACAGTAATGAGAGATGACACTACAATGATTCCACAGATAAAAAACAATAAAAGATAGTATCCTAACAACTTTATGCCAATAAATTCAACTACTTAAATGAAATGATTAAGTCCTTTGAAAGACACAAATTACCAAAGCTCACTCAAGAAGAAATATATAGCCTGAATAGCCCTCTATCTATTAAATAAATCAAACTGGCATTTGAGAAGCTTTCCACAATGAAGTCTCCAGGCTCAGGAGGCTTGACTGGTGAATTCTTCTAAATACTTAAGGAAGAAAGACTATCAATTCTACAAAAACTCTCCCATTAAATCAAAAAAGAGGCAATACTGTCAAACTTGTTTTCTGAAGCCAGCATTTCTGTTAGCAAAGCCAGAGAAAGACTGAACAAGAAAAGTACAAATTCATATGCTTCATGTAGATAAGTGAAACAACCCTGAACAAAATTTGAGCAAATCAAATCTAGCAGTCCATAAGACATAATTCATCATGACTGATTGGGTTTATTCCAGGAATGCAAGGCTGGTTTAGCAATCAAAAATCAATCAATGTAATTCATCAATATTAACAGACTAAAAAAGAAAAGCACTATAGGATCATCTCGGTAGATACAAATAAGCATTTGATAAAATGCAACATTTATTACTGATGAAAAAGAGAATGCTCAGCAAACTAGAAATAGAAGGAAATTTCCTCAAATCAATAAGGGAAAAACTCTTCAGGTAACATCATACTCCATAGTAAAAGACCGAATGATTTCCCCCAAGATCAGGAAAAGAGGTACCAGGACCGCTCTCACTAGTTGTATTCAGTAGTTCATTCCAATGAGTGCAGCAAGGTCAGAAAAACAAACAGAAGGCATCCAGATTAAAAAGAAAGAAGTTAAACTGCTTTAGTCACAGATGACAACCTATGTGGGTCATCCAATGGACTCTTTAAAAAAGGTACTAAAATTAAAAAGTGAATTTAGAAAGGTAGGCTACAAACTCAACATACAAAAATCAAGTGTATCTTTATATACTAGCAATGAACAACAGGAAGTGAGATTAAAACAAAAAGATTTACAATAGGATAAAAATATGAAATGTGTAGGGATGAATCTGACAAAAGATATGCAAGACTTGTATGCAGAAATGTATAATTATTGAGCAAATTAAAGATCTAAATAAATGGAGAGATATAACATGTTCATAGATTGGAACACCCAATATCATTAAGATGTCAGTTTTCCCCTAAATGATCCATATTCTATAGACTCCCAATCAAAAATCGCAGCAGATGGGATCCCTGGGTGGCGCAGCGGTTTGGCGCCTGCCTTTGGCCCAGGGCGCGATCCTGGAGACCCGGGATCGAATCCCACATCGGGCTCCCGGTGCATTGAGCCTGCTTCTCCCTCTGCCTGTGTCTCTGCCTCTCTCTCTCTCTGTGTGTGACTATCATAAATAAATAAAAATTTAAAAAAAAAAAAAAATCGCAGCAGACTATTTTGGAAAACAGGAATTTCTTAAAAAGTTAATATTCACACAAAGACTTGTACACGGAGGCTCAAAGTAACTTTATTTGTAATGAATCAACACTGCAAATAACTCAAATGTCTATCAACAGGCAAACGGATAAACAAACTGTGATAATATTTATACGATTCAATACTTTTTTGTAAGAAAAGCTATAAACTATCGATACATGCTATAACATGCATGAATCTCAAAAATAATTCTGGTTTATGAAATGTGATTAACAAAAAGTACATATTCTATATATACGTATATTTCCCTCCCCCCCAAAAAAAATTCAGACTATAGTGACTGTAGATCAGGGTTTCTGGGGTTGCAGGAGGGGCAGGGAGTGATAAGAGGGTGATGGATATTTTCATTATCTTGATTGTGGTGACGGTATGTACAGGTATGTATATGTCAAAACTTATCAAACTATATACTTTAAACATGTGTAGTTTATTGTATGTCAATTATACCTCAATAAAACTGTTTAAAAATTAAAGCGAACCAGGGCTCCTTGGAGAAATGGTGAATCTAGAGCTGAATCCAGGAAAGAACAAGATGAAGGTGGTAAATGTAAAAGGAATTATGGAATTAGAACCTTGCCTTTGATGATCATTTTAGGAAAATAATTTAGGTAAGAATCATTGATGCATGCTAAAACCCCCCACAATACACTTACTGATTTCCAAGGGAAGAATCGTGGAAAGCCTCACAGAAACTAGCTTACTCATCCGGTCAAACTTGAAACCACCAGGACAAAGTGATACCATGTGCCTTCCGATTCAGATCACTGAGAATATATCACTTTTGTGGTCTTTTTATGGTATAATCTGCATCTCATTGTGGAAAATGCAAACAAATCCAAGATGAGGGACATTTTCCAAAATAACTGGCCTACAGTGTGTAAAAATACTATGTTCACAGAAGATCAAAGGAGACTAGAGTCATGATTACATGCAACCTGTGAACCTGCATCCAGGACTAAAATAAAGTCCTTTTTTTTCTGCTATGAGGGATGGTAGTAGGAAAACTGGTAAAATCTGAATACTCTCTATGGATTAGGTAATAGTCATGTTATTGTTTTTATGTAAGAGAATGTACCTATTCTTTAGGAAATGTCCATTGAAGGGGCATCATGTGTGTAACTTACTCTCAAATGGTTCAGGAAACACTATTCATACGTGTAACAAAAAATGGTAATGGAAATATAAAATGTCGACATGTGAGGAATCTGACCCCAGATTCCTCAGGAATCCTTTGTACTATTTTTGCAACTTTTCTGTAAATCTGAAATTATTTCAAAAACAATGTCAAGGGGCTCCTGAGTGGTTCAGTTGGTTAAGCACCTGCCTTTGGCTTGGGTCATGATCCCAGGGTCCTGGGATCGAGCCCTGCATGAGGCTCCCAACTCAGCAGGCTGTCTGCTTCTCCCACTCCCTCTGTCCTTCCCCTTGCTCATGCTCTCTCACTCTCACACTCTCTCTGATAAATAAAATCTTCTAAAAAAAGTAAAGCAACGTTAAAAGACACTAAGAGTCTTAACTAAGAGTCAAAACAGTACATACAACTTCTAAAACAGAAACCAGAAAATTCAGTGTAACAAATGGCAGGAAAACTTAAACGAATTAAACAGAAAGCATGGCAAACAGAAGACAAAAAAGATAATTACAGGAACACTGCCACGTATCTCAGCACTGATGATGAATGCATCACACTCACCTAGTAAGACAGATATTCTGATTGTCTAAAAAACCAAGTAACTCAGGATCTTGCAATACTCTATTGACAAGAGACATACCCAAAACAAAATAACGGAGGGAGGCTGACAATGAAGGAATGGAAAGTCATACGAGGAAAAGGCTACTAAGACAAACGGCAACATGCAACAGGCAGTGGCGGGCACCGCTGGCTGACTAGTCCAATGTCCAGGCTCACCTTCCCCCTTGGTCACAGAACGCCAAGTTTTAGCCGAGGCAGAGCTACCTGACAGGCCTCCCTGCTTAGGTGTGGCTGCCTCACTAAGTTCTGCCAGTGAGATGGAAATGGAATTGTTTGCTGAGATTTCTGAGGTCATTGATTAGAAATCGGCTGAGCTAGGACGGGCCACTTTTGCCCTCCTACCTTTCCTCTTCCTTCTGGCCCTCAATGGAGATGTGCTGGCTGGAACTCCAGAAGTCTCGTGGACCATGAGGGGACCTTAGGACGGAAACCATATACCAAGATGGTGAAGCAGAAGAGAGGAGCCTGGGTCCCTGATGACATCACAGAGGCCTGGGATACCTATCATCTCCAGACTTCTACCCAAGAAAGAAGAATCTTTCTTGTTTTGACTGCTATTTATTATAGATTTTTTCCCTAATATGCACAGTTCAACCTAAATCTGACAGGAACAATAATATTCTTTAGAGATTTTTTTCTTTAGATTTTTTGAGGCATACATACATTAATGTGTAAATGGGCAAAGAAGGCTACTCATATTTCATGAAGGAAAACACAATAGGACAATATAATAGTTATAGTTATGAACCTTTGTAAACTCTTTAACAGTAACAATGCAGCTTCAAAACATATAAAACTAACTCTAAGATATAGACGTGGATGGGAGGTTTATATACATCTCTCAGGTATGTATGATTAAAACTACAGACTATGAGGGAGGATATAAGGCTCACTATAATACAAGTTTATTCTAATAAGGATAAAGGGACTTTTATCCAAGAGACAATATACTTATTTTTCGATCCATATGAAAAAGTCACAAAAATGGACCATGTTTTAAGTCAGGGGTCAGCAAACTTTTCGTGAAAAGTTCAGATAGTAAATAGGTCAAACTGTGTGGTCCACAGGGTCTCCGTCACAACCACTCAGCTGTGCAGCTGTAACTGGAAAGTAGTCGTAGGTAAACAAATGAGAGTACCTCTGTTCCACTCAAACATCATTTCCAAAATAGGCACCAGGCCCTTGTGGCCTGCAGGGTAGAGTCTGTGGACCTCTTTTCTAGGTGACAAAGGAAATACCCCAAAATTTCCATAAAGCCAGTATCACACAGGCCACAGTTACTATAATGGATTGAAAATTATGGGGCACCTGAGTGGCTCAGTCGGTGTCCAACTCTCGATTTCAGCTTGGGTCATGATCTCAGGTTGTGAGATCGAGCCCTGCACTGCTCTCTCTAAAAATAATTAAAAAAATAAATAACTAATATAACAGCTAAATGAGTAAATAAATAAATAAATCCACCCCCTCCCAGATCTACAAATCTGGAAATTTTTAAATGCATTTCTAAATAACTCTTGGGTTGAAGAGAAAATAAAAACTGAACAACACAAATCAGAAGTAAAAAAACAAACAAAAGCCATTGGAACCTATGGAATGAAACAAAAGTGAAGAGGAAAATTTACAGCGTTAAAAGTATTCATCAGAAAACAAGGGAGACAGAGAATAAACTTAGTTTGCAGCTCATTAATTTTTTTAAAAGATTTTATTTATTTACCTGAGAGAGACAGAGGGGGCAGGTGGAGAGAGAGACAGCAAGCGAGTGAGTGAGCATGAGCAGGGGCAAGGGCAGAGACAGAGGGAGAACAAGCAGACTCCCCCCCTGAGCAGGGAGCCTGATGCAGGATTCGATTCCAGGACCCTGAGATCATGACTTGAGCTGAAGGCAGACACTCAACCGCTGAGACACCCAGGTGCCCCTCACCTCAAGAATTTAGAAGACAACAGAACAACACAGCAACTATAAAATATACAGCAAATAGAAGGAAGAAATCAATAAAGAAAAAAGCAGGATTTTTTTTCTTAAAGCTAAGAAAGTTGATTGACGTAGAGAACTTAAAGCTGGTGCCTTGAAAAAAGCCAACAAAATAGATAAGCCTCTGGCAACAGAATCAAGAGAAAACACAAGTAAACAGCAGTAGCAACAGAAAAGGGAACGAATTTATTTATTTATTTATTTATTTATTTATTTATTTATTTATTTATTTATTTATTTTTAAAGATTTTATTTATTTATTCATGAGAGCCAGAGAGAGAGAGAGACAGAGACACAGGCAGAGGGAGAAGCAGGCTCCATGCAGGGACTCTGGCGTGGTACTTGATCCCGGGTCTCCAGGATCACGCCCTGGGCTGAAGGTGGCACTAAACCACTGAACCACCCAGAGATCCCAAAGGGAACATATTTAAAGAAAGAGATCTTACAATTATCTGCTCAAGAAATATTTACTGAATTGCTACGATGTGGCAAGGCCTTGCTGTAGGTGCCAGTGAACAAGACAGACAGGGCCCCCACAATCATGGAGACAACAATCCAATGCGGGGGGGGGGCGACTGTAAATAATAAACGAATAACTAATCTACATTACTGATAAATGCCACAAAGAAAATGAAACAGATTTTTTTAATGGAATTTTAAAACAATCTTTAGATACATATATCCTCAATTCCAAACACTGGAAAACAGATGAAATGGATAACTTTCTAGGAAACTATCAATCACCATAACTGACACACACACCGCATGGTTTCACTTACACGAGGCATCTAAAATAGCCAAACCCATAGAAGCAGAGGGTACAGTGGTGGCTGCTAGGGGACGCGGATGGGTATAAAAGGGGCTGCCATTCAACAGGCATGAAGCTTCGGTTATGCTACATAAGTTCTAAAGGTCTACTGTATAAAAAAATAATAAAATAATAAAATAAAATATAAATAAATAAAATTAAATAAATAAATAAAAAAATAAATGTCTGCTGTACAACACGGTGCCTAGAGGTAACGGTAAGGTTTAATGTATTTCAAAATTTAAGAGGGTAGGTCTCATGTTCTCTTCTTACCGCAAGAAAACAAAATAAAAGAAATCAAACAAAAGACCCACAAAGGACACAAGGAAACTCTGGAGATATTGCAAATGTCTATTACCTGGACTGTGCTGATCGTATCACATCTATTTGCATCTGTTCAAACTCATCAAATCGTATGAATATGTGTAGTTCTTTGTGTATCAATTATGACTAAATGAAGCTGTTTAAAAAACAAGCAAGAAAAAAACAGCAATGTGCAGCTAAAATAAGTTCTGAAGAATTAAGATGGTTTAAGAAAAAAAAACCAGAACACTCAGTGGGTACCATGATTTTCATTGTTCATGGGTCTGTCTCTCCATTATTTTATGTGTGATGACATTCTAGCTCTATGGCCGATTTATATGTAGCTTCTAGATGATTTGTAACCCAATAGTCAGAAGCAAGACTTTAAATCCCAGTAAAATAAGGCTAAGGCTAAAGAATTCAAACTACAGAGGAAGACAAGGATCATGTTTCCAGCTCAGTCAAAATCTATTTCTATGTATGCAGAAGCATTGCTTCCAGTGATGATTTTGTCAGTGCTTTCTTAGGTTAAACAGATTTGGGTTCTGACATTTTTTAAAGGTTTATTTATTCATGTGGGGGGTGGGTAGGAGGGCGAGAGAACCTTAAACAGACTCTGTGCAGAGTGTGGAGCCCGTGCGGGGCTCAATCCCCCAACCATGAGATCACAACCTGAGCCAAAACCAAGAGTCAGACACTTAACTAATGGGGCCACACTGGGACCCCTGGGCCCTGACGTTCTTAAAAGGAGACACATAGTAAGCATTGGGCCTGCACTCACCCAGCCACATGGTTTTGGATGAGCCACTTTATTTCCACAGATTCGAATTTCTGAAAGATACTTCAAGACCTTTCAAAGCACTAGTGATTGGCTCTACTGAGAATTCAATTCTTCTTCTCTCTTCTTCCATCATAGTAGCATTCCTTTATAGGATTAGTGCCATTTGTTGAGAACACGACACAGTCTGAAACTCTGGTGGAACTAACATGGAGGGTAAACTTCCAGCTAAAAAGGTTTTCCTCCACCAATGCACTCCCAAATGGATTTTTCAGACCACTAATATTCACCATCCTCGAAAAATAAATTTGTTCTTAATACTTAAAATGCTTCTATTAAATCATTCCAAAGTTCAGAGAAAATCAGTACTTTGTATTTCAATTAATAGCTTTATTGAGGTATGACTGTGGGTGGGATGAGAACACTTACGAGTTATTCTCTTATCAAATTTCAAATATGCAATGCAGTATTGTTAACTATAGTCACTTTGCTGTACATTAGCTCTCCAGAATTTATTCATTTTGCCTGAATGAAGCTTTGTACCATTTGACCAACACATCCCTAATTCCCCTACCTCTCAGGCCCTGGCAACCATCATTCTACTCTCTGGTTTTATGAGTTTGACTTAGATTCCACATAAGGTCTTCCAGGTTCATCCATGTTGTTGCAAATGGCAAGATTTCCTTTTACATTAACGCGCAGTGATATTCATTGTGCATGTGTTTATGCGCTTTTGGGGATTAGTGATGTTGAGCACCTTTTCAAATACCTGTTGGCCATTTGTAGGTATTCATTTCTTCATTTTATTGTGCATCCTTGGCAGTCATGTTGAAGATCAGTCAATGCTATATGTGTGGATTTATTTCTGGGTCTTTGATTCCATTCCATTGGCCTAGATGTCAATTTTTTATGCCAGTATCACACTTTTTGACTACAGTAGCTTTGTAATATATTTAGAAACCAGTAACTGGGATGCCTCCATCTTCATTCTTGCTCAAGATTGCTTTAGCTAATTGGGATCTTTTGTGAGTCCATATGAATTTTAGGATTGTTTTTTCTATTAATATAAAAAATGCCTTTGGCGGGGGCACCTGGGTGGCTCCGTTGGTTGAACATCCAGCTCTTGATTTTGGTTCAGGTAATGATCTCAGGGTCTTGAGATCGAGCCCCACACTGGGATCCCTGCTCAACGGAGTCTTCTTGTATTCCTCTCCTACCTCTCTCAAATCAATAAATACATTTTTAAAAACTCCATTGGGATTTTAAGAGAGAACACTTTAGAATACATTGACTCTTTAGATCAGTTTTAGTAGTATGGACATTTAACAATATTAATTCTTCCAACCCATGAACATGGCATGTCTTTCCATTTATCTGTCTCTTCCTTAATTTCCTTCATCAATATTTTACACTTTTCTCGGTATAAGTCTTTGACTTCAGTAAAGTTTATCCTTAAGCATTTCATACTTATCTCTATTGTGAATGCAATTATATTTTTTAAAAGATCTTATTTATTTATTTATTTATTTATTTATTTATTTATTTATGAGAGATGCGAGAGAGAGGCAGAGACACAGGCAGAGGGAGGAGCAGGCTCCCTGCGAGGAGCCCAATGTAGGACTTGATCCAAGGACCCCAGGGTCACGCCCTGAGCCCAAGGCAGATGCTCAACCACGGAGCCACCCAGGCATCCCACCACTGTATTCTTGATTACCTATTTGGATAGTTTGTTGTGTATAGAAACTCAACTGATGTTTACGTATTTGTTTTGTATTCTGCTAATTTACTAAATTTATCAGTTCTAAGATTTTTGTTGTTCTTTTTAGGGTTTTCTACCTATGCCATCATGTCATCTGAGATAAATTTTACTTCTGATATGGATTCCCTTTATTTCTTTTTCTTGTATTATTGCTCTAAGACTTCCAGTACTATATTGAATAGAAGTGGCAATAGTGGGTATCTTTGCCTTGTACTAGATCCTAGAGGGAAAGCTTTGAAATTTTCTCCCATTGATTATAATATTAGCCATGGGTTTTTCATGTCTGGCCTTTGCTGCATTAAGGTAAGTTCTTTCTATAACTATTTTGTTGAGTTTTTATGCTTTTTCTGCATCAACTGAGGTGATCATATGGTTTCTATCTTTCATTCTGTTAATATGGTAAATCAAATTGATTTATTTACCTATGTTGAAACATCCTTATATCCCAGGGATAATCACATTTGTATACTTGTTAATGGTGCATCTTCTTTTTAACGTGCTGTTGAATTCAGTTTGCTGATATTTTATTAAAGATTTTTATATCCCTGTTCATTAGGGATATTCACCTGGAGTACTCTTTTCTTGTGGTAACTTTATGTGGCTTTGGTATCAGGGTAATGCTGGTCTCACAGAATGAGTTTGAAGTGTTTCCTCTTCTGTTTTAAAAGTGTTTAAGAAGAATTGGTATTAATTTGCCTTTGAATGTTTGGTAGAATTTACCTGTGAAGCCATCTGTTCCTGGGGTTTTCTTCCTAGGCTGTCGTTTTGCAGATGTTACTCTGCATGTTATAGTTTATGCCAGTAGTTACTTCCCTCATGGATATCTCACAAAGATGAATGAGTACTTTTTAAAGTCATTTTTTTTTCATTGTTTCTGCATGGTAGGGGGTTGTCTTTAGCTCTAGATACGTAGTACCTATAAGCTTTGGGAATGTTCTATTTAGGGAAGGGAGGACCTTCCCTATGATACGGTACGATAGGGACATTTATTTCTTTTTTAACTAATGGTTTACAATATCCCTAAGATAACCGGGGACTACCCCTTTTATTGCTTTTGACAAAGATAGTATAAACTTCAAAAAAGGATGTTTATTAATGCAAGGTATACAAATGACTATATATATATATAATATATTTGCATTATGTATGTACTTTATGTTTTATATATATATATATATATACATCTCGAGTATATATATTTGCACTAAGCCCCCAAAGTGAAACCCATCATTATAAGCAATTAAAAGCCAAAGTAACTGCTTCACATTATTGTGTGAATTTAAGCTGTCCTTAATCGAAAATTAAATGAAAGAATGTTCATTTAGTCTTTGCACTATTTACTCATTCATTCATTCAATGTTTATTCTGTTCCTATATTTTGTGTTTCTGTCCAAGTTGACTTTTTCCTTGATGGATGCTTAGGTCCCTTAAATTTCCTATCACAATGCTGAATGCTGCATTATAGTCTTTACTACTCAATACATTTGAGAATCTATGTAGGAGTAGGGATTGCCAACTTTTACTTCTTGATTTCTCTCCAACACATCCTGTATAAAATAAACTGCTCCAAATATCCCCTAAGTCTCTTTCTTACTAAACAAAACCCTAATTTTTAGCTGGGTGCATTGACTCTAAGCCCAAATATTTCTTAGCATCTCTTACAGCTAGTTTTGACTGTATACTTGCTGGCTAATAAGATCTTCATGGAAAAGTTGTATGTACTACCTGGAAGATTCCTTAAAAAGAGGGGGATCTTTTTAAAAACTTCCTTCCATTTGCCGTTTAGAATATCATGGTAAGTCTGAAAGTTTACCATCTATCTTGTAAAATGGAGTAACAAGATAGAAGATGCCTGTTTCCCTTAATAACAGCCATTTACTGTCTATTTACCTGTTTACTTCTTTTCCATGATGGAGAATGTAACTTTGCTTAAGGTACTATTTTAGTTTTTGCTTAGTTCTCAAATGAAGGTAATTTTAACTAATACAACCTACTAAATTGTTACATACATGTTATGAAACTAAATAAAAACATCCAGATTATGTGACTTTAATTTTGGGGCTATGAACACAGGGCTATATCCACGTATAAGAAAGATGCTATTCATATAGCAATAAAACGCTAGACCTAAAAAAATGTACGGAAAGGTTTTCAACTTGATTAGTGAGCAACAAAATGCAAATTAAAGCCACAATGCAATGCCACTATACACTCCCCAGGCAGAAATGAACAAGACAGATAGTACCAAGTATTGGCAGGGATGAGGAAGAAGCAAGTTTCCAACATTGCTGTTAGGAGTGAAAATTGGTACAGTTTGGAAAACTGCTGGCATTATCGATTAAAGCTGAACATATACACACATATACTCATATATTCCATTCCTAGGTAGGTACCCAACAGAAATACCCAAAAAATGTACATTATGTTCACAACGACAAGAATATTCATAGCAAGGGCACCTGGGTGGCTCAGTTGGTTAAGCGTCTGCCTTCAGCCCAGGTCATGATCCCAGGGTCCTGGGATGGAGCCCCACATCAGGCTCTCTGCTCTGTGGGGAGTCTGCTCCTGCCTCTCCCCCTCTCCTGCTTGTGCTCTCTCTCTCTCAGATAAATCTTTTTTAAAAGGATATTCATAGCAGCACGATTTAGAAGAGCCTTTTAAAAACTGGAACTCTCTCTCAATAGAATGAATAAACTGGTAAACTTATACAATGGACTATCCACACAGCAACGAGAATTACTAAACCACTGTTTCATGTAACAACATGGATGAACCTCACAAATATACTGATGGAAAGAAACTAGACATGAAAGAGTATATATTGTATGATTCCATTTATAGATGGTTGAAAAACAGGAGAAAGTGACTTATATAGTGTTAGAAGTCAAGAAGTCAGGGTTCCAACCAAAGCACCTGGCTACAGAGCTATGTTCTTATTTATTATGATATATTGTCTTCCCAGAAAAAAAAATAAATTCAACTCATTTTATAGCTTAGGAAAATAATCCTGGAACCAAAAGCAATCTCACTTACAGACACAGATGCAACCTCTTAAGCCAAATATTAGCGAATATAATTTACTTTGTATTAAAAGAACAAATGCAACCAAATCTCACTGTTTAAAAAGTTTTCAATAGGGACATCTGGGTGGCTCAGTGGTCGAGCACTGAGGCAGGTTCAGGGCGTGATCCTGGGGTCCTGGGATCGAGCCCCACATCGGGCTTCCTGTGGGGAGCCTGCATCTCTCTCTGCCTACGTCCCTGCCTCTCTCTGTGTGTCTCAGGAATAAATAAATAAGATCTTTTAAAAAAATCTTTTTAAGTTATCAACGTAAATCATTACGTTTGCTAATGAAAAGGGAAAGCCCAGGTGGCCCAGAGGTTTAGCACCGCCTTCGGCCCACGGTGTGATCCTGGGGACCCGGGATCAAGTCCCATGTCGGGCTCCCTTCATGGAGCCTGCTTCTCCCTCTGCCTGTGTCTCTGCTTCTCTCCCTCTGTCATGAATAAATAAATAAAACCTTTAAAAAAAAAAAAGGAAAACAGCCACATTATCAATTCAGGCAATGACAATCAGGCATATGATAAAACTAGACATGTTCATGATTAAAAATTCTCAGTAAACTTGAAAGGAACTTAAATTAATGAAGGAATAGAAGAAGTGTACCACACAGTCAGATCACTCATACTTCGTAGAACAGCAGAAATATTCCCTTTACAGTCAGAAAGACAGTGTTATTTGCCACTTAACTGCTATTCAACTTTTATATGTAGGTCCACAGCAATGAAATAAGAATACTCCTGATTGTTTGCAGATTATGATCATCTACCCAGAAAAATACACAGCATCTATATGACAGGAATAACTGTCCAGAATTCATTATAGAAAAAGGAAAAACAATCCTATTTAGAAAAGCAACAAAAAGTCTGAATTTAATGAAATATAGTATGGTGTATATTTGTTGGTTTTGCTGCCATATATTGTCTCCTCCTTCTGGAAATAGTATTTTGAAAATAGGAGTACCAAAACCCTTTCTCCTTCACGGTGAGGAATTGACCTTAGATTAGCTTTCTAGAATCCTGATAAATGTAGACCATCAGCTGTGTGACCGAACAAGTGCACCTAGCTTCCGATACGATGCCCTGGGTGGTATCATGCCTCTGGCTCAGGAGGGCTGCGAGTGAACATAAATGCCTAGTGGGAACCACAGCGTAGGCGCAAGTGCATATACTTCTCGTTCTTGGGCCCTGTCCCTGGCTGGGATGCAGACTACACCCAGGGACGGGATGGAGTGGTCCCTACTTTCGGACATGGGACTTGGAAGCCACAGTGGCTCCCCCGCTCCCCACCCCATCCCATATGCTCTCATTCCTTCACACCTGACCTGTCAACTAGGGGGTCAGAGAAGACCCCCAGACGGCTGCAAGAGTGCTGGCAGGCTGGCTACTCACACTCAACTCCCCTCACAATAGTGCTACAAGGTGAGCCACGCATTACTGTCTCCACTACCAAAGTCACACATGCAGTTAAAGGTGCCTCAGGACTCAAACCAGGCTGGCTGGCTCAAGGTCCCACGCTCTCAGCCCCTGCCTGTTTCTGTTAGTCTGTCGTCACAGATCAGGGGGACGTGGGGACAACTAGTGATGTGACTACAAGGGGTTAACTCAGTTCAGCTCCAGGTGAAGTAAGGTTGTAGATGTAAAAACCAGAATGATAAAAGGAAATACTTTAGGGTCTATTTGTGGTCTCGAGGAAAAGAAAGGTAATTTTTAAAGATAAATGGCACAAATAAAATGAAAACACTGTAAAAAAAAACCATTCATTTTAAAGTGATTGACAAAGGGCACAACAAACAAAGTTGGCGGGGGAGTGACTATTTGCAACACAGCTGACAAAGGACGACATGGCCAGACACACAAGGAAGGCATGCAAATGAGCAGGTAAAAGCCTCAACAATTCTACAGAAAAAGCAAAGGATACAAGTGTACAACCAGGGCTGCCCGAAGTAAGACGGACGCTCCGCTAGCACATAGCAAGGCCCATTGGAGGGGCCCGCCCGTAAGTGACTGCCTGACATGAAGTGGCCCTTAGGGGGATCCCTGGGTGGCGCAGCGGTTTGGCGCCTGCCTTTGGCCCAGGGCGCGATCCTGGAGACCCGGGATCGAATCCCACATCAGGCTCCCGGTGCATGGAGCCTGCTTCTCCCTCCGCCTGTGTCTCTGCCTTTCTCTCTCTCTCTCTGTGACTATCATAAATAAATAAAAAATTAAAAAAAAAAAAAAAAAAAAAAAAAAAAAAAAAGAAGTGGCCCTTAGTCTCTGAGTTCAGTTCCTCATCAGCACAGGGGCAGGTCTGGGGGGGGGTATTAAACGAGAGGAGGCACCTCAAGCACCTGACAGTTTCCCTCAGCAGTGACTTCTGTCAACACCTTCCCAACGTCTACAGCTTTTCTCCTGCGATCTACTGATGCCATGAATCACAATACATTTAGATTTGTTTTTTTTCTTTGTTTTTTTTACATTTAGATTTCTTGAAGCTGAAGGAATCTTGTATTTCTGGGTTAAACTGAACTTGCTTATTGTGTATTATTCCCCAATAACACTATTATATTTCATTTGTTGATAGTTTATTCTGAGTTTTCACATCTATAAGTCATATTGGTCAATAGTTTTCTTCTCCTGTGCTATCTCTAATCAGGTTTTGGTGTTAAAATAATTCTAGTGGGATCCCTGGGTGGCGCAGCGGTTTGGCGCCTGCCTTTGGCCCAGGGCGCGATCCTGGAGACCCGGGATCGAATCCCACGTCGGGCTCCTGGTGCATGGAGCCTGCTTCTCCCTCTGCCTGTGTCTCTGCCTCTCTCTCTCTCTCTGTGTGACTATCATAAATAAATAAAAATTTAAAAAAAAATAAAATAAAATAAAATAAAATAATTCTAGTCACTGAAAAAAAAACTGGGGAGCTTTGAACCTTTCTGTATAGTCTGGAAAAATGTGCAAGTTGATTTAGAACCATTTTTAGTCTCAGCTTTGATAACTGCACTAAACAGGTTTTCTATATTTTTGTTCCAATTTTAGTATATGTGCTGCCGAAGCGAGCACGGTTTTCTATATTTTTGATTGACTTTGGTTTGTTTTGCTAAGAAATCATCCATTTTCTTTAGGTTTTCAAATAATCAGTCACAAAAGTCATGTACTAATGACTTATAACTTGTCAATCTTTTTTTTTTCTTTTGTCCTACCATCAAAAGTGTAGGGAGTACAGTTCAAAGGATTTTAACATAGACTCCAGTAGCCACTTTAACAAGGATACCGAATTTTCCATCAACCACTCTGAGAAATTCCCTCGCGGTATCCCTTTATACCCACCCGCTTCCCCCCCCCCACATAAGGCCTAGCAAACACTGGTTTATTCTCTATCCGTAAAATTTTGTCTTTTCCAGAATATCACAAAAATGCAATCATACAGCAGTTGGTTGAGACCCGCTTGCTTCTTCCCCTCAGCTTCTGCAATTCTTAAAAGTTTTTGCCTCTATTAAAAGTTCATTCCGGGATGCCAGGGTGGCTCAGTGGTAGAGTGTCTGCCCTCGGTCCAGGGAGTGATCCTAGAGTCCCAAGATCAAGTCCCACATCAGGTTCCCTGCATGGACCCTGCCTCTCTCCTCTCTCTGTATCTCTCATGAATAAATAAAATATTTTTAAAAATAAAAATAAAAGTTCATTCCTTTTTGTTGTTGAATACTTCTCTGTTGTATGGATGTCTTAGAGTTTGGTGACCTACTCACCTCTTAGAGAGATTTGGGTTGTTTCTACTTTATGGCAGTTATGATAAGGCTGCTATAAGCATAGGCTTACAAAGTTGTGTGTGAGATTGTGTTCATTGCTCTACGGCAAACAAGAAGACTGCTAAGTCACAAGTTTTCTAAAGTCACTATATAATTGTGCATTTCCACCAGCATTTTATGAGTTCCAGTTCGGCATCCTTGCCAGCACTTGGTTCTGTAAATATTTTAGAGACTCTACTAGGTATGTAGGGGTATCTCATCATGGTTTCCATTTCCATTTTCCCAACAGCTACTGATGTTTACCATCTTTTCATGTGCTTATTCGCTACCCTTACATACTTGTTGAATTATCTGTTCATGTCTTTTGCCTGTCTCTTAATTCGGTTGTTTGCTTTTTTGTTGAGTTTTTTTAAAGATATTATTTATTCATTTGAGAAAGAGACATACATAGAGAGAGTACAAGCAGCGGGGAGAGGGAGAAGCAGACTCCCCACTGAGCAGGGAGCCTGCTGTGGGGCTCCATCCCAGGACCCTGGGATCACAACGTGAGGCAAAGACAGACACTTAGCCCACTGAGCCACACAAGCACCCCACTTTTTTGTTGAATTTCAAGAGTTCTTTATATATTCTGGATACAAATCTACTGTCAGATATGTGATTTGCAGATATTATCACTCATTTTATAGCTAGTCTTTTTATTTTCTTAAAAGTTTCTTTCACTCAGGGTGGGGAGTCTGCTTCTCCCTCTCCCTCTGCCCTTCCTGCCCCCCCACCCATCCTCAGCTTATGCTGTCTCTCTAAAATAAATGAATTAACTTAAAGTTTCATTCAGCAAAGTCTTTAATTTTGATGAAATCTAATCTATCAGATTTTTCTTTTATGGAAAATACTTTTGGTTCTATGTATGACTCATTACCAAACCAAACATACAGATTTTGTCCTATATTAGCCTCTAAAACTTTCATTTTGTTTTCTATTTGGACATGATATTTTTTTGGACATGATATTTTTATATGTGAAGTTTGATATAAGGTGCAGATTGACATTATCTTGTATATGGTAGTGAATTGTCTAACACCATTTGTTGAAGATGCTATCCTTTCTTCACTCTATAGTGTTTTTGTTTTGTTTTTGTCTAGTATCAATTGCCCAGGGATGCCTGGGCGGCTCAGTGGTTGAGTGTCTGCCTTTGGCTCAGGTCATGATCCTGGAGTCCTGGGATCAAGTCCCACATGGGGCTCCCCACAGGGAGCCTGCTTCTCCCTCTGCCTATGTCTCTCTCATGAATAAAAACATAAAATCTTAAAAGAAATAAAGTGAAATAAATTGGCCATCTTTGTGTGGGTCTATTTTTGAACTCTATTCTGTTACACTGATCTAGGTGTTTATCCTAAATCTATAGATTACTTTGAGAACTGAAATCCTTAGTCTTCATATCCATGAAAATGTTATATATTTACATTTAATTATGTTTTCTTTCATTTCTTTCATCAATGTTTTGTGGTTTTCAGCATATAGATTTGATACATGTTTTGATGAATTTACCCCTGTTTCATTTTGGGGAGTATTACAAATGCTACTGCTAAAATTTTGTTTCTGATTTTATATTGCTAGTAAGTAGAAATGAGATTGCTTCTACGTGTTCACATTTTATCCTTTGACATCATTCACTTACTGGTTTTAGGAATTTCTTTGTAGATTCCTTGGAGGTTCCTATGTAAACAACCATGTCCTATACCTGTAGGGATTAATTTACTTACTCCTTTCCAATGTACCTGCGTTTTATTTATTGCATTATTGCACTGGCTAAGATTTCCAGTACAACGCTGAATAGAATCACAGAGAGTGGACTTTTGCAGAACCACATTGTTTCTACTCTACTTGTAGGACTATAATGACATGACAGACCTTTTAATCCAAAGGTATCTCTAGCTCTATTCATTTTTTTAAGATTGAGGTAAAATACAGAAAACCTAAAATTCATCACTCTAACCATTTTAAAGCATGTGACCCAGTGACTTTTTATACATGCACAATATTGTTACAACCATTACCACTATCTAGCTCCACAATATTCTCATCACCCCAGAAAGTCCATACCTATTAAGCAGTCATTCCCTGTTATAGTCTAAATTGTGCCCCCCTCCCATTCATATATTGAGACCCTATGGCCCAGGACCACAGAATGTGGCTATATTAGGAGAGAGGCTCTTTAAAAAGGAGATTAAAGTAAAATGAGGCCTTTAGATTGGGCCCTAATCCAGTCTTGACCAATGCCCTTATAATAAGAGGGAATTTGGGCATGCAAAGTGAACCCAGGGATGTACACACACAGAGGAAAGGTCACGTGAGGACACAGAGAGAAAATGGCCAGTCATCTGAAAGTCAAGGAGAGATGCCTCAGAAGAAGTCAAACCTGCCAACATCTCTTGCACTTCCAGCTTCCAGAACTATAAGAAAATAAATTTCTGTTGTGTAAGCCACCCAGTCTGTGGTTATTTTTTATGGCAGCATGAGCAAACAAATATACTATCAATTTGCCTCTCTACTCTACTTTTTGTTTCTCCAGATTAGCCTATTCTGTATATTTCATACCTTATATGGCCTTCTGTATCAGGCCCCTTTAACTTAGCATGTATTCAGGATTCATCCATGTTCTAGTATTTGTCAATCCTTTTTATGACTGATATTCCCAATGTATGGATACACTACATTTTGTTCATCCATATATCAGTTGATGGACATATGGGCTGTTTCCATTTTTTGGCTATTACGAAAAACGGTGCTATCAGCATCGCAAGTACAAGTTTTTGGTTGAACACTTGTTTTCAATTGTCTTTCATTTTCCCTCAGGGTAGAACTGCTAGGTCATATGGTAATTCTATAAATAAATTGTTGAGGGATCACCAAACTTTTCCACAGCAACTGAAGCAGTGTACATTCTCACCTGCAATGAGTCATGGTTCTACTTTCTCCACAGCCTCAGCAACATGTTATTCTACTTTAAAAAAAAATTGTAGGGGCACCTGGGATTGAGTTCCGCATCAGGCTCCCCGTGGGGAGCCTGCTTCTCCCTCTGCCTGTGTTTCTGCCTCTCTGTGTCTCTCATGAATAAATAAATAAAATCTTTTTAAAAATCAATGAAAATTTAAAAAATAAAATAATTATAGCTCTCCTAGTGGAAGGGAAATAGTGAGTAAGCATCATGATTTTTATTTGCATTTCCCTAAAGACTGACAGATATTGGGCAGCTTTTTGTGTTGACTGGCCATTTATATATGTTCCTTGGAGAAATGTCTACGCAAGTCATTTGCTCATTTTTAAGAATTGAGATGCAGTTCATACGGCATAAAATCAATCATTTTAAAGTGAACGATTCAGCAGGATTTAGTACATTCACAATGTTCTGGGACCACAAGCCCTAACTAGTTCTGAGACATTTTCATCACCCCAAAGTACACCACCATATTCATGAAGCAGCTGCTCCCTGTTGTTCCCGCCCTGCAGCCCATGCCGACCACCAATCTTTTTCTGTCTAGGGACTTAGCTATTCTGAATATTTTATATAAATGAAATCATACAATATGTGACCTTTTGTGTTTTGCTTCCTTCACTTAGCATGTTTTCAAGATACTTCCATGTTGTAGCAGGTTTCAACATTTCATTCCTTTTCTATGAATAAGTAATATTCCATTCAATGGATATACAGTTGATCCTTAAATAACATGGGTGTGAACTGCGAGTCCACTTATATATAGATATTTTTCTTATAAATACAGTAACCTATAATAAATGTATTTTGTCTTTCTTATGATTTTATTAAAGTTTTATTTTCCATAGCTTACTTTATTAGAAGAATACAATATATAAGACATATACAAAACGTGCTGATTGCTTATGTTATCAGTAAGGCTTCCGGTCAAGAGTAGGCTATTAGCAGTTAAGCTTCAGGGAAGTCAAAAGTTGTATGTCGATTTTTTACTGCATGCAGGGTTGGCACCCCTAACCCCCATGTTGTTTAAGGGTCAACTGTACTATATTTAGCATACCTATTCATCAGCTGGCGAACATTTGGGTTGTTTCCATCTTTTGGCTATAGTGCATACTGTCTGAAGGTTCCAACTTCTCCACATTTTTGTCGACTTGCTATTTTCTGTCTTAAAAATCATGCTCAACGTATCATATGATATGGCATCTCACTTTAGCTTTGATTTGCATTTTCCAAAACGACTGACATCAAACATTTTCTCATGTACCTGTCGGTGTACATTTGTACACCTTCTTTAGAAAGGTCTATTCAAATTCATTGCCCATTTTTAAGTTGTCATTTTGTTGTTGAATTGTAAGAGTTCCTTATATATTCTGAATACTAGACCCATGTTAGATATATGACTGGCAAATATTTCCTCCTATTCTGTAGCTTGTCCTTTCACTTTCTTGATAGTGTCTTGAGAAACAGAAGTTTTTAAATTCTTAAAAGTCCACTTTATGTTCTTCTGTTATTCATGCTTTTGGTGTCATATCTAAGATTCCATCTAAAATCCAATGTCATGGGGCACCTAGGTGGCTCAGTTGGTTAAGGAAGCATCCAACTCTTGATCTCAGCTCAGGTCTTAATCCTCAGTAGTGAGATCAAGCCCCGTACTGGGCTCCACACTAGGCACGGAGCATACTTAAAAAATAAATTAATCAAAATCAAAAATTTTAAAATCCAATATCATGATTATCTGTATTTTCTTCTAAGCGTTTTCTAGTTCCAGCTCTTCTACTTAAGTCCTTGGTCTATTTTGAGTTAATATTTCTTTATTCTAGATGTGAATATCCAGTTGTCCCACCAGGACTTGTCGAACAGACTATTCCTTCCTCACTGAATGACACTGGTACCCTTGTTGAAAATCAATTGGCCATAGGTATACATGTTTATAATTGTTTTGGTTGCTGAAGTTTTACTTCCTACTTTCCAACAAGGATGCCTTTTATTTCTTTT
Organism: Vulpes lagopus; assembly: GCF_018345385.1. Lineage (NCBI taxonomy): Eukaryota > Metazoa > Chordata > Mammalia > Carnivora > Canidae > Vulpes > Vulpes lagopus. The sequence goes on along the minus strand of NC_054848.1, from coordinate 122,247,268 downwards.
CCTACCTAAATGTCCTTGCTAGAACTACTAGTACAATGTTGAATAGCAGTGGTGAAAGTGGGCATCCTTCTCTTATTCCAGAACTTCCAATGTTTTCACTCTTTTACCACTGACTGTTAGTTGTGAGTTTTCTTAAATGTCCATAAATGTTAAGGAATGTCCTCTAAATTCCTAGTTTTGAGTGATTTTATCATGAAATTGTGTTGGAATTTGTCAAATGCTTTTTGGGCATCAATTAATATAATCATGTGGGTTTTTTCCTTCATATTACATTGACTTTATGTTAAAACTTGCTTGTATGTCAGGGATAACTCCCACTTGGTCATGGCACATAATCCTTTTAATGTGTTGTAGGATTCAGTTTGCTAGACTTTACTGAAAATTTTTGTATCTGTATTGATAAGGAATATTGCTATGTAATTCTCTCTCTCTTTTTTTTTTCTTTTTTGTGATATCTTTGTCTGGCTTTGGTATCAGGGTAATGCCAGACTCAAAGAATGAATTAGAAGTACTCCCTCCTCTTCTGTTTTTCAGAAGACTCTGAGAAGGATTAGTGTTAATTCCTCTTTTAGTGTGTAGAATTGTGTAGTCATCTGAATTTAGAATTTTCTTGGTCAGGAGAGTTCTGATTACTGATTCAATCTATTTTTATAGTTCTGTTCTAGTTTTCTTTCTTTTTGAACCAGTTTTGGTAATTTGTGTATTTCTAGGAATTTTTCCATCTCCTTTAGCTCATCTAATGTATTGGCATGCAATTGTTCGGTTTTACCTTATAATCCTTTTATTTCTGGAAGGACAGTAGCAGTGTCCCTATTTTTATTGAAGATTTTAGTTATTTGTGCCTTCTCTAATTTTTGTCATTCTAACTAAAGGTATGTCAATTTTGTCGACCTTTTCAAAAAACTAACTTTTGCTATATTTGATTCTTTTTGTTCTATTTTTAAAAGATTCTACTTTTTTGAGAGTGAACAAGAGGGAGAGCACAAGCAGGGGGAGAGGCAGAAGGAGAGGGAGAAGCAGACTCCCCACTGAGCAGGGATCCCGACACGGAGCTCTATCCCAGGACCCTGAGATCATGATCTGAGCTGAAGGCAGATGCCTAACCAACTGAGCCACCAGGTGCCCCCTAACTATTGTTTTTTATTCCCTATTTTGTCTTCAACTTTAACATTTATGATTTTCTTCCCTCTAATTGCTTTGTATTTAGTTGACACTTTTTCCAGTCCATTAAAAGTGTAAAGTTAGGTTATTGACTTGAGATATTTAATTATTCCTTAAATTTCTTTTTATTTTTTAAGCAATTTCTACACCCAACCTGGGACTGGAACCCACAACCCTGAGATCAAGAGCCACACACTCTACCAACCAAGACAGCCAGGTGCCCCTGCCTGATTTCTTTTTTAATATACAGCTATAAATTTCCCTCTGAGTACTGCTTTCTCTATCCCATAAATTCTGGTATGTTCTAGGTTTATTTTCAGTCTCGAAGTATTTTCTAACTTCTTTTGTAATTTTTCTTTGTCCTATTGGTTGCTTAAGAATGTGTTATTTAATTTCCACATTTTTGTGTTATAAAATTTCCAGACTTCCTTCTGTACCTGATTTCAGATCTCATTCTATTTTTGTAGAAGATGCTTTGTATGATCTCAAACTTTTGAAATTTATTGAGACTTGCTTTACAGACTAACAGGGTTTATCCAGGAAAACATCCGTGTACAGTTGAGAAAAATGTGTTTTCAGCTACTATTTGGTAGATCTACTAGTAACAATACTCTCAGTTTCTGTTTACCTGGGAATGTCAATTTCTCCTTCACTTTTATTTTTTTTAAGATTTTAGTTATTTATTCATAGAGACAGAGAGAGAGAGAGGCAGAGACCCAGGCAGAGGGAGAAGCAGGTTCCATGCAGGGAGCCTGACGTGTGACTTGATCCAGGGTCTCCAGGATCATGCCCTGGGCTGAAGGTGGTGCAAACCGCTGCGCCACTGGGGCTGCCCTCTCCTTCGCTTTTAGAGGATGATTTTGCCAGATACAGAATGAATTTTTCCTTACCAGTTCTGTTGTTCTTTTTTTTGTTGTTTCCTTTTTTCCTATCAGCATTTAGAATACGTCATCCCACTGATTTTTGGCCTCCCTGGTTTCTGATGATAAATTGCCTCTCAATCTTATTGAGAATCCCCTGTGTGTAATGAGTCACTTCTCTTGCCGTTTTCATGATTCTCTCTTCGCCTTTGGCTTCCAACACTTTGATTATGATATGTCTCAATGTCAATGTCTTTGAGTTCATCCTGCTTGGAGTTCTTTGAGATGCTGGATGTGTAGCTTCATGCCTTTCATAAAATTTGAGAAGCTTTTGACCACTATTCCTTCACATATATTTTCTGCCCCTTTCTCTCTCTCATCTTGTACTGAGACTCATATTTTGAGAATATTGATAATGTTTCAAAGTATCCCATGGGTCTCAGACTCTGTTCAACTTTATTTTTTACTTTCTACTACTCAGACAGTAATATCATCAGTTGATTCTTTCATCTTCTCAAATCTGCTGTTGAACCTTACTGGTGAATTTTTCACTTGAGTCATTGTACTACTCATTTCAGAATCCCTATTTGGTTCCTTTTCATAATTCATCTCTTTACCAATATTCTCTACTTGATATCCTTTGTCATCTTCACAGTTTCCTTAGTTCTTTGTACATGGTTTCCTTTTCACTTTTTGAGAATATTTTAAATAGTTGATTAAAAGTCTTTGTCTAGTAAGTCCAATGTCTGGATTTCCTCCAGGAATGCTTTTAAAGATTTATTTATTTATTCATGAGAGACCCAAAGGGGGCAGCAGAGAGAGAAGCAGGCTCCATGCAGGTAGCCTAATATGGGACTCAGTCCCGGGCCTCCAAGGTCACACTCTGGGCCAAAGGCAGTGCTAAACCGCTGAGCCATCTGGGCTGCCCAGGAATGCTTTTATTAATTCTTTTATTAATTCCTTTTTTCTGTTTATGGCCTAAAACTTGTTTCTTTGAATGTCTTTGTTGTTAAAACTGGATGTTTTGGGGATCCCTGGGTGGCGCAGCGGTTCGGCCCGTGCCTTTGGCCCAGGGTGCGATCCTGGAGACCCGGGATCGAATCCCACATCAGGCTCCCGGTGCATGGAGCCTGCTTCTCCCTCCGCCTGTGTCTCTGGCTCTCTCTCTCTCTCTCTCTCTGTGACTATCATAAATAAATAAAAAAAAAATTTAAAAAAAATGCTTTAAAAAAAAAAACTGGATGTTTTGAATATTATAATATGGTAAGTGTGGAAATCAGATTCTCCTCCCCAGGGTTTGTTGTTGCTAGTTTTATCTGATTTTGTGTGTTTAGTGACTTTCTTGAACTAAATTTTCACAGTCTATATTCTTTGTTCTGTGTAACCACCGAGGTTTCTGTCCCATTAGTTTTGTGGCCATGTAGTGATTCAACAGAGATTTCCTTAAATATGAGATTGTAAATTTTTCTTTTTTTTGCTCAGCACTTGTCTGGTTGCTATAAAGTTTTAATTGGTTTCTACAGTTCCAATAAAGTTGATTCTGACATTTTTTTTGCCAGATCATTCACTGCTTTTGTGGAGAACATTTTCTGTCAAGTCCATCCAATGACTTTTGTATTTCAGTGATTGTATTCATTACTTCCAAAGTTTGCAGTTGGTTCTTTACGTGTTGCATTTCTTTGCTGAGACTCTCTTTAAACATTTGTTGCTGAAATATTTCTGATTTTTAAGAACATTTTTATCATAGTTGCTTTAAAGTCTTTATCAGATCATTACTACATCATTGTCAGGTCAGTGTTGGCATCTGTCGATTACTGTTTTCCATGCAAGTTGAGACTTCCGTGGTTCTTCCCATACTAAATAATTCCGAATTCTATCTTGTGTATTTTGAATGTTTTTTTTATGATATACAGGGTCTTGTTTGTATTCTACAGAGAATGTTGCTGTTTTTGTTTTGGCAGGCCATTTGCCTAGTTAAGTTCAGGTTGAAATTTCCACGGTTGGCTGTGCTTCCAATGTCAGTTCCATTTTCAGAGCATTTCTAGTGCTCTTCAGATCTTCCGTGCATATATGCCACCCAGTGATTAGTACGGGACATATGTAGTGATCTACTACTTAATTCAGTTATCGCTTATGCTACTTAGGATCAGGTCCACACATACATGGCTCATGAGTGGGCCCAGAAATTTATAGACAATTTTATGAGGTTGGCTTTAACACACTCCTCCCTTTGTGTAATTTCCTGGAGCCTACCCTTTTGGTCTTTCTGCCAGAAACTTGGGATTCTAGTTATTCCTCATTTGTGCTCTTCCACAACTGGGCCTCTGTATACCCAGAATGTTTAATAACTAGCCTTCCATTCTTAAGCCAAAATCATCATCATCAACATCACTAACAGCAACAGCAATAAGAGTTCTCCTAACAGAATAAACTGTCTGGGATTGCAGCAATTGTTCAGATTGGTATCCTAGAGCAAGATATCTGAAATCTAACATTTAGTGATTCCTGAGAAAAGTGGTTGGCTCTCAGCGCACTCACCCTAAAATGAAGCCTCCTATTGACAAGCTAAGGCCACAAAAATGAGCTATCACTTATGTTTTTGTTGCCTTGTTCTTAAAAGAGGATGGAAAAATATTTTAAAATATAAGTTATAAGGTATTTATACATTTAGCATGAATATAAATACAATAAAAAGATCAACAGAAAAATTACCACAGAGGAAACAGGTAACTGAAAAAAAAGAGAAGAAAATTTATCATTTCACCATCATAGCAATAAATCAAGAATAGGATACTGTGAAATACGAATAACGCCTAAACAAGGAAAAATCTCTTATAAGTCAAAAATATTAAAAAATTGGAAGACAAAACTTAAAATATACTCGAGAAATGAGAACAACAAAAAAAGAGACAGAAAACATGACTTAAAAGAGTGTTGTCAACCTAGGGACTTTGCTATCTAACCACTAGGAGTTATAGAAAGAGAAAGGGAAAACAGTGGGAAGATTTATCAAAGAAGAAAATGATATGACACGCAGTCCTCCTAACCCGTGGGGAGAAAGAGGTAGTCATAGGAGAGGCAGCTGTTATGCTATCTCTCTGTGTTGGGGCTTCGAGTCCACAAGAGAGGAGAAATACCCTAGGTTTATGGAGACTCATGCCCTGATCCCCAAAACCAGCACGAGAGCCAGAAGTTTACCTACTTCATCTTCCCAATACTTCAAATGCCATCTTAGAGTCAAAATGGAGAAAAGGGGAAGTAACTTGAAGAATGAGATGACATCCCCCAAAGACCAAGTGATACTTGAAGAAACTTTAAACGATGGGGTTGGACTGAACGATAAAAAGGTTTTCTCTTCCCAGGAACTGAGTATAGATGGATGATTTTATCTGAGGATACAAAAGAACTTCTGAGCCTTCAAGCACAAAAGCCATGTAACTGACAGCATCCAGCACTCGGAATCAGAGAAAATCCACACTCTGGCTAACTGTCAGAAAATTTTATGACATTAAAAATAAGAGAAGTCCCTAAAATCTGTCAGGGGGAAAAAGGACCCTGCAAAAGAACAAGAATGAGATGGGTAAAAGATTCAAATGCATATCTTTCTTAGAAAGAGTGAACCAACAAAGAGGACATGAAATCCAGACAAAAGTGCATCTAACCAAGGAGAATAAGGAAGGAAAGTTCCAGGCTGTCAGTCGAGACCTGACTAATGCAAGAAGATGGAGGACTTCTAGGAGTGATCCTAAGAGAAGCAGGGACTCCAAAGATTGCTATATAACTCCAAAGAATTTTCAACTTGGAGAGGTGATAAAGGGATAAACATAAGGAGAGAAAAGTCATTCAAAAACCCCGTGAAAAAGTAAAAGAACTTTTCAAGAAAGGAAATGGAATTATAATGTACTACTTTACACTGCTTGGTTGTATATGAAGTAATATCTACATGATCATAATAATATAAACACTTATTCTCTACTCTTAGAGTCAATGAGTAGAGAAAGCACAGAAAATGCACTTATGGTTACAACACATGACACAGATGTTTGCAACTGTGAAAATATAAAGATTTGTGGTGAAAATACAATAGTAGGGAAACTGAAATGGGGCAGAGTGTGGAATTAAATCCTTATTTTGGAGGGCAAAATAACATAATACGAATAGATAACATCTTAAATTATAAATCTAGAAAGAATATGAAGAGAATTTTTTTCAGGGATCAAACTAAACATCACTTCGCCTCTGCTGAGGTGACTGATGTGTTTCCTTCCAGATATTTAATGTATTTACCAGCAGGTATGCTGGGGTATTCATGTATATATTTCTCTTCCATCTCCTTACACAAATGGTAGCATGCTATACATAGTATTCTTATGCCTTATCTTTTTTATTTCACCATGTCTCTTGCAGATATTTCTGTATTACTACTGAGCTTCCTCACATTTTTAATGGCTGCATATTATACCATTATTTAGATGCATAATTTATTTAATTGGGTCTGTACAATCAGTTCCCTGGAATGAAAATCAACCCACCAATACATACAGACATATATACACACATCTCTGTCATACTTACTCTGAGCTCTTTTGGGCCTGTATGGATTGAAAGCAAGTGTAGAGTACCCGGCCAGTCTAAAAAGAGAGAGAGAGAGAGAGAGAGAGAGAGAGAGAGAGAGAGAGAGAAAGAGAGAGAGAGAAAGAAAGAAAGAAATATCACACAGAGAAGGATTAATATTCAAACAGGTATGGCACTTTAGTAGATTCTAACCTAATATTCATATCCATATATAAGTGATATCCAAAGACCCTCTGGAAGTGGGATGTTAAAAGGGATTCCAAACATGGAATACGCCATAAATCAATTTCTACAAAGCCAAAATCATTTCATGTGAAGTATAAAGTTCAAGATACTTCACTGTTCCCGGAAAACAGTCATTTTATGAACAATATTCATTATTAACATAAATTCTGACAATATAACTAATGTATTAAAGGACAGAGCATACTTGGTAGTCTTGGCAAAATTCATTCCTACAATGTTAAATAGTAATTTTCTTTTTGTTTGAACTGACACGTAGTTAAACCTCTTGACATGAACATAAAATTCAAACAGAAACCCTCTAAAGAATGGCAAGACTAGCCATTGATTGAGCTGCTTAACTTCTCTGAGCTTGGCTCATCCATAAAATACAGATAATAATCATCCACCGGGCACCTGGCTGGCTCAGTTGGTTAAGCATCTGACTCTTGATTTCAGCTCAGGGTCGTGAGATCGAGCCCTGTGTCAGCCTCTGTGCTCAGCATGGAGTCTGGTTGAGATTCTCTCTCCCTCTGCCCCTCTCACACATGCTCTCCTTTTCTCTAAAATTAATAAATCTTTAAAAAATAATAAAAATTCTCATAGACCTGTTATCAAGGCTAGAACATATTTATGTAAAACACCTAATAAGTAGGCACCATACAATAGGTGATAAATGGCAGCACTTGTTACTACTAGCCATCAAAATATCTGCAGAATCTGGCCCCTTTTCATTATTACCTCCACTCCTTCCACCACGGTCAAACCTCCATAAGCCCTAGCCTAGATCACTGCAGTAGCTTCCTAACTGGTTTCACAGACATCATGGATTCCACACTCCCTCCTTCCCCACACACCCACCCCCATCCTCTGTCCAACTTATGATCAACACAATAGCCAGAAAGATCCCATTAAAACATAAAGTCACCATCTCGTGGCTTCTGAAGTCAGAGTCAAATCAAAGGCCTGATGAGACCGGCCCCTGGGTATCTTTGAGACCTCATTGTAGAATTACCAAATGAGTTAGTGTCCAGACCAGGACGGTTTCAAGAAAGAAAGGTGTTAACTCAATAGGAGACCGGGAAAATGGGGTAAAACTGAGCCATAGGGTCATGGTCTTCCTCATTCTGCTGTAGTCACACTGACCTCCTTGATGTCCTCTGAACATGCCACACTCACCTCAGGGTCTTTGCACTGGCTATTTCGTCTGCCTGGAACGCTCTTCCCCCAAGAAATCCACAAGACTTGCTCCCTCACTTTCTTCAGGTCCTGACTCAATGACCCTTCTCATTGAAACCTTCCCTGGCCACCCTATTAAAATTGCAAAAAGATTTTTCTCTATTCTCTGTGTGTTTACACACACGTGCGCATGTACACACACACACACAATACCTTTGTGTTTTTATCTTCTATGAAACAGGAAAAAATAAGTCCTACAAAGCCTTGATCCATCATCTGGTACATGGCTTGTGTGCGAACATCTGCAAATAAACAAAAATAAAAATCTGCTGTCAATAAACTACATCTCACAAACATGAATATTTAAAAACAATAGCAGCATACAGTCCTCCCAGGATATAGATTCTACAGGCAGAACAGAGATCCTAAGGGCACTATGACTGTCAAAGCATAAACATTTTACTAGGTAAGGGAAGAGTACCATGAGAAGTCTACAATTAAATAAGAAGAGCCAGGGGGACGCCTGGGTGGCTCAGTGGTTGAGCATCCGCCTTCGGCTCAGGGCATGATCCTGGGGTCCTGGGATCGAGTCTCACATCGGGCTCCTTGGGGGGAGCTTGCTTATCCCTCTGCCTGTGTCTCTGCCTCTCTCTCTGTGTGTCTCTCATGAATAAATAAATAAAATCTTTAAAAAGAAAAAGCTAGGTTTAGAACTCTTTAGTTAGTCCCCCGAAACTTGATAATTTATTCCAGAGGACTCCAAAAGAAAGGAAGGCTGAAGAAGAAGACAAATAGCTTCCTCAAATAAGCATTTGGATGGACATCATTCAGGGAAGTGAATACATGAAACTTGACAATAAAGAATGGAAGTGTAGGACTATTATGGAGGAAATTCTTATAGAGACTGCAACAGAATTAAATTCAACATCTCAGGGAGTAGATACAAAATCTCACTATATGGTAATACAATTTTAGAAAAGGAAATCATAAACAGGCACCAAAGCACAATATCTAAAAGGACTAGTCAAAAGATCACCCCCCCAAAAAAAAGATCACCCCAAACTTAACAGAGGCTAAGTTTAAAGATCTGAGGTGTTCAGAGCACCGTTTCTGAAGGATACGAAAGATCAGGTATTATAACAAAGCACTGACAGGTGTGGTTTGGTCCAGGGACTCTTGCCCAGTTACTTTGCCAATATGTTCTTAGACATTCTTTGCATTTATACCTTTTAATGTACATTGGGACTTGTCCCTGGTGTCTTCCTAAGTAGAGTAAAAAACTTATTCATAAAATCTGTTCATAATGATTCTAAAGAGTAGTGACTTGTAATTTCTAGATCAGAACGTTTGCTTGGGAAAATATAATTTGTTTACAGTGATTGGTTGCAAGCTTAAAGCTGCAGCCTGTATCTGTCACGGGAGGTTGATCGGACTCAACTTTGGTGGTAAATAATCTACATCACTGTCCCAGTGTGAGCTGCCTCACTCCCTAAGAACTGAGCAGATCTTAAGAGTCATGAACATAGCTACAAGCACATTTCTCCTTTTCATATACACTTACAAGGACAATAAAGTGCACGAGAGTAACTTAAAAACCATGTCAAGTCTCATGAGAGCTATGAAATAACCTGCACCATTTAAATCACGTCCCTTTTTCTTTTGCAGAGTATGGATGGATAAAATTCAGGTAAGTTAATGGTATGAGTACGATGTAACTTCAAGTATCTCTTTGTCCACCAAACCTACGCCTCCTCTTCCATTTCTTATTTTCATAAATAGCATCCCCACTTAACCAGTCTAATTGAGATGTTATAGAATTCCTAGGTCCGTGATTCACACAAATTTCAGTTTGAACAGTGACTCATCCAGTTATGAGCCATCTCTGGTTTCAGACAAGGTATTTCAACTCTCACCGCAGGTTAGTTTCTTCCCTTAAGAGCCAGGCACTCCTCATTAATCTGGAAGTGTTTCTAAGGAGTAGAATCATGGTAGTGTCAAATGCTAGAAAACATGGAGATATAAAAAGTTTTCTAGATTTTTCTCTCTTTTTATTTGGAGAGGGAGAAAGAGAATCACCAATAGACACCATGCGGAGCATGGAGCTGACCCGGGGCCCAATCCCAGGACCCTGAGATCATAACCTGAGCAGAAACCAAGAGTCGGAGCTTAACTGACAGAGCCACCCATGTTTAGTAGATTTTACTGGATGTTTGTTTATATATATATATATATATATATATATATATATATATATTTGTATTTTGTATTGTTTGTATATATATGTATATATATACACTTTTTTTTTTTTTACTGGATGTTTAATGTCTAGTAGATTTTCAACATGGCCATCACCGATGAGTTTCAGTGGCCTGGAAGGTAGACTAGAGCAGGATGGTGAATGTAAATGAAAAGTGAGGAAGGTCTTTGGCCTGAAAGAAGTGGAATTGGCAAGTATTCTTTTTTTGGGGGGCAAGTGTTTTTTATGAGATAAAGCTGCATGAAGGCAGAGGCCTTGTTTTTCTCATTCACGGCTTTATTCCCAGCACCTTGAGGAGGGCTGGACACATAGTAGACACTCAAATTCATTTGTTAACAGAATAAACAACGATGGGGAAAATCCAGTACAGTGGAGAAAGAGGCCAGAGTGGACAAGAAGAGGGACCAGGAGATGAGCCCAGTGATAAGTGGGTGAGTAAAGAGAAATGGAGAACATTCCTTTCTATGACTCCTACTTCCTGTATTCAAGTAGGAAGCAGTGTTATCTGCTGAACGTGCAGGAGGAAGTGAGTTCAGAGGCTTGAGAAAGACAAAAAGGTAAGCAACTGGTCCACACTGAAACTAAAAGGACATGATACAGGATGCCATGTATGATCTGAGAATGGATTCTGGACTGGAAAGGAAAAATTGCGACAAAGGACAGGATTGGCAAAATTTGAAGAAGTTCTATAGATTACATAAAAGGATTATATCAGGGATCCCTGAGTGGCTCAGTGGGTTTGGCGCCTGCCTTTGGCCCGGGGCGTGATCCTGGAGACCCGGGATCGATTCCCGCATCCGGCTCCCTGCATGGAGCCTGTTCTCCCTCTGCCTGTGTCTCTGCCTCTCTTGCTCTCTGTGTCTCTCATGAATAAATAAATAAGATCTTTCTTTTTAAAAAAAGGATTATATCAATGTCAATTTTCCGGATTTTGATACTTGCCCTGTGGTTATGTAGGTAAATACCCTTGTTCTTGAGAAATACATACTTTAGTACGTAGGGAGAAAGGAACATCATGTCTACAACGTGCTCTCAGATTGTGTAGAGACAACACGATAAGGCAAATGCGGCAAAAGGTCAACAATTACTGAACATGGTTCTTTGTACCGTTACTGTGATTTTTCTGTAAGTCTGAAATCCTTTAAAAATCAGGTTTTACAGCGCTGGGCCAGGCGTGTTTGGCCAACATCACCCTTGCCGTTGTTCACTTTCTCCGAACTCCTGCTCCTCGACGGCAAAGCCAAAACACTCACATTATACTCCTGAAGGAATCGGATTCTGAAAGTGGGTTATCAAGTTCTTCCAGTTCAAACCACTTTCCGTTCTGTTCCTTACCCAGAAAACTCTGTCCTTTGTACATTTTATTGCTGTGGTGGGGAACATAATCGGACATCCTGAAGAAGTGCAATATTTGCTGTGCCTTTTAGTACAGAATGGCCTATCTTCTCTCACCCTTTCGCTAATGATGTAACTGTGACCTTTATTTTCTCCATAGACCCTGTTGTTTTTGTTGTTGTTGTTTAAGTCTTTAGGTTTAAAGCTTGTCTTTAATGGTATTTTACTCATTTATTTCTTAGTCCTAAGGCCTTTATTTTTAAATGTGCTGTTTCAATTTGCTGCTGCAAATGTCCTTTATTTCTTTATTGTTATTACTGTTTCTCCTTTAGTACTTGACCTGTTTTTTCTTCCTCACAAAATCATAAGGTCCAAACCAGCAGAAACTGTGACCAAAGTGTCCCACAGAGAAATCCTATAAATGTGTTGAATTATCATTTTTCCCTCCTTCTCACTTGTCATTCCTATTACACATACTTACTGTCCATACAGTCTGTACTTTAAATCCTCACCAACTTCCACCCCTGCCCCCCCCCAAGACTTGCTAACCCAGGGCACTTGTTAGACTCAATTTTTAAACAGCCATTTGAAGATGAGCTACGCATCTTTGCATCTACAAAATTCCCTACGCTCTGTAAATCCACAACGATCTAGTCATTGTGAACACCAGTGGAGTGGGGAGAGGATTTTTTTTTGTTTTTACCTACAGTTCTGAGATCTCAGTATTCTTTCTTTTTTTAAGATTTTATTTATTTATTCATGAAAGACACAGAGAGAGAGAGAGAGAAGTGGAGACGCAGGAAGGAGAAGCAGGCTCCATGCAGGGAGCCCGACACGGGACTCGATCCCAGGACTCCAGGACCACACCCCGGGCTGCAGGCGGCACCGAACCGCTGCACCGGGGCTGCCCAAGATCTCAGTATTCTTGATCCTTCCAGTGCTGTCTGCCCTTCAACTTTAGATATGTAATCATGCTCTCTCCATGTCAACTTGCACAGATAAATGCCGTGATATCCACGTTTGCTATTGTGCTAAGCATGGGAGGGACAGAGAACGCCATACGTGATTCCGTATCATTTTCTGATAACATGTTCCCCTTCTCTGTCAAGGAGGAAATCGTGGCACAGAAGAGTTCCAATATCTTCTCAACAGGAAGTGACTGAAATGAGATTCTAGGAGTCCTGTCGCCTGAAAGAATCCAAAGCTGCTGTTCTCAACTCTCGAGCTTTACTAAGTCTCTGAACTTTCTATCTGCCTTTATTCCATTTTGTTATTTATGCCTTTTCCTTACCAAGTTAGGTACTATGCTTTTTTTCAAGGGAAGATCTCAATGCTCTAGTCTCCAAATTTATTTTGTGTTGAAGTTACTTTCATTTGGCTCGTTAATCATGTCATTATTTTTTTATTTTTTAATCATGTCATTATTTAGAGCCGACTTCCTGTTGTTACATTCTGCGGTGACTTTGTTTTCCCTGCTGCTCAGACTGCTGCACTGCAAATGCCTCCCTAGGTTCTTCTTGAACCTTGGATCTTTTGCCCGAGAGGAAAATTCATTCTCTGAACTGTGAACACTTTCTGGGTGTTCCGCTTCAGAGATTGATCAAGTTTTTTTCCTAAGCACTTAGAGTTTCTTTTTTTGCCAGAAAATTCTCCATTCTAACTTATTACCACAGGGACAATATCGTTCGAGAATATACATACATTCCAACCTTTCTTTCATTAGTGCTTGGTACTTAGTTCTTTCTGGCCATGCTACTTCCGTGGGAGAATTTTGAAGCAGAACTGATTTTAGTGTTAATGGTGGCAAGAAAACAATGACTCTTATTTTTGAGTAAGGGTTAGATGAAATCAAACACTGAATTTATTCAGTGATATTAAAGTTTTACAGAAATATATTTATAGCCATAAAACAACCTTTACTAGGACATTAGTAAGCTAAAGAATTTGAATAAGGTCAGTGACTTAAATAATGTTATTTCAGTGCTCAGTTCTCAACTTCCATAAATATGCTGTGATTATGTAAGAGAATATCCTTGTGTTTAGGAAATTCATACCAGACACTATTCAGGACTGAAGGGGAATAGTAGCTATGACTTATTCTCAAATAGTTCAGGGAAAAAAAAATCTCAGACACACGCACAAATGTATGTAGACAGAATGGGAGAAAGTGTGGCAAATCTAGGGGAAGAGTATCAGGAATTCTTTGTAGTATTTTATCAACTTTAAGTCTGAAGTCATGTGAAAATAAAGGTTTACCGATACTTCTATCATTATTGCAAGTTCCTGCTTCTATTTTTTCTTTTCCAATTGAAAAAACTGTTTTGATAATGTATTTTTTTGTTAATGCAGGATATCTTAGGCATGCCACTCTTATGTTAACAGCAGGTCAGGTAAATTTCTGTCGGCAAGAGGTAGAGCAAGTCTATTATCTCCCTTACTCTACATCAGTATTTAACTGGAAATATGTATCAGAATTCTTTTGAGGAGTCTTTTCATAATATACCAGCCTAGGACCCACTCCCAGAGGTTATTACAGCAGGTCCAGGCTGGGAAAGATGGATTTAAGACAGGTACATTTTACAAAACCTCTCCCAGGTGATTCTGAGAAGTATCCCTCCCCACCCATTACTCTAGATACACAGGACAACTCATCTATTATTATAATCTGAGACTACATTGCTCTTGATTTTTTGCCATTCATACTATGGTATACACGAATATAGAATTTATGATGTCTCAAACCCCTAAGACTGGAAATAGAACACCACAGTGGAAAGAACACCTAACCCATGTGAGCCTCAGTTTACTCCTCAGTACACTGGGGGAAGGATCCCTAACCAGGTGACCATGAGGATTCAGGGAGAAAACGTTCATAAAGCATTAGCAAATGGTTAAATGCTCAAGAAAGGTCACTTTCCCCAAGGAAAGTTATTCTACTTCTTTCAAGAGTCGAGGAGAAATAAACAAACAAAAAATGACCATGATTCAGGAAAAGCAGTAAAGATAAAAAGAGAGAAAACAATTTTGTTACACTATACTGATTAGAGGGGCGCGGAGGTAGGTTGAGAGCCCCAAAGGCTCGGAAGGAATATGCGTCAAACCTCGACTTTGTAAATCTCACCCCGCATACCTCTGAGTCTTCCGAATGGGAGTGTACTGGGTGCTGGTTTTCAGCAATCTGCAATCTTGAGTTACAATTTTTTTTTTTTTGGATATCAGCCAATTGTCAGGCTTTAGTTAGTAATGGTTTCCCAAATACATTCATAATGGAGTGCTGAAATATTATCTCTATTAAAAACAGTATGACATCAGTCATTACTTTTAAAACATAGCAAAATAAAAATGAGGGCACTTATTTAAGGAGAATTAAACTATGGTTTAAAAAAAACCATCGTTCATGTAATGGAGAAGAAAAGGGGATACTAATTTCTAAAAACAACAGAAGCGCCTGGGTGGCTCAGGCGGTAAAGTGTCTCCCTTCGGCTCAGGTCATGATCCTAGGACACAGCCCGCATCAGGTTCCCTGCTCAGTGAGGAGACTGCTTCTCTCCCTCTCCCTCTGTCCCTTCCCCTGCTCATTCTCTCTCTCAAATAAATAAAATCTTTAAGAAAATTACAAAATAAAAAACGAAAACAAATGTTGCAAGCCTATAATACTTACCAACATGTGAAGGCCAAACAGTTATATGAGGATGGGAATGATACCAGCCCACAACTCTCATGGGGCGACCTGTTAGTTCAGCCAACCTGTGTGTCTGTCAAGGTATTTTCAACTTGTGGGAACAAAATTTGTGATGCTAATAAGGGCTCAGAAAGCATCCTGACATTTCATATCAACCTATTACAATTCAATGTCAACCAAAGAATGAAATAAGGTCAACACCCAGAATTTCCCAGACCTCCCATTTAAAGCTAAAGGTATTTCTTTTTAAAAATAGAATCGATTTGGGGCACCTGGCTGGTTCAGTCAGTAGAACATCCAACTCTTGATCTCAGGGTTGTGGGTTCAAGCCCCAGGTCGAGTGTAGAGATCACTTCAAAAATTAATTAAAATTAAAAATTAAAAAATAAAAATAAAATCCATTTAGCTTCCATTATCATATATAGTTCTATCCTCTTAATCCAATTTAGCTAATGTTTGATCACTTAAATCCTTATCACTGTGCTATCTGAAAAGAAGCTAATCTCAATCTTTGGAACTCACATTATTTACTTGAGTAATCTTCTATCCTCCCTCTACCTCCATCCTACTCACAGTTTTGAAAAAGAAACATAAGATTCAAAAAATTTGTCTGGTTTCTCTCTGGCAGCCTGCCCAGTGTCAAAAATAGCAATTGGGGTGGTTTCAGAGAGCAAACGAACAAAGACCCCCACTTTGGTCTCCCTGTGTGTTTAGAAATAGACCACAAAAGAGTATTTTCGTCCTTTGTTCTAGAAACAAAAATTTCCCATAACTCTATGTGAGGCTCTGAGTTGAGATAAGAAGTCAACTTGGAGATAAGAAGCTGTCCCCTTCTGCTGCTGCTTATTGGGACTACTGCTGGTATCTCATGAAACACTGGTTTGTTCTCTTAAAAGTTAATTACATTAAAGCCCAATAATCGTCTCTATACAGCAAATTCTGAGAAAGAAAACTTTTTAAAGAATTTTTTTTTTATTTTTAAATGCCAAGAGAGGTTACTTAACTTCTCTAAATGCATTTCTTCATCTTGCAGATGGCGGGGGGGGGGGGGGGGGGGGTTCCGCTTCCAACAGCAGTGCACAGTAAATGAGGTAATTCACGCAAGATGTTTAGTAAATGCTTACCAGTCAATGTAACAGCAAACGGTGGTAACAGGCAACAGTGTTTCCAGCGATCCCTTTATCTTGGGAATGGACTAGTTTCATTTTGAAGTTATAATATATAATCACAATAAAAAACATCTTTTATACGATTATGTTCTGGGAGACAGAGAATAGATTGGAGGCTGCCAGAGGTTGGAGTGGGATGTTGAGGGGTGGGTGTGGCTTATACAGGGGGAGCAGAAGATGGATCTTCACAGTGATGGAACAAGTTAGCAATCTTGACTGTGGTGGATATACATATATTTACACATATAACAAAATGGCATAGAATGACACATTGTCTCAATGTCAGTTTTCTGGTTTCCATATTGTTTCACCAAGTATTTAAAAGGTAGCATTCGGGGGAAGGTGAGTGAAGGGCACAAGAACTTTTCTATACTATTTTTGTGACTTCCCACGAATCTATAATCATTTCAAAATCAAGAATTTTTTTAAAAGATGCAAAAGTACATGCCATAGAGAGTGATACATGAGATTATATGAAAATACAAAAACAATTTGATGGGAGAAATACACACACACCATGAAGAAGCTGAGAAAAACCATTACTTGTATCACAAATGGCTAATTGATTTCCTTAATATAGAATGCCTATAAATTATTAAAAATTTTCCAAAGCAATGGAAAGATGGGCAAAGGACATTACCAGGTAACTTGGAGAAAAATACAAATTAATACAAAAATACAAATGATCCTCAAAAATTAAAAATTAAAAGGTGATCATATTTACTCATAATTAGAAAAATGCTAACTAAAATCCCAAGACATAAGAAACAATTTTTTTTGTGGCTCAGATTGGCAACCTTTGCGAAGGTGCAGGGAAACAGGCCCTCCTGCATGCTGCCAAGAGACTAAACTGGTTAAACAGCCACAGCTACAAGGACACATAACCTTTGCTCCAGCACTTTTACCTCAAGGACCAGATTATACAGATACGTGTACACATTTGTGAAATGCAGTGATGTACAAGGACACTGCAGCACAGTGAAAGCTTACAAACAAACTAGACACCTGCGTGAGGACGGAACAGATTTTGCAGTCAACAGAATGAGGCACCTGGATGTAGCGATGTGAACAATTATCTAGATATGCTGTTGAGCAAAGCCATAAGTTACCACATATATGTATTAGTTTTCTTAAACAGAAAATATTTGTGTATGTTTCTGTATGCTCAGGATCCACCTGTAAGGATACATGAAAACCTAATAACCCTGGTTATGTCCAGTGACAGACTGTGAGGGAACTAGGGCATAGAGGTTGGAGAGAAATACCTCTTTTGTACATACTTGCTTTTGTACCTTTTAAAGTCTGTACTAGGCATGTGAACCACCTATTTGTAAAAGTAACTTTTGAATTGAGAACAAGATAAACTTGACTCAAAAAAACAATGAATGACTAAAGGCCATTGATGCAAATTTAACTTTCTATACCTGAGGTACGGGGTCCTGATCACAGGAAGCAAAGGTCCCATTTGATTCTTTTTTGGTTATCTTTAACACGGAATATTGCGTCCCATTTTCAGCAATGCATTAGAGGGGGCAGTGAGGGAATGGAAGGATGGAGGAGGGAACGGTCCCATACAGTTCACTGTCACAGGATCTGACCCTGGGGTCTTTTGGCATTTAAGAGCAGGAATGTTAGAAATTTCTAATTTTCCCAATAAAAGCCACTCAAAAGGAAAAATGGAAAGAAATTCTGATTAATCATACAATTGGGTCTAATGGGTAAATATGAACACCGGGAAAGAGTCACCAGGAAGATAATCTGTGAAATCCCCTCAAGCAGGCTAAAGCACATAAAAGCACAAAAGCCTCTTATTGACCAGTAAGGATATCTCTGCCTCTGTTGAGGCCGCAGACAGCTGCTCTGGAGAAATTTCCACTCGATCCTTCCTCTTATCAGAACGTCGCAAGATGATGACAGAATGAATGTGAACGATTCTGACGGTGTCAACCTAGAGGGAAATCCACAGAAACGTTGACTTCTGTCTCACGCCAATAACATGCATCTTGTATTATTCTATCAGGTTAAAAACTGCATTTACAAAACTGACACTTTTCTCATGAATAATAGAATATGTCAAATAAAAGGCATCCAACCTCAATATATACATTTCAAAACAAAAATAGAAAGGCTACTATTTGGATGAAGGAAGAGCTTTTTGGATGACCAACTAATAATCATTTGATTTACCACTAAGTGCAAGATACTCTCACAGAAAAGGATACAAGTCAGAGTGCTGACAATCCAAGTGTTCAAAATGCTAATGGTTTGGTTAAGCAGCAAGTATCATACATGAAATTATAATGAAATAATGTAGTCCCTCAAAACTAAAAGGCCTTACAGGACAGGAGTCACTTAGATCAGAAAATAATCATCATAGGCCAACAAGTAGACTATTTTCTGGTGTGTGTGTACACAGAATTTCTGCAGATATCAAATGGATGTGAGTAAGATGTTTGGGAGACAAGTTGGCCAACTGGTTTACATACAGAACTTGAGGTGGAATGGCAGACAGTAAGATTAAGGTCAAAATGAAAATCGATGGGGTCTCGGATATCATGATCTGCAGGATGAACTGAAAGGATATGGTCTCAGCCTGAATGTGAGGTAATGAAAAAATTCTGGAATCAGTGTATGGCAGAGATGGAAGAAACAGATTTGAGATTCATTAAGAAGGAAGAATCCACAAGATTTGATAGGCAATGGCCCACGGGTGAGAGAGGACAGGAAGCTGTCAAGGATAACTCTAAAACTTCAAGGTTGAAACTCGGTGGAACAGGAGAGGCAGATCTAAGTGGAAAAAGGATCAGGAAGGAAGGAAGGAAAATGAGCTGATCTAGGATGAGGAGATGTCAAGAGAGTCAAGGAATAGTGTAGGGAGAGGGAGCAGGGGTCCCGGCCTGAATTAAGGGGGTGTGCCCATGTCTCAGATGAGTAGGCTAAGAAGCCAAAAAGGAAGAGAGAGGAACGAAAACCAGAAGAATGAGATGGTTCAAGAGTTTCCCGGGAAGAGACCCGTGTGGCACCGGTAGATGTTGCAGGAACAAGGGGGAAGCCAGACAGGAGATTCCTGAAGTCCGCAGCCATTAGAAGCATGTGGTTGCCTCTGGTGCCTTCTTCCACCCGATGAACTCTTCCACAGCTTTAAACTCCCTGCCCATCCTATAAAAAATCAGTCCTTCTTCCCTCCCATGCAAGTGTTTTTATAATATGCACAGATCTCCCTACAGATCATATCATGTCCTGTTCTGTTTCTTGAAAGAATGTTCTCCTCTACTGGAACATAAGCTCCTGGAGGGCAGGGAACATGTTTGAGTCAGATTTCTATCCTTATTAACGGTACAGTGTCTGGCAGACGGAGTACATGATAAAGAAAATCCGAAGCAGAACGGAAAGACCCTTGACCTCCCAAGGAGCAATGAGACAAGAAGCTGAGCTCTCAACGGAAACAGCTGAAAGAGAACGGAGGGAGGGACATGTTAGAGTGCGTCAAGACAGCTGAATAAGCTTTTAAGTATTTCTGCCAAATTAAGATTGACAGGACAGCAGCATTTTCAATACTGTTCAATTTGTCTCTACCCCAGCTCTCTGCTGTTGGAAGGATACAGCCTTGTCCATGCTGCGGGGTGCTGCAGGAGAGATAGGGTACAGGAGAAGGGGAGAATAAGGAAAAAATGGTAAGACAGCAATTAACAAGGAGAGTGACAACAAATTCTGTGAGTTCTAATGAGATTCAGCAAATTCCTTTTTATCGAATTACATATTGGGTGAATTGGGCATTGGCAACCTAGTATTTCAATGACTTGGATTTTGGTGAACTAGCTTGCCTACCTATGAAGTAGATGGTCTTAGCCTTACTTACGGAAAAGGAAATTGAGAAATGTCAAATAACTTTCCTAATGTCAGGGTGCATGGATGGCTCAGTAGATTGAGGATCTGCCTTCGGCTCAGGTTGTGATCTCGGGGTCCTGAGGTGGAGCCCCCCGTCAGGCTCCCCGCTCAGCAGCAAGGCTGCTTCTCCCTCTGCCCCTCCTCCCTTACTCTCTCTCCCTCTCACTGTCTCTCTCAAATAAATATATAAAACCTAAGAAAAAAATCCATAAGATAACCACTAAAAGGAGAGTAAAGAATTTTTTAACTAGGAGGCTGAAAGTAGAATAAAGTATATCTGATTAATTCAAAAGAAGGCAAAAAAGAAGAGAGAAAACAAATCAGTGGGTCAAATAGAAAGCAAAAAGATAAAGCCATAACCCATATATATATATATATATCAATAATCACATAAGTATAGTTGAACTAAATACTCCAATTAAAGAGATTATCAGACTACATTATTTATTTTTTGACTTTTTTTCAGACTGGATGTCTTTGGAACTATATGCTGCTGATAAGAAATACACTTTACTCAGCCATTAGAAACGACAAATACCCACCATTTGCTTCGACATGGATGGAACTGGAGGGTATTATGCTGAGTGAAGTAAGTCAATTGGAGAAGGACGATCATCATACGGTTTCACTCATACGGGGAGTATTAGAAATAGTGAAAGGGATTATAGGGGAAAGGAGGGGAACTCAGTGGGAAAAATTAGGAGACAGAACATGAGAGACTCCTAACTCTGGGAAAAGAACAAGGGGTAGTGGAAGAGGAGGTGGGCAGGGGGATGGGGTGACTGGGTGATGGGCACTGAGGGGGGCACTTGATGGGATGAGCACTGGGTGTTAGACTATAATGTTGTCAAATCGAACTCCAATAAAAAAATGTACAAAAAAAAGAAACACACTTTCAGTATCAGTACACAAAAAGACCAAAAATAAAAGGATGGAAAAAGATATGCCATGCCAACATGTACCAAAAAGATAAGGTCACTGAACTCCTGCAGTTTAATATCTATTTGGCCAGAACAAATTAACACAGAATTCCAGATGAAGCATGGACTCTTGAAACATAAAATCACGTCATTAAGATTGGGAATGTATTTAGTAGGAGCTGCTGCCCAGGGTGACTTCTCTCTCCTATTGTCAGATAAGATCTCAGTGGCTAGAGGAAGGAGGAAAAGAAGTGCAGGGTAGGATGGCAAGACCAGTCGAGACATAAATGAAAAACAAAATGAGACAAGCAAATAGAAAGGCCATAAAGGATTGACAGATGTCCCTGAAAGCCACTGGTAGCTGAAGGGCTTGATGAAGCCTGTTAGTCATAGTCACATAAGAAATAAAAGATATTCCAGCTTAGCTAGATTGGCCCCTACACCTTTTCAGTCTTGGAACTCAAGTACTGAAACCCACTTCCTTGTACTCCTCTGTCTTGGTATAGAAGAGGCTAGAAAATATGGCCTGCCCAGCCTCCCTTGGGCAAAACCTGGCCACGTTCATTCATTTATATATTGTGGCTGCTCTTGCACTATGATGGCAAAGCTAAGGAACTGCAACAAAAAAATGTATGACCCACAAAGCCAAAAATGTTTATCATCAGGCCCTTGATAGAAATCTGTGCCTGCCATCCTCCCCATGGCTCATGGGCAGGTAAACACTAAGTTCCTATTTTAAGGAATGTATGGTCATCAGTACAACACAGACTTTTTAAATATATACTTATATGTAAGGCACTACATGAGGGCCTAAGTCCACAAAGATAAACCGGATACAGTAGTCATGTCCAGGAAGAGGGACAGGTAAACAACTGTAAGACAACAGCCATGCCCTGTGATAGATCTGCACGAGGAGCTACCACAGCACAGAGGAGGGTATCTAACCTAGTCTACAGGGCAGGACAGGTTCTTTAGAGGAGACAGGCAGCACCTGCGAGGGATAAGGAGCTAGCTGAGCAGAGGGAAGCAGTCCAAGCATAATACCCAGCAGATACAAGGAATGAAACAGTGCAGCACAACCTAGAAACTGCCATAATTTACCATGCTTAGAACTTGCAGATAGGTAGAAATAAGAAGGCCCTGAATGCTAAACTAATGAGACTTCATCCTAAAGGTAATGGAAAATGCACTCATTTTAAGTAGAGATAGGTCAGATTTAAGTTCTCAAAAAAGCATACCCCAACCAATCAGAAGACAGGACTAGAGGCAAGAGACTCAGGGCAAGGAGAATGGGGAGAGGCTAGCAAGTATTTCAGAAGTGATAAGGACCTCCAAGAAGGTAGCAGCAGTTGGAAACAACACGAAAGCAATCTATGGTTCTGAATGGCTGTGAGTGGCTCCCAGACTCGGCTGCACCTTAAAATCACCTGGGGACTTATTCAAACTCCTGCCATGTAGGTCGCACTCCAGACCAATGGAGCTGGCATCAGGATTTGTAAGATTACTCAGTACTTCCAAGGTGCCCCCCGGGCTCAGGAACTACTGAGGGAGGAGCAATGTTGGAAGAGTGTTTGAGGAAGAGGAAAGGCTCAGTTCTGAACATGTTAGTTTAAGATGCCTGCGTCTGGCTAAGCGTGAAACAGGCAGTAGGGTATGAAGTACTAGAGCTTAGGATAATTGGTGCTAATTGGTATCTACTGGATAGTAACAACAGCAGTCAGAATGGCCAATATTTCCTGGCTAGCTGCCAGGTGTCAGGCACTTGGAAAAAGTGCTTTCCATTTACTGACTTGATAACTCCCCTAGTGACACATGCACCTCAATGCTTATAGCAGCATTACCAAAGTAGCCAAATCATGGAAATAGCTCAGATGTCAATCGACTGATGAAGGAATAAAGAAGAGGTGATATTTGGTATATCTATATCTATATCTATATATTGGAGTATTAGCCATAAAAAGAATGAAGTCTTTCCACTTGCAAGTACATGGATGGAACTAGGGTGTATGAAGCTAAGCGAAATTAAGTCCATCAGAGAAAGACAAATACCATATGATCTCACTCATATGTGCAACTTAAGAAACAAAACTGATGAACATAGGGGAAAAACCAAAGAGGGGCAAACCATAAAAAACCATTCTTAACTACAGTGAACAAACTGAGGGCTGGTAGAGGGGAGGTGGGCAGGATGTTGGGGATTGAGGGCACTTGTGATGAGCACTGGATGTTACATGTAAGTGATGAGTCACTAAATTCTCCTGAAACCAACATCACACCACATGTAAATGAACTTGAATTTTAATTAAAACTTCAAAATCAAAATAAAAAATAAGACTCCGCCAATGGTACTCACACTGAGGTCAGTACTATTATTATACCCATTTTACAAATGGGTGTTTTACACACAGTACCTAAATCCAACTCTCCCAACAATTTTCTGAGGTTGGTGATTGTCATCATCCCTGTTTTGCAGAGAAATCATAGCCTACAGATATTAAATAACATGCCCAAAGTCACACAGCGAGTATCAGAGGAAGAATTTCTTTTTTTTTTTCTTCTCTTCAGAGGAAGGATTTCAAGACAGGTCTGTCTAACTTCAATGTTGCAGCTAAAGCCATAGGGAAGGTAATGCTGCCCAGAAGACATTCTGGGAAGGCAAGGAGGAGACCAAGTCAAAAACTTGGCGAATACCAGTGTTTAATGCAAAGGATGAAGTGCCCATGATGGATGGATGGAAGGAAGGAAGGGGTGAGAAGGAGGGAGATACAACACAAACAAAAGAACCCATGACAGTTCAGAGTTCTGAGGAGATAAGCACCAAGAAATAACCCACTGATATAGCAATGGGGAGGTGACTAGAGACAGAATTGGAAACCAGGCCTTGGTACGTGTGACTGTTGAAGGTAAAGAAATGATAATTATCGCGGCCTATCTTTTTTCAAGAGGTCTAGCTGTTAAAAGGAGGATGTAAGAGCAGTGACTACAGGAACATAGAGGATGGAAAAGTAATTACCCTTTCCCTTGGGGAAATGAGAGTAATTGAAGCATAATCGTATCGTAAGGAAAAAAGGCCCGTCGAAAGGTTGAAGACTCAGAAGATGAGATATTTGATGAGCAAGGTCTTTGAAGAACCTGTAGTTCTGGGTAGGAAATGAATTTCTTTCCTAGATATGGGAAGAAAGGAGGCAAAGTGGCTTGCATATAGGGGTGAAAAGCAGATGGAGTTCCATTGTCTGCTTGGCAGGAGAAGAGGCCGTAATCGATTTTCAGAGTATTTTACAAAAGCAGTGGCCTGCATCATATTTGGAAAACAGTGAAATGGTCCTATACCAGAAAGTAGAGGTTGAGAAGCATGATCCTAGAGCAACAAAACTAGAGCCTGCCAAAAAAGTTGAGGCAGGATGGCAGACAGGACAAAAGTCAAGGTAGACTAAGAATGATGAGTCATGGGTACTTGCTTGTAAGAGAAGGGTTGCCCAAGTAGATGTTGGGACTTGAGATGAGATAAAAGTCAGGGGCACAGGTTTCGAGGACTGACCAAAAGTTTCAAGGAAGTGGGGAGAAGGGCCAGAAATTAGGCAGACAACAGCCTGGAGGGGAGCTGAGGGCGATTCCTCCTCTGAACCTGCTACAAATAGAGGTATTTGGTTCCAGTGCTGGTGAGTACACTCTTCAACTGATTTCAGTAGAGAGGATGCGCTATGCAGCCGTGAACGTGGGCATACGCAGACTGATCCCTGGCTGAGAGCAGCCAATGTCGGCCAGAAATCCCTCCCCAGCTGAACGTTTCCGTCATGCAAAATTCTAGCACACATACCTTTTCAGCAACTGTGCGTATTTCAGTTCCGGTATATGTGAATTTGGAGTCACTCCTTTTGGGGATAAATTAGGGAAAAAAAGGGAACTGAGGCTTGGAATATAAAAAGATATTAAAGCAAAGTAACAAGCTTAGCAGTTCTTGCCATGATACCTTAGCAGAGACAGAGGAAGTGTGGCTAAGTACATCATATCTGTTCCCTGGGAAAGTGAAATTTCTAGAATCGAAGGCATTAAGGAGGTGGGTGTGAGAAGTACACAGTGAAATTTAAATAAAGGTGACTCAAAGGTTTTGTCATCTTAATTAAGCATTCAAGTTACTGGGCATCTCTGGGGTCACTGGAGGGCCCACCAGAGGAGGCAGGGCCAATGACAATAGACTGAAGGAAGGAGTCAATAGAGGGAAATATCTGGTAATGTGCTTATTAGGCGCCAGAGAGAAAATCACCTGTGTTTCATTGTCATTTCGCTGGAGAGAGAACGTACAATGCGTCCAGCAAGGAAGCGGAACATAACATCATTTTGTGAATCCAGTAAATTCTATTTATAAGAGCTTTCAGCGATTCAGTCATGATCTCGGTACCGCTACCGTGTCTTTTCACATAAGGACATGCATATATGTAGCGAAAATCCTCCTTGTAGGAAGTAGGGTCGAAACCAAGTTTCACGCTTGGGGTGGAATTGAAAGTGTATCAATGAGGGAGCTCGGGAGTCGTAATGGAAACTTCGAGTACGAGTCGTATAGAATGTTGCACACCTTGTGCTGGGTCAGTTAACAGTGCTACGGAGGTCCCAAGAGAGGAGGAAATGAACATGGTCTTACCTTGTGTCATCATTCAACTAGAGTGGGAAAAAGCAGAAAAGATTATTGATCACATTTTGCTGGTTTGGTATCAATGGGTGGAGATTGCGTGGAAGTGGGTCATGTGCTCCTGCTCAGCGGCACCAAGGACTGGAGGGTTAGGAGTTCGGGGTGTCCGCGAGGGAGAGTTAAGCCCCAGGTGAAGCTTGGGGTGTGTGGTTCTGTGGAGGGGGGCCGGGGGCCTCGGCGGGCTCGGCTGCGCCCCACACGGCCGCGTCCCCATTATCCTCGCGCGTCCCTCCCGCCTGAGGCGGCGGCGGTCGGGGGGCGATACCTGCAGCCGTGGGGACGCGACGGCGGCTGCCAGCGGGACTCGAAGGCCCACCCGGAGGACCGCGCGATCGCGGGGGGCGCGGGCTACGTGCGGAGCCCCGGGACGCGGGGCCCTCACTACCTGAGCAGCGAGCGGGCCGGCCGCAGCCTCCGCAGCGCCGGGCTCCGGCCGCGGCCGTTCCGGGCGCCTGCCCCGCGGGGTTCCGCCGGCTCGCGGGGCGCGCGACTCACCTCCCCGATGCACAGCCCCATCACCTCCTCCTTCTCCGTGCTCAGCGCGTGGTTGAGGCACACCAGGAAGGCGTCCGACTCGAGGTGCACCGCCTGCACCGCCTGCACCACCTGCCCCGCCATCTTGGTCCGACCCCGCTCGCGTCCTCCTCGGCCCGCCCGGGCCTGGCCAACCGGCTGCGGCGGCGCGCGGGCTCCGCGGGGGCGGGGCCGGGGCGCGCGGGCGGGGCGGGGCCGCGGGGCGGGGCGGGGCCGGCGGGCGCGCGGAGGCGGGGCTGGGGCGCGGGGCGGGGCCGGGGCGCGGGGCGGGCGGGGCCGGCCCGGCGGCACCTGGGAGCCGCCCGCGCCGCTCGGGGCAGGCGTGGCCGTCGGGCGGAGGGCGGTAGCCGGCCGCGGTCGGGGCGTCAGGCCGGGCGGCGGGGCGGGCGGGGAGGCGGCGCTCGCGGGCCGCGGGCCGACGTGGTCTGTGAGCGGCGGCCGGGCGGCCGGGCCGGCGCCTCCCGAGCGCCCGCGCCCATTTTGCGCGCCCGCCGGGGAGAGCCGCGCGCGGCCTACACGCCGCGGGGACAGCCCTTGAAGGCGGCCTCGCGGCGCGCGCCGGCCTCTTGAGCCCGGGGCGCGCGCTTGCGAACCGCGCTCCTCAGACAGTTCAGGCTTTATTTTATTGCGCTTTGTTTCCAAGTTCCGCTCCCTGAACCTCGTACAAGTCTCCCCGGAGCACTTCCGGGTGCCGGCCCTCGCCTCGCAACTTCGGTCCGGGTGACCTCGGGCTCGTTGCACGCTCACGTCCCGATCGTGGCTGGAGTGGCCCAGGGCGGGGGACCTGGAAGTTTGAGCCTCGCTGCTCCTGAGGCGGATTAATTAGCCCAAGAAACACTATATTCATGTGAGTAACCTCTTCCAGAAACAGTGCTATACTGTATCGGAAAAAGTGTCACTCTCGAGCGCGGCCGCCGCGGTGTGCCACACAGGCGTGCACGCACTCGCGTGTCCCGCACGCAGCAAGGGAGCGGGGGAGAGCAGGCCGGCGCCGAGGGCTGCGGGGACCGCGGCCGGCGCCCAGGGTGCACGGCGCCCGGCTCTCCTGGCCTGGATGCGCTCAGACGCCGGGGAAGTCGGTGCAAAAGCAGCTTCGTTCCCAGGGATGTCAAACGTGCCACGGGTTGCAGTTCCGATCTTGCAACTCCCTAGGGCTAGCAAAGACACGTGCATGGTAGGCAGCGTGCGAAACCCAGGACAGGTACGTGCCGTGCCGCCCGCACAGCCCGTCGGGACCCGCGTCCCGGGGCTCTGGCTTCTAGTCCCACCAGGCAGTACTGGAAAGGGAACGTTCCCAGGGGGCTACGTGAACAGGTGTTGATGCTTTGCTCTTTTCTCCCAACTCAGTCCCAGTCCAAGCCCCCCCCCCCCCCCGATAGGCCGCCATCCACTGGAATTATCTATGACGCTGTGCCAGCAACTTGCATTTGCCCCTAATGCTTAAGAATCACATAGCACCTCTTTCCATGACTCCTTTCGATGAGGGTGAAGACGGGGCAAAACCTCCACTATGCACTTACATTGGACAATCGAAATTCCCTCTTAACTTTCCATCTGACCTGGTACTTGACGTCTAGTTACTGTCCATGGGTAGCACACCATGCCTTAAGGTGACAACAGTGGCTACGCGACTCTTATGTTTAGCAATGGGATACTCTGACTTTATAAACTGCCTTTACGCACCTGCAACAGGAAAGACAGCTTTTCTCTGTTGTTGCTATAAGTCGATCTCAAATGTCACAACATTCTCTGGCTCCTTTATACTGCTCACGGCCAAATTGTACGGTTCTAAAGGGTTAACTGGGCTACACAGAAAGACTTGAAATTTATGACTTCCTCTGCGCTAGTCCCTCCACCAAGCATTTATATGCCTTTATGTGTAAAGTGTCACACTTGTAATCAGAGTCTAGAACCTCATGCCTGTGTTGTGGATTCATGCAACTGACCTAACTTCTCTGTTCCTTGTTTCTCTCATCCTTAAGTGGGATCTATAAAACTCTCCATCTAATCAGGTGATTGTAAATATTAAAAGACTCAATATAAGTATATGAGTGCAAAATAAGTGGTGCCCATTATGGTCAACATGTTCTTATGCCTCATTTTACACGTCAGAAAACTACTGCAGAGATGTTCGCTTGTCCCAAACCACAAACCTAGTAACGGCCAGACTCCGGATTGATACCCTGACAAGGCCGACTCCAGGGCATGTGTTCTTAGGGATTTCATCCATTGTAATTACATCAGTTTATTGCTTCGATTCAAGGAAAATAAGTGTACTCAACTGATAACTGTTTAAGAATTGTTCAAACACCTGGAAATTGTAGTTCATTATGATTTTCTTAAAGCCTTTCTACGTGGCATATCATCCATTTAAAACATGATTTATGATGCCCTTTACTAGCATATACCTTATCTATGCCAGTATGATCTCGACCCAAGACATAAACGTGACCCCCCCACCCTGAGGACAATATGATTTACAGTCTTCATGAATGATGAAGCCATATAAGCACTTTTTGAATCCACTTAATTCAAAGACAGTAGTACTCCTTAGAGTTGAGTGGAACAGGTTCATGTTGTGTATTATATCGCATGTTGTACCTCAGTTGATCTTGGAAATTTAAGACATTCATCCAAGTGCAAGGGGTTGTGAATTTTGTGAACAAGTTTCATGTGCAGAAAAATGTTCTCCAGTCAAATGATTTTGGGAAATGTCAAACAAAATAAACTTTCTTCACTGAGTAACTTGCCAGAGCTTTACTACACTAATAAGAGCTTTATGACTGAAAGATTCCCAAACTTATTTGACCAAGGAAAATGTTAGGGGCAAGTGTTCCAAGAATCACATTTTAGGGAAACGGTTTGCGATTCATACAACCTGAGATTTGATGATCCTTCATCTGAATCTTTCTCACTCACAGCCTTTGCTGTTCTCTTGTAGCAAGATTGTTGGTACATCCTCATATGTCAGCTTCTCGGTGAGTGGTAGCGGAACTTCAGGGTCAAGTGCTGGGGTTTGTTCCCAGGCTCATCTTACTGATGCCCAGCATGTTGGCCTTTAGGTCACAGCAGCTCATCACACTGCCTTTCTTCTGAGAATATTTCCTAGTGACTCATAGGTCCCTTTGTAGTAATTCATAGTAACTCAGACTATCATCTCCAATTTATTTGCCCTCTATACCACTGGAATCATTTCCTTTTAATGTCAAGGTAACCAGTACAATTTTGCTTCTCATTCAAAACATTTATTTTTTAAAAGGATTTTTTAAAGATTTTATTTTATTTATTCATGAAAGACACAGAGAGAGAGAGAGAGGCAAACACCCAGGCAGAGGGAGAAGCAGGCTCCATGCAGTGAACCTGACATAGGACTCCATCCCGGGTCTCCAGGATCATACCCCAGGCCGAAGGCGGCGCCAAACCACTGGGCCATCGAGGCTGCCCTTAAGAAAGATTTTTATTGATTGATTTGAGAGAGAAAGAGAACATGAGTACAAGTAGGCAGGCAGAGAGGGACAGAGGGAGAGGGAGAAGCCCCGATCTGGGGCTCCATCCCAGGACCCGGGGATCATGACCTGACCCAAAGGCAGACGCTTAACAAACTGAGCCGCCCAGTCGCCCCCAAAACACCTTTGAATGTCAATATCTTAGTTGTCTATCTATGAATGGACCTGTCTGTGAACGTGACATGGTACTGAAACTCTTAACCCTTGGTTTCTGTTTTTTTAAACGGCCATACTTATTTCTTTTGTGCTCGACATCCAGACTTTAATATGTTTTATCTTGACATTGATATTTGCTTGGTTTTTGTTTGTATCTCTCCTTTCCAAAGCCCTGCGGAAAAGGAGACGCAGAACGATTGTTATCTGCTAAATGGAAAGAAATGGCCTTGAAAAAATATATAGTTACATGACATCCCTAAGGAATCAATCTCAACCCATGTATAGGTGGTCTTTAGCTGTTTCCACTCTCAGTAAACATATCCACTCACAGGAACACTGACTAGTATTGAGACTTAGGGTGCCCAGGACTGTATCATTCCTGTTATCGAAGAGCTTATAATGCAGTATTTGGGGAGGCACACAAGGCTTGTGAAATAAGCGAAGCAAATCTGCAAGGCAATTCGTAGAGGCCAAAATATGAGCTTACGCTCAGACATAAATGCTGCAGTGGTCCCAGGAGGCAGGAAGTGTTCCTCGAGAAGGCAGGCACCCGCATTGTGCCATAATGGTTCTGAGATAGACAGAATGGCCTGGGGAGGCATTTGAGGCAAGTAGAAAGCAAGAGCAAGGATTTGGAACCAGAAATGAGCCTAGTATTTAGGACAAATACGGTGGCAGTGATGCTTGCTGGAATTGGTGGCAGATAGGACGTAGCAAGTAAAGGAGGGGAGAAAGTCCAAGATCACTTGTAAGTTCTGAGTCTGCAGGATCAGGAGAGGTGCCCTTGCCACTGAGAGAAACTGGGATTTGGTGCAGGAGAAGGGGTTCCTTCCTGGCTAGGTGAGTTTGAAATAAGAGAACCCTGTAAGATGGAAGCTTACGATGGGCTCAGAGTCCACTGCATTCAGAGTACAATGGGTGAAGCAACTATGATGCTCTTACATCATCCACTGAAATCAGACCATTTCTTAAGTCTATGAAAGATGCCTTCTACTTTCAGCAGAGGCGAACTCACAGTGTCAAGGGGGGGGAAATCAGACTCAGATTATTGTCCTTGAAAAGAGGGCATCTCCTCTGCTCTTGACAATCTCAATTTAGTGGTTTAACAATGTCCCGAGATGGGGTACAGTTCCTCTCCTACCGAAAGGCCACCTGATGAGAATAGGATGCCTTTGTTTTGTGGGGCAAATGCCCCAATGCTGTATGTGCCCTGGCAAAGGTAGAAATGCAGTGAAACCATGCCGTGATGCTGGGGGCCAGGTACGAGCAACACACTCCTCCAGAAGGCAGGTCGAGCGCTGCTGAGGCCCTGAAATGAGATCCCGAGCTAGGCAGAGAAGCCTCACGGGGTTAGAGCCGCGCTCTGGAAGGAGTTTGCCCAGGAGGCTTGCTTCCTTCCCGCCTCTCCAGTGGCAGAGGGCTTTTTCTGGCTTTCTGACTTGGGAAATCAGGATTTAAATGCATACACACCTCTGTGGGAAAACGGGCTCCTGAGACATCCTGAGGCGTTATTAACTTGAAACCAGGACCTAGATGGATAAGGATCACTTGCTCTCAGCTCCAAACCACCGTGACCCCCAAAGTCTTTTGGAGCTTCAAAATTCCATGAAGCTACCTTGACTATGTTCCTTAACACGAACAGCCCAAGTGCTATAAGTGACCTCTCTAAGTAAACTGCTAAATAGGCCGTTTGTCCTTGAGACTTTTAATTCGGAAAGCGCTGCATAGGATTCAGCCTTCAGGAGCCTTTACAATGGGACTGCTTGGAAGGGGCTTTCGCCTGGGGAATCTGGCTCACGTGTCCTTTGTTACACTGCTTTCCTGCCCAAATACGTGCCCTCAGGCACACTCCTGAGCGTCCTCTGGTGCTAACTACCCTTTGTCCGATGCTGCTTTGTGAATGCAAAGACTGTGACCCCCGCCCAGCTTCCCGAGGTGCTAGGCCTGCAGGTCCACAGAACTTCCCGCTGTGCTGAGGAGCTGAGCGCTTCACAGTCAACCGTTAGCTTGACCTAAGCCTCTGCCGAGTGTCGCTTCAGGGTCTTGCGGGGAGCTTCAGATGGCCCTGGCTCTATTTAGGCCGTGCAAGTGGACGGATGCGATACGAGTTTTGGTTCTGGTTGGTGATTGCTAGTACCAGGTCACCTTGCTCAATGGATGAGTTCATTCAAACCCAAAAAGTCACACCTGTGTCCTGTGCGCGGGTGCTGCAGGCTTAGGTGGAGAAAAGCAGGGCTAGAATTGGAACCCAAAGCCCAGGATGGCAGGAGAGGATGTGGGGGCTCCACCCGACCGCCTCTGGGTTCACCAAGAGGGTATCTACCGCGACGAATACCAGCGCACGTGGGTGGCCGTCGTGGAAGAGGTAACTGTTTACATTTGGCTTCTCTTTTGTATTTTATTGATTTTGCTTTCAAGCAACTTGGTTTCTAACCAGTCTCAGAATCCTGAAATCTCTGTTTTTATTTTTGATCGTTTTTTCCCATCAGGAGACGAGTTTCCTAAGGGCACGAGTCCAGCAAGTTCAGGTTCCCTTAGGTGACGCAGCCAGGCCAAGTCACCTTCTTACCTCCCAGCTACCTCTCATGTGGCAACTCTACCCTGAGGAGCGCTACATGGATAACAACTCTCGCTTGTGGCAGATCCAGCATCATTTAATGGTACCCGTGTTGCTTAATCATTTTCCATTGTATCGGGGCTCTTACAACAGAGTACTCTATGAACTCTTCTTTTTCTGACAGGTCAGGGGAGTACAGGAGCTGTTGCTTAAGCTTTTGCCTGATGATTAGCCTGGTATGTATTTCTATTTCTCCCCTGTTCGCCCGTCTTCTTTTGTCTGCCCTATTCGGTTGTGGTGATTTTGATGATCTATTTTTTTTCCAGGTCCTGGGATTCTAGGAAGATATGCTCCTCTGTTCTGTTCAGTATATGGCAATCACTTCATCCACCACTGCAGTGCACCCACCTGTGGGCCTGGGGGGAGGAAGTGGGTTGAAAAACTGCTCAAGAACACAGAAGCTTAGGAAGGGCCATGAAGAACAGCACGAGTGGAACTGCAGAGAGAGGGTCACGCAGGCAGAAAGCAAGTCAACAAAAGCACTTAGTCAGGATACGTAACTTGAAATTGACTCCTTTGGAAATTGCCATAGAACCTTTAATGGACATCATCAGCTGGAACTGGGATCTGATGAATCCCACAAAAGTCAGCACCTGCTACAGAACAGATGCCCTGATCACCAAGGACTTGGTACTGATTTAGAGAGAAGAGAGCAGCTCCTAGCAGCATCAACATCTATTTGTCGCTTATTTGCCCTGCAGCAATTCACCTGCCTTTCCTTCTCCCATCCTGTAAATATCCTAGGTTTTGCTCCAGTGTTTCCCCTCCCAGTACTGACCTAACTTGGATCTACTGAGAACTTAGGGGGCTCTGAAAAAAAAAAAGAGGAGGTTATTTGAATGAATGAAATTAGCTACAAAGGCTCCTGGGCCTTTTTCCTTTCTGAAATTGTGCCTTCAAGTTATTAGAGGTTGCTGATCAAGATCATGGGCACTTAAATTCATTCTCTGGTTACAGATTATTTTTAAAAAGATGGTTTCTGTAAGAGCTCTGAAAATTATTGTAGCTGCTTAACTAGCACCTTTCTCAGGAAGTGATAATAGCACCAAATATTGCTGATTCCTAGGAAAGCATTTACTACCTGATAAATGATTTTCTGAGTTAAAGTAGTCCTGTTTATGTACATTAAAAGTAAGGTTTTACTTTTTTTTAAAGATCTTGGGAATCATAGCTACCATGTATGGAATCCTTACTGCCTTCCTTCCGGGCACTAGACTGTGCACTTTATATACTTTATCACACTTAATCCTTCCATTAATGGTTTGAGGTAGGTAGGAATGGTCTCCATTTTACACATGAATTAGAAGGAAAAAGGCTCAAGGAGTTTAATCATTTACCAAGGGTGGTTCTGTGAAAGATCAGAGTGGTGGGCGAGGCCTACTGGGCTGTGGCATCGCTCCTCTAGCCCACAGTTGGGTTTACCATATTCAAGATGAGTTGATTGAATTCAAGGTTTTATTTTCATGTAAAGCTATTTATGTCTTCCAAATTAAATGAAATGGATATTATAAAAATACAATTGATTCATCCTGTGAATGGGAAGAGTATTTTTTAGTGCAATTGTTTTCTAGCGTACCTGGTTGTCTCAGAAGAAAATCCCATCTAAAGGGGCTTTAAAGTCTTTATGGATAAAAGACAAAATAAAAATCATTTTTCTTATTTTAGTTTTCTGGATATGCCGCAGAAGGATCCGTGCCAGAAACAAGCCTGTGAAATACAGAAATGTTTACAAGGTAGTATGTTAAATGCTTTTTTAAAATATTTTTCCACTCTATCTGTGAACTTACAAGAGACCAGTTTTTCGTTTTATCCGCAAATGATAGGAACTCCTCTCAAATGCAGTACTTCTGTAATTATTCTGAAGATTTTTTTCTCATTGTTTCAAATCAGAGATGCAGAAAATAAGAAGTGATGCCATCCAACTTTCATGTTTGCCATCCTGGTTGTACATTAGAACTACCTGAAGAGCTTCAAAAACTTGCCTAGGACAATTAAATCAGATTTCCTGAGGATGGGTTCTGGGCAGGAATCAGTGTAGAAAGCTAAGCAGGTAATTTTAATGTACAGCCAGAGTTGAGAATTACTAAGCTGAGCAAAGTCCTTTTTAAAAAAGACTAGTTTTAAATGGGTTGGTTATACTTCACTTTTTAAAAGCAATCAGGTTACAAGTGGGGGGTTGAAAATGCAGTTGGAATTCAGGCTGCCAAAGTTAGCAACTAAGTCTTAAAGGCGAAAGCATACTTCAGCTAAAGCATATTTGATGTGATCTGTCCACCTGGTTTCTTTCCCCCAATTTGGTTTTAAGTTGGCCAATAAGTTTGACCAAAGGCTAGAGGATTTTTTTTTAATCAGTGAATGATTATTGGCAGAAGATAGTATAAAGCCATAAGGCTTTCTTAATTTCAAAACTGACGTTTTTGGTGACTTCCCCTTATTAATGTAGGACATGGAGATGGATGCCCATGAAAATATGGAAGGGTCTGAAGGACAAATGTTAAGAATTTACCCAAAGATTCACCAGTAAAGAAAACCCTTGTTTGTATATTGCCTTTGACTTTTAACCTTCATTCTCAGACATTTCATTTTATGATGTAAGCAAAGAGATTTTTCAGAAAAATCTCTTAATCTAAAATGCTGATGTACAATGACAGTAATGCTACTTTCTTCATCCTTTCCTCCTTCCAAATTTCAGAAAAAGGGAAATATGTTTCACAATGTCTTCTCGTCAATAAATTCTTCTTATTTGCATTAGCAACACATGGCTAAGGGAGAACAAGGATCAAGTTAGAGACACTCCCTGGCTACAGCGTGGGGGGAGTAAGGACTGGAAGGATTAAGAGTTAGCATTAAGCACAGCCATAAGGGTTTTAAACCGATTAGATCCTTTAACCCTTTCATCCATGAGGCAGATGCTACCATGACCCCCATTTTATAGATGGAGAAATGATCTAGAAGTTCAATAACTTGTCCAGCGTTGCAGAACAGCAAGGATTGGAGCCCCTTTGGTTTGGCTCCACTCTTGGACTCAGCCACTCTGCTATATTCTTTGTAGTCAGAATTGGGTTATTTTAATCCTAGACTGAGTCCAGTGTGCCCCACATTAGCACTAGGGGGCTCAGATCAACTGCAGCTGACCTCAAACCTTTAGGTCAAGTTCCCCCGACCTAAGGTCTCTGTACGATAAGGGTCTACAAATAATTTCTGTAGAGGGCAGGTAGGAAAGATTTTAGGCTTTGGGGGCCAGAAGCTCTTTGTTGAGTAGCATGTGGGGGAGGAGGTGGGGGTGCGGGGGTGTGTTTACAACGTTGGAAAAATGTAAGAACCACTCTTAGCCCACAGCTGTATGAAAGACTAGGACTCGACCCGAGGCGGCAGTTTGCGAACGTCCGCGGACTTGGTAGGGAGCTCCCACAGCCAGGCTGTCCTACAAAAGGGCACCCAAGATCTTAACCTCAAAGAAAAGGACATTTAAATCTAAAAATATCTCTCAACCACTTTGCAAATCATGCTTCCCCCCCCCCCCATTAGCCTGTTGACTAGTCTGTACATCCGAAAGAATTGAGTGGGCTTGGGTACGTCCTCTTTCTTCTGAGTCTATAGATAGAATAAGGTGAAAAGGAGTGGGAAGCGCTGATCTAAACTTCCCCGTGCCTTAGGTCCTGACTAGGGTCTGCCTGTGTGTCTTTCAGCCAACAACTACGTGGAATCGAAGTGTCAGGCTGTCATTCAAGAACTGCGTAAGTGTTGTGCTCGCTACCCTAAAGGAAGATCTCTCGTCTGTTCGGGATTTGAGAAAGAAGAGGAAGAAAAGCTGACACTGAAGCTGACATCAAAGTGAAGTTCTGCCGAGAAGTTAAATGCTGCTGCTGAGAAGTTAAATGCTGCACCATGTATCCACCAAGCAAGTTTTGTCTTCCTGACGTTCTTCAGGCCAGGTAGCAGCAAATAGCAAATAAAAAAGGCAACTATAAAAGTCAATATGCCATCTATGCAGAACAGATAGAAATATAAATACATTAAATATGTAGAATGTAATAAAACCGAGCTGCTAAAATAAACCTGTTAAGTGAGAAATTTTGGTTTGGTGATTGTGATATTGCGACTTTTAAGAGATACATATTCGGTCTTTTTAAAAATATTTTCATATTGGAGTTCGATATTTGGTCTTTATCTCCTTTCCTGGTACAGAGCCCCTAAAACTCTTGGATCTCCTAAGTGGTAAGAGTGACAAAGGGGTCTTGTCACATTAATGAGGTCACTTCTGGAAAGCCCCTAGGTGACCTATGATTGGGGACTGGTTGCCAGGGGGCACCAACTGTGTGATTACACAGTTAAAGCTTTCAGTCCCCACTCCCCCCACCTCTGCTGAAGGGACAGGGGCTGCAGATTCAGTCACCAGTGGCCATGATTTGGTCAATCATGACTGTAATGAAGCCTCTATAAAAAAAACCAAAAGGCCTGTGTTTGGATGGAAACTCTTCTCTGTGGGACTTTGCCCTCTATACCTTTTCAGGTGGCTGTTCAACTGTATCCCTTATAACAAGCTGGGAAACGTTGGGGCAAATGTTTCCCTGAGTTCTGTACTTACTGTAGCAAATTAATCAAACCTGGAGGATGTCATTGGGAACCTCAGATGTACAGCCAGTGACTCAGAAGGCCAGGTAACGATCTGGGCTTGGCAGTAGGTGTCCGAACTTGGGGCAGTATTATGGACTGATCCCTAAAGCTGTGCGATCTGACACTAATTCCACGTGCATTTGGTCACAAGTGAATGAAGTTTGTAGGACATCTGGCCAGTGTCCACTGAGAATTGGAGAATTGTTTGCTGGTGTTGGAAAAAACACCTAAGAGGAGGACTAAATGTATTTTTTTAAAAAGGGGTTTTACTTATTTATTAGAGCACGTGTGAGTGGGGAGAGGGGCAGAGGGGGACGGAGAGGGAGAGGGAATCTGAAGCAGAGGCCGTGCTCAGTGCTGAGCCCGGGGCTGATGCAGGGCTTGGAACCGAGACTCCGACCTCCACCCAGGTGCCCCCTAAATGTATTTCTTATTACAGGTACAGGTGTTAATACGAATGCTCTTTAGCAGGAGTTTAGACTACTGGTACCATTCATGAAACTATTGATGTGTCGGGTGAAAAGACATGCCTGCAGTGCCATCACCAGGCACCGTCACAGCCTCCGTGCTAAATTCAAGAGTTTCTCTAACCCAACCCCATACCTGTTGCATTTCCAGTAATTCGTGGCAGCATTTCTTCCTCCCCTTACCTCCCCAGCATAGTGCGTGGCGATAAGACACTATGTGTTCAACGACTGGTAGGAAAGGCCTGGAAATCAGTCGTATAATGTTGAGCCCCTAATTAATCATGAGAAAACTGGGGGGGGGGGAAAGGCCTCACTGGAAGTCAGGCAGGCAGCAACAGAATCCTTAGGCGGGGTATCCACTCTACATCCTTATCAAGACGTCACAGTGGATCCTGAAGGAACCTGATGACAGTTGTCACGGACTTCACGTAGTGCTGGTGGAGCGACACTATCAAACAGGCCATCTGCTTTCCTCAAACAGGTGTTACAACCACCATCACTCCACCCTGCCCCCTGCCAAAGAAAAAGATGATTCTCTGAGCAAGAGCAGAAACACACTGTGACAGGCCTGCGGCTTCGTGCGTTCAGGCTCCTGAAAGTCCACTCGGGCTCATGAACAACAGCCGTGTATTTCTCAGAATTCTGGAAGCTGGGAGTCCAAGATCAAGGTACCGGCAGGGTTGGTGTCTGGTGAGGGCCCGCTCCCTGGTCCCCATCCCAGTCATACGGCTCCACCTCCGTTAACCAGTCATCTCCCCAAGGCCCTGCCTCCAACTGTCATCACCTTAGGTGTTGGGGTTTCCACCTACGAATTTGGGGGAACACCACCATTCAGTCCACAGTAGGGGAGATCCAGCTAGGAAGAGCCTCCCTGGCTGCGAATGGACTGAGGCCGGACTAGTCACACACCCCATTACTCGAGGCCAAGCGCTCTTGTAAACGGCGTTCCCCGAACTGTTTCTGGGAGCTGCTGTGAGGGGTGGGCAGAAGGCTTCTGGGGTTAGGGGAGTTTAGGGAATGCCACGTTAAACCTAAGTAAACGGGTCTCTCTCCCGTCCACTACGGTCGGTCGTGATCCCTTGAAAATGACTGTACGCGGCGCCTGCCAGGGTGTGCCCACTTTGCACACAGCACCTCTCAGGGTGAACGCTCTCCAGGGAGGCTCGGAGAAACGCTGTCTTTTTTTTTTAATTTTTATTTATGTACGATAGTCACAGAGAGAGAGAGAGAGGCAGAGACACAGGCAGAGGGAGAAGCAGGCTCCATGCACCGGGAGCCCAACTCGGGACTCGATCCTGGGACCTCAGGATCACACCCTGGGCCAAAGGTAGGCGCCAAACCGCTGCGCCACCCAGGGATCCCCTGCGCCACCCAGGGATCCCGAAACGCTGTCTTAAAGACGTTTCGTCCGCAAACCAAGGAAACCGTGCTACGTTCTCATGAAATCATTTACGGAACTCTCGTGTTAACAGTGAAACGATTTAATAAAACATTTGACGACTGTTTACAACGTACACAAATGCAAAGAACATTTAACATGATCGATTGACAGCAGGGCTATAGGATTCACATTAGGAATCAGTATATGATCAAATACGTTGTTTTCCTGAATTTCACTACAGAGTCATTTTTATTGAGTGAACTACTCAAGGTTCAGACTTTTAAATCTTTTTCCCTAGGGTGTACTACTTTACCTAGGACTTTTATCTTTTTTAAAGATTTTATTTATTTATTTATTTATTCATGAGAGACACAGAGAGACATAGGAAGAGGGAGAAACAGGCTCCATGCAGGGAGCCCGACGAGGGACTCGATCCCAGGACCCCAGGATCACACCCTGGGCTGAAGGTGGCGCTAAACTGCTGAGCCACCCCCGCTGCCCTAACTAGGGCTTTTAAGGCTTCATATTAAATCGTTCCTTCCTATTTTTTTTTAAATCAAGATTGTTATTTTTAATCTTTTTATTTATTTACTCATGAGAATACAGAGAGAGGAGGGAGAGAGAGACAGAGGGAGAAGCAGGTTCCTCGCAAGGAGCCCGACGTGGGACTTGATCCTGGGTCTCCAGGACCACACCCTGGGCCGAAGGTGGCGCTAAACTGCTGAGCCACGGGGCTGCCCCCTTCCCATTTTTTTTTTAATTTTTATTTATTTATGATAGTCGAGAGAGAGAGAGAGAGAGAGAGGCAGAGACACAGGTAGAGGGAGAAGCAGGCTCCATGCACCGGGAGCCCTACGTGGGATTCGATCCAGGGTCTCCAGGATCGCGCCCTGGGCCAAGGGCAGGCGCCAAACCGCTTCGCCACCCAGGGATCCCCCTCCCCATCTTTAAACTCAGTGGTGCCTCGGCCGACGTTAGCATCTAGGGCACACACTAATTCGAACCTGATTCTTCCCAGGTGTTATGACAGCCAGAAAACTAACAGTCATCAGAGAAGCTCAACAGTCTTCCCGTGTTTCTTACGTGTTAGGGACCAGGGAGGACCTGGGAGGGGGAGAGCTGTAGCTCCTCCATTTTCAGCGACCAAAAAAAATCTGTAAGTGGGCTCGTAGTGCCAAGTTTAATCACTTGGTTAATTAGTGACTAAAAGACTTCAGGGAGGGTGATATGTTGGCCATGCCCGTCTGTTCACCCCAAAACTTCAGCAGCCATGGAGGACAAAAGTTCCTGATCCGCCGTGATGCTAGTGTCACGACTCCCTGGATTCCAGTTCCCACAACTGCTAGTGTCCAATGAAGTGTACTGTCACACTTGTGCCTGGTATCCGGGAGGCATGTGCAGTTGTGGGGCACGTAACTGAAGAGCCTTTAGAGGCCTGTGAGGCAGTCACTTGTCAACAGCAGAGCTCTGACTTGGTTAGGTCTGGGCTCCCAGGCTGTGCATCGGTGGTTCTCAGCCTCGGCTGCTCATTAGAAACCTGGGCAGCTGCCCAAAGATCCCCCAGCCGGGTGAGGTCGCCCCTTGGTCGAGAGCCAGGTGTCCGGAGTTGCTAAAATTCCACTGCTCTCAATAATCCTAATAGCATCTCTTAGCATTTTATACTCAGAGACGTAGATAGTTTTGGTGAGTCAGTAAGCTGACTTCACGGGTTTTTTTTTTAATGTGAAAAAAAGTGCACCACTGTTAGTTTTCTTTAGGAAAATAGTGCTCTTAAAATTCATGATTCCTTATGAACAACCGAACATTGTGGAACATGACTTGTGAGAAATCAGGTCTAGGGTAAAATATATATATTTTGCCCACCTGTCCAGGAGCTCACACTCAAGTTGTGTAAGCAGTTTAGGAGGCCCCTACCTGGGCTTCGCCACAAAGACCGGAGTGCTCAGCCGGCGGAAGCAGCCCAGGGGCAGCAGCTGGCTCGGCCTGCGGTGAGCTTCCCTCCAAGAAACCAAGTGATCAGGAAACATTAATGATACTCAGACATCTCGGATCCATGTCTATACCGTTTTTTTTTTTTTGACAAGCAGAGATTTATTAAATTTCCCCAAACTATAGAAAAGCAGAGGTTTCGAGTAAGAGCCCGAGCATTACTCCTGCCCACCTCGCTGGCAGATGTCAAAGGAAAGGATGATGGAGGCAACGTCGTCGGCAGTTCCGCGCACCGCGACCGCGGCCTGGGACCTCGAGCCGCCGCCAGAGTCCGCAGCTGGGGTCCTGTCTCCTGGCAGCATCCGGGACGCAGCAGTGCCCGGGGCCAGCAAGTGGCCGGGCCCACGGGGGAGGGGAAGCGGGAGCAAAACGTACGCTAGGACGACGTCGATGGCATTAGCGATCCTGGGGCTGCTCAGCAACGAGGACACGGGCCGGGGGAGGCGGACAGCGCTGGAGTCCACTCTGGGAGCCCGGGTGGGCCCGCGTCCCCAGCCCGGCCAGCCCCATCTCCGAAGCGACAGCGGACCAGAGGGTGCCCGGAGTGACGACGACACGGGTGGGGGTGCAGGGGCCCGGCCGGGGGGCAGAAAGGGCGCGGAGGGGTGCAGGGGGCGGTGGCCCAGGCAGCGGGTGTGGGTGCGGGCCGGGCAGATGGACAGCCCACGCGGGCGCCGGAGGTGGTCCCCGCCAGCAGGGGGCGCCGCGGCCCCAAACTGGCCGGATGCCCCCGTCATTCAAGGGAAACTGGCGGCCTCTGGCACCACAGGGAAAATGGGGCAGTCGCGGGGGCAGGCCCGGTCCTGCGATCTTGGCTTTGCACGGAGGAGGGCAGGGGGCTGTCCTTGTGGGGGAAGTCTTACCTCCTACTTCGGCACCTCAAACCAAGCCGCTGGCCACAGGACCCCAAGGTAGGGCCCCCCAAATGCCCGCGCCGCCTCCAGCTCGGCTGGAATCCAGCACACCCGCAGCCCCAGGAGCCACCCCGCAGCACCGACCTCACCCACGCCCCGGGGCCCCACGCGGCCAGCTCAGAACCCCCTTCAGAGGGACCCGCAGAGCTCTCCTCGGCCCACCTTCTGCCACAGCCCGGGAGCGCTCACAGCCACCTGCTAGCGTCTGTTGTCCTCACCACCGATCCCAGAAAGAACAGACGCACATAAGGCAACTCCCACCCCACGAGAGGCAGCCGGTGGCCGAGCTCCGGGGGAATGGCACGGGTCACGTCATTAAAGAGCCGCAGCCTTGACTGCCATACAGAACCTCAGCCCGGGACCCGGGCGTCAGGAGCAGGATGGAGAAAACTAAGGAATAACTCAGTGTCTTCGACAACTATATGGCAGGCCAAAATCCCACAAAGGAAAAGAGTAAGAGCACACAGCATTGAAAGACACTTCGACCACCTGAACGCAATGTGGGTGGACCTTATACGGATTTTGATTCAAACAAAGCGAATGCAAAACACGTAACAGACGGGAAATTTTGAAGACTGGCCAGATATTTGATGATATTACGAAATTGTGATTATTTGATATGATAGTAGTGTATTATATTTGATTTTTAAAAACAGTTCTCATCTTTCAGTGATACAAACGGAAATATAAAGAAGGGATACATTTTGCATTTGTTTCAAAACAATCAACAAGCTATGATTTGACGGTCGTTCCGGGTGAATGATAGATACATGAGGGTCGCCGTATGTTCCTCTACGTTCAGGTATGTTTGAAAGTTTCCATAATAAAAACTGAAAACAATCTTTAAGTCCTTATGCAAGAGACAACACAGAGGCTCGTACCATTTTCATTTGGCGGTGGTTCATACGCATTGTCGGCAAAATTACTTAGGTCGCCTTAAAAGAAGGGAAAGAACGCAGATGGATGAATTCTAAAAAGTCCCACACATCCATCAGTAGGTACAGTTTCCAAATCCAACCCATTACTCTCAAAGTAAGGTAAAAGGCAAACATTTTAAAAGAAGCCCTTAAAAAAACATACGTTTTGCAAAAGTCACCTGCAGGTTTAGTGACTGATTCTAAGTTTTCTGCATTCTCATAACTCACAGAGTCTCAAATGATTCTTTGGATCAATCCCT
The DNA here is from genome assembly GCF_018345385.1 of Vulpes lagopus. Lineage (NCBI taxonomy): Eukaryota > Metazoa > Chordata > Mammalia > Carnivora > Canidae > Vulpes > Vulpes lagopus. The sequence goes on along the minus strand of NC_054848.1, from coordinate 122,203,975 downwards.
TTTGTGGGTTCATTTACGTGAGGTCGTCATCCTTATATTCTACAAATCCTGAATACCTATTACGTGCTCAGTTCCACGGGTGTGACAGAAACACACGGGCCTTACCCTCCAGAAGCAGGTGTTCCAGCAGAGGCTGCCCACATGGTGACAGGCCATCACAACCAGATGTGCCGAGGTTCCCAGCATGTCTCTGTGTGTCTACAAACTTTTGTTTTAAAGAATAATTCTAAGGGTTTGGGCCATGTGAGACAGCAGATTATGTTTGATGATGGAAATAACTGACTTCACACATGCTTTTGCTACTGTTCTCAATTCTGAGTGCCTGGAATGCCACCTCCTGAAAGCTCTGGCTCAAATGTGAGGCACTTCACACCAACTAGATGAAGAAATAGAATTGGCCCAGAGGAGCTATGGCTACCCCTAAAGTTTTCACAAGGGGTAAATAATACTTCCCATTTCGAAGCTTAAAGCCTTTTCCATGAAATAAAAATCCAAGAGCTTCTTACCTCTCCTACATAAAGTCACTTATTTTGCCATGAGAAAAACCCCTCTGGAAACAGCCACGAGTTGCTGGATGCTGGAAAACGTCCCTGGATAAGATCTTCATGTCCCTAAATGATTCATAAGTCTGACCATCCGATGACGTAGCTATGATACTTGGTTTCCCTCAAGACCTTCCCACCAAACACAATACCCTCAGCTCAGCACACATATACCTTTAGCACAAGTTCATTCCATATTCCGATTTTTCAATGATGGGGCTTATGCTGCCATTTTGTCAGGATACTTACAGCAAGTATATAAACAACTCTCTTTCTGTAATCTAAAACCAACTAAAAAAGAAAGGAGACACCAAGATACCAAGTCTTTCATGCTTAAAGGCAAATGTATTCAGTTCCTTTCCATGCAGCACATCAGGTATCTATAAGTTTGCGATTTTTTTTCCCCAAATCAAGTTCGGGGCAACCTTTGAGGATCCAGTCATCCTCCAAGGTGAGCCATCTTGCGTACCAAGCTCTGTTACGCATCTTATACGGGAGGGGAAAGGAACATTTTTGTTGACCTACAGGTTAGTAAGTGGGGAGTGTGCAGGGAGTAGAGCTAACGCCTATGGGCTCTTCCGTTGCCACCAAGCTCACAGCGGGGCCGTGTCAGCTTGTACCGACAGATGTCTACAGGAGCCATTCGGATACGCCACGGCAGAAGTCATGGAGAAAGAGGAGAAGCGGGAGAGACTTGACGTCTTATGATGGAGTGCGGAGGCCGCTGGCTGGAGAAAACAGGAATCACAAAAGTGAAGTTGTCCTCCTTAGGATGCCATGCCAAGCAGAAAGCCTCCGAAAAATCCCCCAGTCACTAGAACGTTCTTCTTCACAAATGACACGACCTAGAAACGGAAGAGAGCACGAGTGGCTTACTTTGCGAGGGATAGTATTATTACGATTCACATCTCTATCACCCGTGCGATCCCAACAACCCCCTCGCTGGGTCTCTGGCTCCAGATGGTGGCAGGGGTGCTAGTTTGACGCGACTGAACTCAAGAGACGTTTTCGAGATGGGACTCTGACTGGATGACTGGCCACAGGGAACCCCTTGGATTCTGTCCTCAGTTGTCTGTGAGAGCCAAGACGTCGGCCTGCGTGCTGTCTCAGGAACAGGCAAGGACAGAGTTCCCGGGGACGCTACGGGCAAGAGTAAAGCCGCGTTCAATAAGCCGGCTACGGAGGCGCCTGCGTTTCCGAGGTCACTCCTTCGTTCTCTCCACACCTGCTTCCCAACCGAGGCTGCTCACTCGCAAGTCTCTCCTCCAAGTCCGTGGCCATCCTCCACCCCAAGGACAACCATCAGCTTAGACGCTCCTCACCGGACAACACATCCAGCACCCTGGCCTAACCATTTCTTGAACTCGAGTACAGCAACTCCATGTCCCAACCATACAGGCCACTCACACCCGGACCTGCTCCAATCTACCCCGTTCTCCTGGGACTCGCCGGCGTCCCTACCCCACTATGCCTAGGACTCCCTGCGTCACTTCCATGCCCTCTGACTTCGCCGGGCCGCACATTTCCCTACTTGACGTAGCATCTTTTGCCATCTACCTACCATCAGGAGGAATGAAGAAAATCATACAAAATCCCGAAATAATTACTGTTTTCTTTATCTTTACTTTCTTACTTCCTACTCACTCCTCAACTTGTTATAGTTTGGCTTTCAACTCCACCATCCCCCCCCCCAGAACTGTTGTCACTGAAGTTACTGATGATTTTTATTGCTAAACACTGAATTCATCATCTTCATTCCCTGGGGCTCCCCAAGCTTGGTGGGAGGAACCAGCCACTATCCCTGGGGCCTGTGACGGTGCCAGGCCACGCATAGGAATACAAAAATTTGTGGATTAAAGCAATTCCAAAGCTTGTGGCTAGTTTATAACAAGTTCCCTCTGTGACTCAACAGTTAGTTCTTCTTTTTCTTAAGATTTTATTTAATCATGAGAGACACACAGAGAGAGAGGCAGAGACACAGGCAGAGGGAGAAGCGGGCTCCGATGCAGGACTTGATCCCAGGACCCCGGGATCACGCCCTGAGCCGAAGGCGGACGCCCAACCGCTGAGCCAGCCGGGCGGCCCTCAACAGTTAGTTCTAATGGAACAGTAACCCTATTCTGTTTATTATACATACTTCCCATGTCATTAAAGAAGTTTTCAACAGTCGTGCATTACTTCTGTATACATGTGAGTAGTCAAGTTCTGGCAAAATGAAAAATGTCACTTTTATAACCGTGACCTTGAGACAAGTGGATGGAACTGGGAGGGACTCTCTGCACCCCTGAGCCCTTGGAGATGCCACCTTCCACTCTGGGCAAAGGACCAGCTTTGGGGACCACCCACCTCCTTGCAGAGACTGCCAGTAATGTGCCTGGCAAGGTGGACTTACCTGTTCAGTATTTTCGAATCTAAGTCATTCATCACTCATCTATCTGCTTTTCAACTTCTAAAAACTTGCTGACATTTCTTCTCCTGTGGTATTTTTCTCCTGTTCTCTTGGTCCTTATGGGTTTAACCTGTTTTATTTTGTTACCATCATTTGGCAATATTTCAAGGACAAGGTCTGTTTCGATTTACCTCTAAATCCATCATCTGCAGTTATTCCATCTGTTTTCTCTGTGAATCCAGAACACCCTTGCTCCAGGCCTTAGAAGGTGCAAGGTGCCTTTTTGACACCTTGATCCTACTTTACTTCTCCCCACTTTGGTTCACTTATTTCTTCGGGACAATCAAGAAGTGCCAAAATACATCCTTTTAAAAAGGAAGGACTTCTTCTGTCCCTTCCAAGGGCCAGCCAATATAACCTAACCTGGTTTTCGCGTGTTAGAGCAGAGGTCAGCAAACTATAGCCTGAAAACCAAATCCAGCCTGCTGTCATTTTTAAATAAAGCTTCGCTGCAACACAGCCACACCCACTTGTCTACATACCGTGTATGCCTATTTTCATGATACATGGTGGAGTTCAGTAGCTGTGACCGAGACCCCAGGGCCTACAAACCTGGAAATATTTATCATCCGGTCCTTTACAAAAAAAAAAAAAAAAAGTTGCAAACCTCTGAGCTACATATTCCTGCCAGTTATGTGTGCGTGTAAAGGATGGACATTTCAGAGAAGAGTGTGCAAGGAGACAAAGTATGACTTCAAACCATCTACACTTCACTTGCTGCAAGGACTGATTCCAGACATGACCAATCCACATATGTAAACATAGCATTCATTCATTTTACATTCATTCATAAACATATCATTTACATATATCACTGCCTGATAAGAGTCACCAACACTTCAATCACCCAGCTTTAAAAGACTGCCTCCTAGGGTGAAGAGATGCCATTCACGGCTGACATTCTGCTCCGTCTACCCCGTTGTCCACAGTCTTTTCACACTGCAGATGAACAAAACAAGACTCACCTCCTCTGCTTTGCTTTTGACCTCCGTAGGTATCTGGCTGCTCTTACGGATCTTCAGCTGCTCCTTGGCTTTCTTCATGTCCTTCTCCACTCGCTGCCAGTCAACCTTGATGTAACCAGTATGGTTTGCAAGCTACAGTTTCAACGATGATAGCCAAAAATAATAAACACAGTTCTTTAGGATTGATCACTGAAGCACATCATCAAAAACCATTCTGACTTTCCATTTTTTAAGACATTTGCCATCCAGCTCACTGCATGACAATGATATTCAGTTCACATGTACTCAGTATCCACCCAACACGCAAGGCTCTACGCCTGAAGCCGGATCAACAGACTGGCCTTCAATGACTGTTGGCAATTCTTTTACTCTTATTTATACCCTTATCTCCATCTACAAAGTTTTAAGTTATCTTAAAAATATAAATTGGCAAAAAGAAAATCAGAACTGAAAGTCAAGATGTAAAGTGAAGAAACATGACAAAGTTATAGCCGACTTAATCACTGTTGACTCAGAAAGAAATCTTCTAGAACATGGCTCCAGAGGTTTCTCATGAGCAACTTCATGTAAGAGGTGCTGAGAGAAACACATCCGAATATATGTCTAGAGCATGCCCCGTTCCCTCCGTGGAGACAGCAGGCACTTTGGCACAAAGTAAAACTCAGTGAAAACAATTTCAATGAGAATGTGTGAATAGGAGCAAACTGATCTGGGTATGTTGTCTTCTGATGGAATAAAGAGTCACCACAGCCCATCAATCAATCTTTCATCAATATCACTTCTCTCCACCGAAGTTTTGGTAAGTCACATCTAGCTGGATTTCTCAAAATATGTAAAACCGAGACTTCTCTCTCTTTGATCTCTTCCTGCATTGTTGCTCTTCTTCTAGTCTCTATTTTAGTTAATGGCACCACCTACTAATCAGTCACCCAAACCAGGCTGGAGGAACTATTTGCAATACAGGTAATGAACAAAACATTAATACTCATAAAAAGTGTGATTCTTCTCCAGATCAGAAAGGAAGGAGCCAAACTGCTGCTATTCGTAGACACGTCTGTCTACATAATTTCAAAGAATCCAACCAAAAAACGAACAAGAACTCCTACATCTAAAAACTGAGTTCAGGCTGGCAGCACGGAGGCCGCATGATACCTGGAGTTACTGTGAAAGACATGAGCCAAAAGGAGTTTGTCAGAGCTCTGGAGCCTTTGTCAAAATGTCTAGGATGTTCAGCTTCCGAGCGAATGAGTGGACACTGTGAAGCTGGCTAAGCATAAAGAGCTTGCTCCCTACGATGAGAACTGGCTGTATACACGAGCTGCTTCCCCAGCACGGCATCTGTATCTCTGGGGTGGCGCTGGGGTCGCCTCCAATGACCAAGATCTATGGGAGACGTCAGAGAAATGGGCTCATTGCTAGCCATTCAGCAGAAGCTTCAAGAGCGTGGTCCCCTAGAGGGGCTGCAAATGGTGGGAAAAGACCAGAACTGCTAGACAGCTGGCAGCTGCCAATAAGAAGTATTGCAACAAATGCTAGGCTAATAAACTGCCTCATTTGCAAAAAAAAAAAAAAAAAAAAAAAAAGTGAGTTTAGCAAGGTTGCAGAACATAAGATCAACATACAAAATCAGTTGTATTGTTTCTGCTAGCAATTAAAGCAACTGGAAATGGAAATAAAATTCATGATTTACTATAGCTGTAAAAGTATTAAATACTGGATAGAAATCTAAACAAAAATCATATAGAATCTGCATGCTGAAAACCACAAAATGGTGAAGAATTTAAAGTACAAATAAATGGAGAGATGGGCCCTGTATATGGAAATGAAGACTTGAAATGATGTCCAATTCTTTCCAAGTTGAGCTATGATGTTCCTGCAATCCCAACCCCAGCAAGATGCTCTGCAGATAAATAAACAAGCTGGTTCTAAAATGTGCATGGAAAGGCAAAAGAACTAGAAGAGCCAAAATGATTTTGAAAAAGAACACTCTTGGAGGTATCATAGTGCCTGATTTTAGGATTTCCTATGATGCTACAGCAATCAAGATGACAGTGGGATACTGAAGAAGGGACAGACCCACAGATTAATGGGACAAAATAAAAAGTACAGAAACAGATAACCCAATTTAAAAAACAGGCAAAGACCTGAATACACACGTATGTGGACAGCAAGGAAGCGTATGAAAAGATGTTCCAAAAAAAAGAAAAGATGTTCCACATTAGGAGTTGTATCATTCTGAGTCCAACTGGAAGACTGGCTTGGGGCTGAGGGTGCATGGCCAAGGAAAGCCACAGTGTAAGTGAAGGCATAAGGTATCTAGGAATGAAACCAAGGCACAGGTGTAGAAGATATATAAGAAAAAAAAATTGTAAAGTCTACAGAAAGACAATGAAGACCTAAATAAATGGAGAGAAAGCATGTGTTCACAGATGATTCATCATTCAAGATACTGATTCTTCCCACATTTAGCTATATGGCTCCCATGCAATTCCAATGAAAATTTTAACACAGCTTTTGAAAATAATTAACAAACTTGTTCTAAAATGTATATGGACAAAAAAAAATAAAATAAAATGTATATGGACAAGCTAAAAGCATAAAATCAGCCATAGCACTCCCGAAGGGCGTGGGGAAGAACATCTGTCACTGACTGTCCAGCCTTAGTAAACGTTGGAAGTTGACCAGTGAAACAGAATAGAGAAACTAGAATCAGAACCAGCCATATACGGGTTAATCTGTGACAACTGCCACACTACAAATATTGAGGAAAGGAAGACAATTATGAGTATGAAAGAAAGGAAACTGGATCCCCACATCAATGACAGCAGGCCTCACCCTCATCCCTCTGGTGACCAACAGCGTGAGAACACAGCACTGACTCCCCGCGTCCTGCCCACCTCCCCTAGCAAGGAGACATCCCTGTCCTCCCCGGTTATCTGACTCATGCAATCCCAGAATCCCACTGGGGACTCTTGCAGTACCGACTGCTTCCGTCAGACAGGGCCCCCGAAGAAACGGAGGGTACACTCAGGTGCAGACCTTTGTACCGCCTATAAATACTGAAACACCACGCTGTACTCCTGGAACTAGTGTTGTGTGTCAATTAAACGTCAAGTGAAAAAAGTTGAAGGTGAAAGAAAAAAAGATATTTCAAAGCCACATGAAGATACTTACAAAAACAAACCTGGAGCAGGCTGCAGAGAAAAGCGCAGGGATAGAGGACTGACTGCGGGTCTGCTGGCGACACAGCCGCCACTGCACTTGTGCCCGAAGGGCTGAGAGGAAGGCGAGGGAAAGGTGGCAGGGGGCCCTCGCCTTGCAGGGAGTCTGACCGCCCCCACCCCGAGAGACAGAGAGAGGCCCAGACCTGCCCCAGCCTGCTCTGCTTACCCAACTCCACCACCTCCTGCCTGCAACTGCATGACACCTGCAGCCACAGGCACCCACCCTTCCCTCCCCAAATTCCTGACCCACACAAACTGTGAGAAGTGATTAAATGACGGTTATTTCGAGCACTAGGGTTTGCGGGAATTTGTTGTGTGGCAATAGGATACCCAACTCGCCCCAGCCCTGGCCACTGCCCCGGCTGCCAGTCACCAGCCTTCTCCTTGCACACAATGAACTTTCCCCTGCGGTTCAGAGGTAGCACTACCCCGCTAAAAGGAAGGCTGTCAACTGTAGGAGACCAAGGCCGAGGGGTTGGGAGACTGTGGCACAATTCAATGAATTATGGCTCCTACAGAGCAGTGCTTCTCAAACTCTGTTCCACGTTAGAATCACCTCAAGAGTTTAAAAATACTTAGATGTGCAAGTACACCTTCCACCTATGACATCAGGTGGGGAGGGGGATGCGGCGGGCTCCGAGCGTTACTGTTTTGTAAAACTCCTTAGGTGATTCCAACGTGGAGTCAAGTTTGCAAAGCAATACTACAGTGCGGCCTCGGAGAACTGTATCGAGTAGTCCTGAAATCAACTCTGGGCCGAGAGGACAAGAGAGGACATCGGACTGGACTGTCATTTAGTCCTCATTTCTCACTGAGTGCTCTGGGATCGATGTCCCCTCTGTCAAATAAATCGTATCACAGGGCACTTGTACATGCAGTACACTTCGTATTTGTGGAATCATACTTAATATTTCAACTGGTCTTAAAGACCCTGTGAGGGAGCTATCATAGGAATATGTACTATGTCCCCATGTTATAGATGATAGAACAAAATGTGACTGATTGAACTGATGAATTTTGATTCAAATGGTCACCGGCATTTCAAATAGTGCACTGAAGATAAGTGCAAAGGCTATTCTAGTGTAATACCGCCAAGCCTGTATTATAGCTCCTCAAACCACACTCCTAACGGGCAAGGGGGATTTCCAAACACCTAGGAATATTTTGCATACGAACCTGAAGGAGAAAAAATCCACCTCCTACAGCTGTTGCAGCCAACTTTCCAACCTTCTGGAATATGAAACCCGTGCACCTACAAAAACCAAACCAATGTCAGACAAGTTGACAGGCTGTCAAATACACATGACCATGCACTTCTCACAATGTTCAGATCTTACTGTCGGATGATTCGCCAAGCAGAGAGCAGAGGCTCTGAACTCAGAAAGACCCTGATTCAAATCTTGTCTCTACCACTTACTAATTTTGTGGTCTTGGGAAAATCCCTTAAAACTTTCAGGGTGCACTCTGAAAAGAGGACTCCAGCTACATAGTGGAGCTCAAGCGGGAAAAGCATAAAGGCAAATATCCCCCTAGGAAATTGGCAAGAATGAATGGACCGCCAAACTCTGCAAACTAGTAAGGGACTCTGGCAAGATCGCAGTATAAAAGAGGAATATACAAACCTCAATTGTGTTTCTATATATGAATAATGAACAATTAGAAATTGAAATTTAAAAACATCATTTACAATAATATCAAAAATAAGATATGCAAGACCCATAAAAAATTGCTGAGAATACTTAAAAGAAACCTAAACATGGTTTATGGATCAATGCAATCCTAATCAAAATCTCATCAGGTTTTTATTGGAATTGGCAGCAAGCTTATTCTAAAATTTGTATGAGAATGCTGTGAACCCAGAATAGTCAAATCGACTTTGAAAAAGAACAAAGGTATAAGATTTATCTGATTTCATGACTTATTATAGAGTAACAGTGATCAAAACAGTGTGATACTAAGCACAAAGACTGACAAATCCACTAATAAAAACTGCAGGGGCACCTGGGTGGCTCAGTTGGTTAAGTATCTGACTCTTGATCCCAGCTCAGGTCTTGATCTCAGGGTTGTGGGTTTAAGCCCCACATTTGGCTCCACGCTGGGCATGGAGCCTACTTAAAAAAATAAAAATACTTAAAAAAAAAACCCTAAAGAATTCAGAAACAGGAGTACAGTGGCTCAGTCGGAAGAGTATGTGACCCTTGTTCTCAGGGTCATGAGGTCATGAGTTTTGAGCTCCATGCTGGGGATAGAGATCACTTGAAAATAAAAAGCTTGAAAACAAAGTTCAAAAATAAAATAAAAAAAACAAAGTTCAGAAACATATAGTCAATCGATTTTTGACACAGGTGCAAAAGCAATTCAGTGTAGAGCAGGATGTCTATTCATCAAACCATGTGGGAATAATTAGATGTCATATGCAAACAAGAACTTGGATTCCTTACCTTGCAACATACACAAAAAGTAAATCAAAATGAATCATGGACCTAATGAAAAATCTAAACCTAAATACCCTCTGGAAGAAAACATAAAAGAAAATCTTAGTGATCCTAGGTTAGGAAAATATTCTCAGACATTAAACCAAAAGCTAGAGCTAGAAAAAAAACAAGTTGATAAATTACATTTCAAGGTTAAGAACTTCTGTTCTTTATTGTTAAGAGACTACAAAGCCACAGAGCAAAAGAATGTATTTGCAAATCACAAATCCGATATAAAACTTGTATCTGGAACATATAAAGAACTCTTGTGACTCTGTAATGAGAAAGCCAATATCCCGGTAACAATATGGAGAAAAGACTTGAACAGATTCCTCATCAAAGATATGTGGATGGCAAAAATAAGCCCATGAAAAGATGCTAATATCATTAATCATTAGGGAAATACAAATTAAAACCACAGTGAGCTACCAGTTTACACCCACCAGGATGGTTGTAATCAAAAAGGCATAACGCCCAAGTGTTAGTGAGGATGTGGAGCTACTGGAACATTCACACACTGCTGGTAGAGGTATAAGATGGTATAGGCATTTTAGAAAAGTGTCTGGCAGGTTCTTAAGTGAAAGCATCCCACCTATAATCCCCACCCATGCTATCCCTAGGCATTTATGCAACAGAAATGAGAGCCTATGTTCACACAGACTTGTTCACAAATGTCTGTAGCAGCTGTAGCCCCAAAGTGGAAACAAACCAGGGTTCAGCAAAGGTAAATGGATAAACAAAATGGTTCATCCACACAATGAACTACTACTGAGCAATGAAAAGGAATGAACTACTAATTTAAAAAAAAAAGCACAGATGAACCTGAAAATTAGTATGCTAAGCAAAAGAAAGCAGTCAGACAAAAAAGAACACACACCGTATAATTCCTTTTATGTATGATTCTAGAGGATGCAAAGTAATCTATAGTGATAGAATGCAGGTTGGTGGGGGCACTACAGGGATTATGGAGAGGTACAAAGCAGCTTTTAGAGTGATGGTTGGGTTCAATACCTTGATTGTGGTGGTGATTTACTGGTGTGCATATATCAAAATTCATCAAATTGTATACTTTATTTTTTTAAGATTTTATTTATTTATTTGAGAGAGGGAGAGAGCGCACATGAGTGCAAGAGAGCAAGGCTGAGCATGGGGAGCAGCAGCAGAGGGAGAGGGAGAAGCAGGCTCCCCACTGAGCAGGGCGCCCAATGCAGGACTTGATCCCAGGACCCTGAGACCATGGACCTGAGCCGAAGGCAGACATTTAACCAACTGAGCCACCCAGGCATTCAAAAAGGGATGACAACTTAAGAGAAAAATCACGAAAGATTGAAAATGAGACTTTATCAAAGAAGAGATCCAAAATGGTCAAGAAGCATATGTAAAAGTTACTCAATGTCACCACTACATAGGGAAATATAAGTGGAAACCATGTGAGGTACTGCAAAAATCTCAGTCTGGCAGTATCAAGTGCTTACAAGACTGGAGAGCATGAGAACTCCCAATCCTTGTTGCTGGGAGGGTAAAGTGTCACAGTCACTTCTGGATAGCACTTTGACATTACCCAGCAAAGCCGAATGTACTTCTATCCCATGACCTAGTAATTCCACTCCTAGGCATAGACCATCCAAAATATGCATATAGGGCAGCCTGGGTGGCTCAGTGGTGTAGCGCCACCTTCAGCCCAGGGCCTGATCCTGGAGTCCCGGGGTTGAGTCCCACGTCGGGCTCCTTGCATGGAGGCTGCTTCTCCCTCTGCCCGTGTCTCTGCCTCTCTCTCTCTGTCTCTCATGAATAAATAAATAAAATCTTTTTTAAAAACGCATATATACACACCAGGAAATTTAGACAGAGTGTTCATATCAGCACTGTTTAGCCAAACACTGAATCAACTCAAATGTCAGTCATCACCCAGATAAAAATACTGTGGGGGGATCCCTGGGTGGCTCAGCGGTTTGGCGCCTGCCTTTGGCCCAGGGCATGATCCTGGAGACCTGGGATCAAGTCCCACGTCGGGCTCCCAGCATGGAGCCTGCCTCTCCCTCCTCCTGTGTCTCTGCCTTTCTCTCTCTCTATGATAAATAAATAAATCTTTAAAAAAAAATACTGTGGTATGTTCACACAATGGAATTGTACATATGAAAGAAAACAAAGAAACTATAACTACACACAAAACAAACTGAGCAAAAAGGCAAGATTCAAGAATACACATGATTTTATTTATTTAAAGTTGAAAAGCAGATAAACTACAGTATATATATTTTTTAAACTACGGTATATTATACACTGATAAGATTGGTGTTAAAATCACATAGAAAAGCAAAGAAATAACTGCATGACAATAAGTGTAGCACTGATCTCTAGAGTTTTTGGGGTGCTAGTCACGTTTTAAACCTGAGCACTTGTTACATAGGTGTTTGCTCTATATGTATTCATCAGAACGTACACATATCATATGTACTGTTCTGTATTTATATTATCTTGTACAATAACATTTCTTTTTTTTAAGATTTTATTTATTTATTCATGAGAGACACAGAGAGAGAGAGAGAGGTAGAGACACAGAGGAGAAGCAGGCTCCATGCAGGGAGCCTGATGCAGGACTCGATCCCGGGTCTCCAGGATCATGCCCTGGGCTAAAGGCAGGCGCCAAACCGCTGAGCCACCCAGGGATCCCCAACATTTCTAAATATAAAAAGTAGAGATGATATTGATGTATTATATATCCCTGACTAAATTTGCTATTAAACTTTTTGAATTTATGACAAATGAAGCCATAAGCTGTGTCACATTGAGGAAGTTATCCTGTGACACGGCTAGTAAGTCGCTAGCTCCTAGTTATACCACTTCCTAGCTATGTGGCCCCGGGCCTATTGAGCTTTAGTTCCTATGAGAACAATTACAGTGCTAATTTCCGAGTTGTTGTGAGAAGGAAATATCTATTAAATACTAAGATATTTGTGTTATTTGTATTCTCTATCTCTCAATGTAGAGAAAGGTGAACGCTTGTATACTCTTAGCGGAGCTATAAATTAGTACAGCCATTGTGGAGAACGATACGGAGGTGCCTCAAAAAATAAGATGTAGAACTAGAATAGGATCCGGCAATTCCACCTCAGGGAATATGTATCTAAAGGAAATAAAAGCACTAATTCAAAAAGATGTCTGCACCCCCACATTCACTGCAGCACTATTTACAACAGCCAAGTAATGGAAACAACCTAAACGTTCATCAATGGATGAACGGATAAACAGGACATATACACACACAGAGCACACACACAACGTAATACTATTCAGCCATAAAAAACGAAATCCTACCATTTGTGACAACATGAATTGCTCTTGAGGACATTATACTGAGTGAGGTAAGTCAAAGACAGACAAATACTATATGATCTCAGATATACACAATCTAAAACAAACAAACACAAACCTCATAGAAAAGTGATCAAACTTGTGGTTACTGGAGGCACGGGGTTGGGTTAGCAGGAATTGGATGAAGGTGGTCAAAAGGTACAAACCTCCACTTAGAAGTAAGTTTTAGAGAGGTAATGTACAATGTTACGAAAATGCTTAGGAGAGTAGATGCTGAGAGTTCTCATCACAAGAAGAAAACTATTTTCCTCTCTGTTTATTGTATGTGTATGACATGATGAATGTTCACTAACCCTACTGTGGTAACCATTTCACAACATACATAAATCAAACCATCATGCAGTATACCTTAAACTTATACAGTGATGTGTATTTATTTTTCAATGAAACTGGAAGAAAAATGAGGATACACAATACCAGTACCAATTTCAGAGTTGTTGTGAGAAGGAAATGAAATATATAAATACTCAAAATAGAGCCTGGCATATGATAGACACTATGTTTAGGTGAATGCCACACATGAAGTGATCAATTGCACAGAAGTCAACATGTTCTCATTAGTTAAGGAGATGGTTCCTGTAACTGCAATACTAAATCAGGCACAAAAAAAAGACACTAGACATTCTTTCTCATCACTTACCATCCAGTGACACCTCCAATTAACAGCTGCGTTGCCACGCTATATTTTTCAGCTGAGGGCCCAGATTCCTGCCCAAACAGCTTGCGCCACCATGGCTGCTTTTTAGCAAATTCTGCAAGGTCCAGTGACTCAAATTTTCCCTCAAAGTTTCCTACAAGAATTGAGATACTGAATAAGAAAATACTTAGATTTATAATGAATCACAATTCTTAACCAGAATAAGAGAATTTTAAGGAAATGGGTATTGAAGAACCTGCAAATATCATTTTATTTCAAATGGCAAAATAACTCTGAAATTGTGGCTAGCAACTTCTAAAATCAACAAATAATACCTATCTTAGAAAAAAAATAAGTGGACAGTTTAGAATTAGTACTCCGGGTTTTTCTCTCAAATTTAAAAACAAGCAATGGATGTACAAAAACCTCACAGTAATAATAACGTATCCTAAACGAAATGGATTTTCTTTATTTGTGTCTCCTTCTCAAGAGTAAGTATCTCAATACCATTTAGCCCACAAATTCTTACCACTATATGGATCTCCACTGATAATAAAGATAGAAAGTAATGTTTAATTGAGCTGTTACTATTTACCAGGCAATGTGCTAAGCAATAAACATGTATACCTAATTAAATCCACGGAACATAGTAGGTACAAAACAAGGTACTATTTATTATTCCCACTTTATAATTAAGAAATGGAGGCTCAGAGGTTAAGTGATTGCCCAAGAAAGGAAAAAGAGTCAACAAGATGTCTGATCCCTTTCCCTGTGGGAAGACAATGTAGGGATAAATTTAAAGAATGATGCACAAAACCTCTCCACTGTAAACAAAACACCGCAGAGAGGGAAGATGACTGAAATTAATGGAGATGCATGCTTTCTCTTGCAAGGCAGTATTTTTAAGATGTTCATTGTCCCCGTATCCAGCTACAGACTTCATGCCATCCGGGTCTAAAAGGAGGTCTTTATCTAGAAACTGACAAGCTGGCTCTAAAATGTATATGGAGATGAGAAGGCCTACCTAGAATAGTGTTCCCAGCGATGATGGCAAATCGCCCCAAAACTTCATGGAGCCAAGCAATCATTTATTATGTTCTTGGACTCCGTGGCTCAGGATTCCAACAGGATATGGCATTACAGTCCATCCCTATTCCGTGAACTCTGAGGATTCAGCTGGAAGACTTACAGGTCAAAGATCTGGAATCATCCCCAACATATGTTCAGGCTGCCTCTCTACGTGGGCTCATTCAGACTTCCTTCTAGCATGCTCCTAGGCTGCAGGGTGCGTCCCCAAGGGAGGCAGCGAGAAACCGGGGAGTGAAGGAGACTGAAGGCCAGGCACAAGCTGTGTTCATTATTTAACACCTGGCCCCAGAAGCCAAGTCGTGTTACTTCCACCACGTTCAGTAGAAGCAGTCACACATTCCCACACGGATTCAAGAGGGAATATATAGACCCCATCACTGAGTGGGAGGGGTGTCAACATCTCACTGAGGAAAGAGCCAGTGGACTGAGAGAGATTGTTGTGATCGTTTAGGATAATACAATGTGCCACAAGCATCAAAACAATTTTGGGGAATAAAAAAGAACAAAGTTTGGGGCCCCTGGGTGGCCCAGTCACTTAAGTGTCTGACTCTTGGTTTCAGCTTAGGTCCTGGTCTTAGGGTTGTGAGATCCAGCCCCGGGGAGGGCTCTGTGCTCGGTGACGAGCCTGCTTGGGATTCTTTCCCTCTTGCTCCTTCGCCTCACCTACCTGCTCACATGCTTCTGCTCTGTGTCTCTCTAAAATAAATATATAAATAAAATGTAACCCCCCCCCCCAAAGAACAAAGTTCAAGGACTTTCAAGACTTCCTGTAAAGCTACAGTGGAATACAGCTCCCTCACAACAAGACTTATAAAGCTAGCATGTTGGACAGTGTAGAACTGACACACATATATGAATGGGAGAGAATACAGAGTCCACAAGTAGATGTACACATAGTCATTCAATTTTCAATAACATGGCATCAAGGTAATTTAATAGGGAAAGAGCCATTTCAAAAAATTGTTAGAACTATTGGGTATTTGTAATAAAAAAAATAAAAGGCTATGATCCCTAGTTAGATCATACAGAAAATAGAATTCAAGATGGATCATAGATTCCAATTTAACAGAACCAAAATATGGATGTTTGAGGAACAAGGTCTTCTATGTTTTTACAAGTAGTTACATAAAAAGTATCTTTTGAATGTAACATTAGATACCAGTACAAAAGAACAGTAAAACATTACTGCTGTGTTGAAGAAATTCTCTCAGAGTTAAAGAATATCACTGAAAACAAGAACGAAAAAAAAAAAAACACCAAGAATGAGTTTTGAGGGTTTTTTTTTTTTAAAAAACATCTATTAATTTTAGGGCGCCTGGGTGGCTCAGTTGGTTAAGTATCTACTTTCAGCTCAGGTCATGATCTCAGGGTCCTGGGATTGAGACCTGCATCCCATTGGGCTCCCCGCTGAGTGAGGAGTCTGCTCTTCCTCTGCTTCTCCCTCTCCCTCTGCTGCTCCCCCTGCTTGTGCATGCTGTCTCTGTCAAATAAATAAAGTCTTTAAAAAACAAGATTTATTTATTTTGGAGGTGGGGGGAAGGGGAAAGAATTTGAAGCAGACTCTCCACCCAGTGTGGAGCCCCATGTGGGGATAGATCTTAACGACGCTGAGATCACCACCTGAGCTGAAACCAAGAGTCCCATGAAGCAATCGAGGCGACCCTGAGTTTTGTTTTAATATAATTTTACCAGGCCCCTCAGCTCAATAGGAGGCTCCAGTCAAAAGAGGGATAAAATCAGAGGCCTTTAGTTCATTCAAGTTCATTTAGTCATTGAACAAATTGCGTATACCACTATGTAGAGCAGTCGTTAGTCTTGCTTATGAGTCCACAAAATAAATGACCACAGGATTACGTGATCATCACTATGATAAAGATCGAAATTCATGATGCCGACCTCAAAGTTCTCTCACAACCATTTCCTAGGAGCAAGTATCTAATCAACTTCCATATTTTAGGTGAATGACGGCAGTGTGGTCTGCAGGAAAATAATCATTGTGGACTCCAATCCCTTAATCACTTCAATTCGGTGGGGGTGCCAGTGTTGAACAACCAGCTGGGGGTCATCTGCAGTGTATATCAATTTGCACGTTGCATTCAGTCTCCCTGAGTGTGACATCATGGAACTGTGACATCAGTGCACCCAGGGTTGGAGAGAGATGCACAGAAGCATACCACACTGTCATTTCCATCACATCGATGCAATACACGTAAATCACGTCAAGAGCATCGATAACAGTGAACAGTAGCGAATAATGAGCAAGTGGTGAATTCTGAATACCTCCACTGCCTTTGTTTTGAACGTAATCCGTGTAATTTTACGTTTATATACTCGGGTTTTCCATGGTGGCTGCGTTGGGCAACGGGATCTCGCGAAGCAGCACTGAATTGAGTAGAACCTGAGGCAGGGTGGTCAGCAGAGTAAGAAGCATGATTCAAAGTCCTGCTCCTCTGTGTATTTTATTATAGGGAATGTGCCTTCGCGCGGAGGAAATAAATACAAAACCAACTCAACAAGTACGACTCCATGCGTATTAGTCTTTCCAAACCATCAGTAGCGAAGAGGAGGCTCCTTTGCGCACAGAGCGAGGCCGGCCCGGTGTCAAAGACGCCGCCTCGCTGTGGGCGCGCCCGGCGCTGCCGACTACGGGGACGGCACGTCTCCGGGCTCGCGCCGCTCGGGGCGGCGCCGGAAGGCCGACCGCGCCCGACCCGAGCCAACACCCCGGGGCCGCTCGGTCCCCGCCCGGCGCCTGACCTTGGCCGGATCCGGGGGGCGGCGGGGTCAGGGGGAGCCGGGGGCGCCCTCCCCGCCCAGGCGCCCTCCGCTCGCGGGGAGGCTCCGCCGGGACCCGCGGGCGCGGAGCCCTTCCCCTTCCGGAGCTGAGGAAGGCGGCTCCCCGCGGCGCCGGCGCTGCGCGCGCCCGCCCTTACCTTGACTGGACGCGGCCATGTCGGCGAGCCCGTCTCGCGATGACACCCGCGGGGCTTCGGCGCGGTAGGACGCGGAGCGGCGCGCCGTCATCGCCGCAGGCTGGCTTCCGGCACGTGGGGCAGATGTTTCCATTCCCACGGCCGCAGCGGAAGAGGGCGGGCTGGGCGCCTCGGGCCCCGCCCCCCGGCCGCGCGCGGCGTCACAAGGCTCCGCAGCCCCGCCCCGGAGGGCCGCCGGCGCGCGTGCGCGGGGGGCGGTGCCCGCGGGGGAGCTGGGCGGAGGCTGCTGCCCAGTACGGCCCGGGGGCCCCATGGCTGCGGGGAGGGGCCCGCCCGCCTTGGCGCTGCCGCTCACGGAGCGTCAAGCACGTACTTTCCAGGGCTGTGTCCACGCCGCGTCGGCCCCGGCGGACGGAGACGCGGCGGGACCGCTGCAATTACAATGCGTAAGAAGCGCCTTGAAAGCAGCTTCCCTGCCTGCACCGCGTGTGAGCCCTTTAACGCAGGGCGGGGCGCGTCCCCCCAGCGCACCCCACTCCTAAACCACTCCTGCCCCCACACGAGCCCAGTTAATGGCCCGTTCACCGTTCCAAAAGCTTGGCTCCTAATTCTATGGCGTTACGCTGCCAATTTTTTTTATAAATTTATTTTTTATTGGTGTTCAATTTGCCAACATACAGCATAACACCCAGTGCTCATCCTGTCAAGCGCCCCCCTCAGTGCCCGTCACCCAGTCACCCCCACCCCCGCCCTCCTCCCCTTCCACCACCCCTAGCTCGTTTCCCAGAGTCAGGAGTCTCTCATGCTCTGTCTCCCTTTCTGATATTTCCCACTCATTTTCTCTCCTTTCCCCCTTTATTCTCTGCCAATTTTTATTTGGACTATTTGGGGGGGGGGCGTTGGGTTATTGGTTTGTATGAATTACTCATATATCCATATGTGTGGTTTTCAAATATTTTCTCCCGTTCAGGGATGCCTGGTGGCTCAGCGCTTGAGTGTCTGCCTTTGGCTCGGAGTGTGACCCCGGGGTCCTGGGATCGAGTCCTGCATCTGCTGATGTCCCTGCCTGTCTCTCTGGGTCTCTCAGGAATAAATAGATAAAATCTTTAAAAAAACAATAAAAGGTCATTATCATCACAGGCCTCCTCTACTCAAAAACCTACCATGGCTCCCTATTGCCCTCAGTGGGGAAGGCAAACTTTTGCTGAAGCGCGCCCTTCTCGCTGAGACTTTTCACGACCCTCCTTTAAAATTGCAACCTGGGGCAGCCCGGGGGGCTCAGTGGTTTAGCGCTTTCTTCAGGCCAGGGTGTGACCCTGGAGTCCCGGGATCGACTCCCACGTCGCACTCACTGCTGGGGCCCTGCTGCTCCCTCTGCCTGTGTCTCTGCCTCTGTCTCTCTGTCTCCCTGGGTATGTATGTATGTATGTATGTATGTATGTATGAATAACTAACTAACTAACTTTAAAAAATAATAAAATCAAATGAAATTGCAACCTGCCACATCCCTTCTTCCCCTTCCCCTGCTTACTTTCCCTTTGTGCACAGCACTGGTTTTACCTTCTCACGTGTTGTATGAGCTACTCATGTGTGATAAGTATGGATGATATTGGGATCCCTGGGTGGCGCAGCGGTTTGGCGCCTGTCTTTGGCCCAGGGCGCGATCCTGGAGACCCGGGATCGAGTCCCACGTCGGGCTCCCGGTGCATGGAGCCTGCTTCTCCCTCTGCCTGTGTCTCTGCCTCTCTCTCTCTGTGTGACTATCATAAATAAATAAAATTTAAAAAAAAAAGTATGGATGATATTAATTTCGTGTATTTTTCAATCCCGTGTACCCAGCACGTGCAAGTAGAACATAGAAGTTTGGAGCAGGACTTATGGAGCCGGGTTACATGGGTTGAGCTGCCAGCACTTGCAAACTCTGTGACCTCCGCCAAGTTGCCAGACTTCTCTGTGCTTCAGTTTCATCACCTGTAAAATGAAGACATGAATAGCAGCTGCATTAAAGTAAGTTACCGTAGTTTGTGGCTTAAAGTACATGCCAGCTGTTGTTTCCGCATTCTGCTGTCTGGCAGAGAGAAAGCATCAGCAGATGTTTACCAAAGGGCCTTCTTCCTGGGTGTTTCCAAGCTGGATGGCACCTAATTGCTCCCAGGTACCTTCATACCTGTGTACGACTGGGCTCGCAGTGATAACATTTGTTATAGCAACCCTGGTCAGGTCTCTTCTCATTATCTCCTATACTTTGAGGCCCTCAGTCCTCCTGATAAACATTAACCTGACTAGGGACTCTGCTTGAGCTCAGCAGCATGACACATTGGAGTAAGCAGATATGTCGTATACCTGGGACAAATGTAGACCTTAAGAAGCATCAGGTAGCGGCTCCTGGGTGGCTCAGTTGTTGGGGCATCGGCCTTCAGATCAGGTCAGGATCCCACAGCCTGGGATCAAGCCCCACCTTGGGCTCCACTCCTAGTGGAGAGTATGCTTCTCCCTCTTCATCACTCTCTCAATATTTTTCTCCCTTTCTCGGTGTCTCTCTCAAATAAATAAATAAATAAATAAATAAATAAAATGAAATCTTTAAAATAAAGAAGCATCAGGTGACAACAATGCAAGATAAATAAATACATGAATGCCGCATGGTTAGAAGTGCTATGGAGAAAAATGAAGCCAGGAGGGATTTCAGCAGTGTCCGTGGAAGTAGAGAGCTGAGAGTGTAAACGCAGTGGTCCACATTTAAGCTCACGGAGGAGGCGATTGGAGCCAAGTCTTGAAGGAGACGTGGAAGTGGAATGTGTGGCGATCTGGGGGAAAGTGTTTCAAGTAGAGGACATGGCAAGTGCTAACGTCTAGGTGCAAAACTGTGCTTGATATTTTAAGGAAGAGCAAGAAGGACAGTAGCCGTAGTGACAGGAGACCCCAGAGGTCTGGAGGAAGGGGCCGTGCAGATCAAGGGAGATGCTCTAGGCCATACTAAAAACTTAGGATTTTACTCTGAGTGAGGTTAGAAGCCAGTGGAGGGTTCTAGGCAAAGGACCAACACAATCTGCTTTATAGTTCTAAAAAGAGGGGCGAGGGTAGCAACAGGGAGACTATTAGAATACTGGTTACCCTTGTTTGTGCAAGGGGATTCCAGAATTTCCAACGACATCCAGAGCTCCTTTTGCTGCTGCTGCTGCTGCGAAGGAAGAGACTTTGAGTAGGCTACGACTATGGATACACATCAGAGCTCCTCTTCGCCTTGACCTTTCCGTCCCTCCCTTCCTTTCCTTAAACGTTCTGATTAAATCAGCATTCTTGTGCCCCTAGTACTCTCAGAACCCAACGGGTTAAGATTTAGCTCTGCCTCCCTTTTCCTATTCAGTGCTTCCTGTGGCTGCTTCCCACTGCCAGAAAGGAAACAATCTTATCTGTTGCCGCTTACTGCCAATGCTGCTGTAACATCCAGCAGGTAAAGGTCCCTAACATTCACAGCAACAGTTGTGGGACTTTTCATGAAATCATAGAACATTTGCCTTTTTTCTCCTGGGAGCTGAAGATATTTTAGGGAAGAATTAATCTCTTGTTTCTCCAGTTGAACATTTTCTAGCAATACGAGCCATGCAAGTAGAGCTCTACACCTGCTGCTTTCTGTGCCTTTTGCCCTTCAGCCTTAGTGCCACCAGAAAATACTACCTCGGTGCAGTGGAACTGTCCTGGGACTATACGCAAAGTGACCTGCTCAGTGCGCTGCACGCGGACACAAGGTAAAGGCGTGTTCCATAGGGTCCAGTCAGGATTGTGAGGAGGGGACTGGTTGGAGGAAGGTGCAGACATGACGTTAGGATGGTTGTAATGGTATTAAGCACTGGAAAAGCACTATTGAGGTAGGTTATATATATATTGCATATATAACAATATATGCATGCTGATTGGCAGCCCTTTTCACAGATGCGGACGATTTGTTGATATGTTGTTATGTTTTGTCCATTGCTTCTCTTTGTCACGTGCTGCCACTTTGGAAACATAGACAGTAGAGTAGAGGGAAAATGAAGAGGGGAAGAGCCTGAGAAAACAGACCTTCCCTCAGCCTACTCCAAGCTTCTATACAGAGAAGCAGAGCAGTGAGACCCCATCAGTATTATACACAACTTTAGTCTGTCCTCCTGTGCGGGTGTGGCGTGGTTCTGATATCCTTGCCCAGTTTTGTTTAAGGATAGCATTAGCCAGGATTTCAGAACCTTTTCATTTGGGGGGGGGGGGGCCTCCAGTGCATTTTGGGAGACTAGTATTAAATGATTTTTCAATATTATCTATGATCATCAATTTATCTGGAGCTTTCTGCGTCCTCTTCTGTCAAATTTGGTCATGTATATTTCTTCTAGAAAGCAATCTAGATTTTTCAAGGTTTGGTAATGTATTGGTATCAAGTCACATACTAGTCTTGTGATGTTCAACTGTTCTGTGTCTGTAATTATATTTCCTTTTTCATTCTTTTTTTCTTAAAGACTTTATTTACTTTATTTATGAGAGACACACAGAGAGACACAGAGAGAGGCAGAGACCCAGGCAGAGGGAGAAGCAGGCTCCATGCAGGAAGCCCGACGTGGGACTCGATCCCCGGGGCTCCAGGATCACACCCTGGGTCAAAGGCGGTGCTAAACCACTGAGCCACCCAGGCTGCCCTCCTTTTTCATTCTTATATTGTGGGTGTCCTTTCCCTCTCTTAAGAATATTTCCAGGAAGTTTCTTAATTTTTTTGATCTTGTCAGGAACCGTCTTTTGTTTCTATCAGTTGAAGCTTTTACTCGCATTAAATCATTCCTTCTTCCCAATTTCCTTTGGTTCATTTTGCTGATCTAATTTTGCTAATTGAGTTGAATGCTGAAATTATTTATTTTAAATTTTGTTTTGTTTCCTTTAAATGTGTTGTTATAAAGATTTAACCCCATGTATAATAACAATATAAATATTAAATGTGATCGTGTCATAAGTTATATTATTTTTTGTTCTTTCTGTTTGGCTCCCCACCCTCCTACGTTAGCCCCCTTCTTGCCTATCCCCAAACAAATAACCCCAATATGATAATATGTGCTCATGCATATACACATACATAAATATGCAAATAAAGGTTTTCTTGGTCATTGCTTGTTTTACAAAAATGGGACATTACAAACCCGTTTCTCTCTTATTAACACCTAGTAGAATTCTGAATAAGCATAGTTTCAATTCATTTTTTCTTAATTTAAGAGGGATATGAGGGGAGGAGCAGAGTGGGGGAGGAGAGAGAATATCAAGCAGGCTCCATGCCCGGCATGGAGACCAACCCTGTGCTCGATATCACAACCCTGAGATCATGACCTGAGCCGAAATAAAAAGTCGGATGCTTGACCAACTGAGCCGCTGAGCCAGGTGCCCCAATTCATTCATTTTAATGGCTACGTAAGATTCCATATTTTCCATATTACTTCCATTTTTTGGTCATTATATGCTGTTTCATTACATACTGGTGCTTTTACTCCTGTGGGACCGATTCTCAAGAGGGATATTACTAGAATGAAGGGAGTATTTTCTATTTGGTTTTAATCTCCAAAAAGGCCAGAACTCTTCACCCATTTCTACTACCAACATATGCGAGTGCCCTTCTCCCCACTTTCATTTGAATAAGTTTTATCTTGTTCTTTTAATTTTTGCCTATTTAGTTAGATACGGAGTGATACTGCGTCATTACTTTAATTGAATTTCTTTTACTTCTTAAGTTGAACATCTTCTCAAATGCCTGTTGGGTGTTGCATTTATATTTTGAGATTTGACTATTGATATGTTTTGTCCATTTTCCTTTGGGCTCTTTTATTTTTTTAATGACAGAAAACCTTTTATTACCACATATATTGACTGTTTGTTATACTGCATAAACATACTAGTGTATAGTGCAGTTTTCCCCAAAACCTATTGTCTACTGATTTTGTTCATGACTTTTACTAAGATTTAAAGTTTTTTATAGTTTTTTATTTTATTTTTTTATATCTATCTTTTATATCTTCAGAGTGGCCAGTTGGTCAAAAATGTTTTCTGCATGTCAAGGTTGTATGTATATTTCCCACATTTTCTTGCAAGATTTTTATTGTTTTGCTTTTTACATTTATGGCATCAATTCATCTGATAATTATTTTTGTATACGGTATAGAAGTGGGATCTGTGTAGTAGTATTTCCATCTACATCAATAGCCTATGGCAGTGGCACCATTTATCAAATAATACGTCTTTTACTACTGATTTGAATAAACACATTCATCGTATAAAATTCTCGTATACATTAGTATGTATTTCTGGATGCATTATGCTTCTTCATTGAACTGCTTTATTTTGTCTTGCTATGCCAATACCATACCAATTGATTACAATGAGTCTATTATATCTTCTGATACCTGGTAAGCAAAATCAGTACTCGCTGCTCTTTTTAAAAAATCTTTCTTAGCATTTCTTTTTTTTTAAGATTTTGTTTATTCATTTGAGAGAGAGAGAAAGAGCACACATGAGTGGGGTTGGGGGAGAGGGAGAAGCAGGCTCCCCACTGAGCAGGAAGCCCAGTGGAGGCTCAATTCCAAGACCCTTCGGATCATGACCTGAGCTGAAGGCAGACACTTAACTGACTGAGCCACCCAGGTGCCCCTGCCTTTCTTAGCACTTCTTACTCACTTTATTCTATGTAAACATTTTAAATTTTCTTCCAATTAAAAAAAGCTAAGTCCTAGGGGGCGCCTGGGTGGCTGAGTGGCTGAGCATCTGCCTTCAGCCCAGGGCGTGATCCCGGGGTCCTGGGATCAAGTCCCACATCGGGCTCCCCGCAGGGAGCCTGCTGCTCCCTCTGCCTGTGTCTCTGCCTCTCTCTCGATGTCTCTCATGAATAAAAAAAGATATTTAAAAATAAATAAATACAATTTTAGTGTTTTTTTCAAATGAATAGGTGAATGCTCCATCTTTTTCTTTTATAGCTCAAATAACATTAGAATCACCTATTGTTTAAAAGTTAGATATAAGATTCATTTATCAGTCCATTTGCTTCAAGTGACATTTGCAATATTTTTAATCATGTCTTCAGGCTCTTTTATGAAAATGTCAAATCAAGCTTCAACTTTTTTTGAAGTCAGCTTTAATAATTTTATATCTGTGCAGGTTATCACTTTATTTTTTCAATTCCGTTGCCACATGATAAGTAGTTATGTGTACTTTCTTTTTTTTTAAATTTTTATTTATTTATGATAGTAAGAGAGAGAGAGAGAGAGAGAGAGGCAGAGAGAGAAGCAGGCTCCATGCACCGGGAGCCCGATGTGGGATTCCATCGCGGGTCTCCAGGATCGCGCCCTGGGCCAAAGGCAGGCGCCAAACCGCTGCGCCACCCAGGGATCCCAGTTATGTGCACTTTCTTTTTCTTAAAATTCCTGTCTTTGTTATTGATCTTTTATCCACAAACGGGTTTGCAAAGGATTTATTTTGTTGGTGGTGATGGTCTTTTCAAAGAATGAGCTTCTGAGTTTCTTTTTCTCAATTATTTTTTTTAAAGATGTATTTATTTATTTGAGAAAGAGCACGAGTAGGAGGGGCAGAAGGAGAGGGAGAGAGTCTGCCTCGGACTCTGTGCTGAGAGTGGAGCTGGATGCAGGACTTGATCTCATGACCCTGAGATCATGACCTGAGCCAAAACCAAGAGTCGGACACACAACTGCCTGCACCACCCAGGCCTCTCCCCAGTTATGTTTTAATATTTATTTTTAGATTTTATCTTTATCGGGCTGCCTGGGTGGCTCAGGAGTTGAGCATCTGCCTTCGGCCCAGGACATGACCCCAGAGTCCCAGGACATGACCCCAGAGTCCCAGGATCAAGTCCCACTTCAGGCTCCCCACAGGGAGCCTGCTTCTCCCTCTGCCTGTGTCTCTGCCTCTCTCTCTCTCTCTCTCTCTCTCTCTCTCTCTCTCTCTCATGAATAAATACATAAAATCTTTTAAAAAAAGACTTGATCTTTATCAATGATATCTTAGTTTCTTTGGGTTTATTGTGTTGTATTTTTTCTAATACTTTGGGAAAGTAATGTTATTTTTCTTTTGTCCTTTGTTTTTAATAGTAAAGGCATTTAAAGCTATATGTTTTTCTCTGAGAACTTTTTTTTAGAATCTCTGAGAACTCTTTTGCATATCACATAACACATATGTTATGAAGTTTTCATTATTTGCAGTAGTTTGTAATATCCTCTTGGATTCCATTTAAGATCATGATTTTTTTCTTTCTTCTTTTTTCCAAGCTTTTATTTCAATTCCAGTTAGTTAATATACAGTATGATGTTTACTTTCAGTTGTAGAATTTAGTGATTCGGCCCTTCCATACACGCCCCCCGATGCTCATCACTGACAAGTGCCTTCCTTATTGCCCATCACCTATCTCACACCCATTCCCCCCACCACCACCTCCCCTTGAGCCGCCATCACCTTGTTCTCTATAGTTAAGAGTCTGTTTCTTGGTCGGCCTCTCTTTTCCACCCCCCTCCATGTTCATTTGTTGTGTTTCTTAACTTCCACAAGTGAGCGAAATCATATGGTACTTGTCTTTTACTGACTGCCTTGTTTCACTTAGCTCAATACTCTCTGGCTCCACCCACGTTCCTGCAAATGGCCAAGATTTCATTATTTATTTGTCATGGCTCAGAAATATTCTGTGTCTGTGTGTGTGTGTGTGTGTGTGTGTGTGTGTGTGTGCGCGCGCACCATATACTACATCTTCTTTATCAGTCAGTGGACACTTGGGCTCTTAATTTGGCTACTGTAGATAATGCTACTATAAGCATAGGGATGCATGTTATCACTTTGAAGTAGTATTTTTGTACTTTTGGGTAAATACCCAGTAGTGCAATTGCTGGGTTGTCGGGTAGCTCTATTTGTAACTTCTTGAGGACCCTCCACACTGTTTTCCAGAGTGGCTGCACCAGCTTGTGTTCCCACCCACAGTGTGAGAGGGTTCTCCTTTCTCTGCATCCTCACCAACACCTGTTGTTTCTTGTTCATTTTAACCATTTGGACAGGTGTGAGGTACTATCTCATTGTAGTTTGGATTTGTAGCTCCCTGATGACGAGTGATGTTGAGCATCTTTTCATGTGTCTGCTGTGTGCCTTCTTTGGAGAAATGTCTATTCACATCTTCTGCCCATTTCTTAATTGGATGATTCATTTTTTGGGTATTGAGTTTTTAAGTTCTGCCTATTGGATACTAACCTTTTATCGGATAATGTCATTTGCAACTGTCTTCTCCCATCAGTAGGTTGTCTTTTAGTTTTATTGATTGTTTCCTTTGCCATGCAGTAGCTTTTTATTTTGATGAAGTTCTAATAGTTTATTTTTGCTTTTGTTTTCCTTGCCTTAAGAGACATATATAGTAAGAAGTTGCTATAGCCAATGTCAAAGAGATTACTCCCTGTGTTCTCCTCTAGGATCATGATAGTTTCAGGTCTCACATTTAGACCTTGCATCCATTTTTTCAGGTTTTATTTCTTTATTCATGATAGACACACACATACAGAGAGAGAGAGAGAGAGGCAGAGACACAAGCAGAGGGAGAAGCCTGCTCCATGCAGGAAGCCTGTTGCAGGACTCGATCCCGGGATCACACCCTCAGCCAAAAGCAGATGCTCAACCCCTGAGCCACCCAGGCATCCCTCTCATCCATTTTTTTAAAAAAGATTTATATATATATATGTATGTATGTACATAGAGTGGGAGAAGGGGCAGAGGGAGAGAGAGAAACAATCTTTTTTTTTTTTAAGATTTTATTTATTCATGAAAGACAGAGAGAGAGGTAGAGACACAGGCAGGGGGAGAAGCAGGCTCCAGGCAGGGAGCCCGATGCGGGACTCGACCCCAGGACTCCAGGATCACACCCCGGGCTGAAGGCAGGTGCTAAACGCTGGGCCACCCGGGCTGCCCGAGAAACAGAATCTTAAGCAGACTCCACACTGAGCATGGAGCCTGTCACAGTGCTTGATATCACCACCCTGAGATCCTGACCTGACCAGAAATCAAGAGCTGGGCACTTACCCAGCTAAGCCACCCAGGTGCCCCTAGGTGTTTCATCCGTTTTGAATTTATTTTTGTGTCTGGTATAAGAAAGTGGTCCAGTTTCATTCTTCTGCATGTGGTTGTCCAGTTTTCCCAACACCATTTGTTGAAGAGACGGTCTTTTCTCCATTGAATATTTTTTCCCGCTTTGTCAAAGATTTATTGACCATATACTTTTGGGTTCGTTTCTGAGTTTTCCATTCTATTCCATGGATTTATATGTCTATTTTTGTGCCAGTACCATCCTCTTTTGATGACTACAGCTCTGTACTACAACTTGAAGTCCAGAATTGTGATGCTTCCAATATTATTGCGCTTATTTTTCAATGTTGCTTTGGTGATTCGGGATGTTTTGTGCTTCCATAAAAATTTTAGGACTATTTGTTGTGCCTCTGCAAGAACTACTGTTGGTATTTTTATAGGGATTGCACTGAATGTATAGATTGCTTTGGGTGGTATGGGCATTTTAACAATTTTTGTTCTTCCAATCATGAGCTTGGAATGTCTTTCCATTTCTTTGTGTCATCTTCAATTTCTTTCATCTGTGTTTTATTGTTTTCAGAGTCCAGGTCTTTCACCTCTTGGTTAGGTTTATTCCTAGGTATCTTATTATTGTTTGTGCAATTGTAAATGGGATTGATTCCTTAATTTATCTTTCTGCTGTTTCTTTATTGATGTAGAGAAATGCAATAGATTTCTGTATGTTGACTTTGTATCCTATGACTTGACTGAATATGCATATCCGTTCTAGCAATTTTTTGGTGGAGTCTTTCAGGTTTTCTTTTTTTTTTCAGGTTTTCTATATAGAATATCATGTCATCTGCAAATAGTGAAAGTTTGATTTCTCCCTTGTGGATTTGGGTGCCTTTTATTTCTTTTTGTTGTTGTATTGCTGTGTCTACGACTTCCAGTACTTCCTTGAGTAAAAGTGGTGACAGTGGGCATCCCTGTCACCTTAGGAATAAGTTCCCAATTTTTCCCCATCGAAGATGATGTCCACTGTGGGTTTTTTATATACGACCTTTATTTTGTTGAAGTGTGTTTCCCCTAAACATACTTTATTTAGGGGCTTTATCATGAATGGGTGTAGTACTTTGTCAAATGCTTTTTCTGCATCTATTGCAATGATCATATGGTTCTTATCCTTTCTTTTATTAGTGTGTATCACACTGATTGATTGATGAATATTGAACCACCCTGGCAACCCAGGAATAAATCCCACTCAATAGTGGTGAATGATTATTTTAATGTACTGTTAAATTTGGTTTGCTAGTATTTTATAGAGAATTTTTGTATCCCTGTTGATCAGTGATATTGGTTTGTTCTCTTTTTCAGTGGAGTCTTTATCTGGTTTGGTA